>NW_005871214.1:2654339-2793310 GCF_000147115.1 Myotis lucifugus | reverse complement strand
ACACACACACTCTAGAGGCCCGGTACACAAAAATTTGTGCACTTGGTGGGGGGGGGGGTCCCTCAGCCCAGCCTGTGCCCTCTCGCAGTCTGGGACCCCTCCAGGGATGACCACCTGCTGGCTTAGGCTCGCTCCCTGGGCGATTGGGCCTAAGCTGGCAGTCAGACATCCCTCTGGCAGCCTGGGAGCCCTCGGGGGATGTCCACTTGCCAGCAGGAAGCAGGCCTAAGCTGAAGTTGGACATCCTTAGCGCTGCTGAGGAGGCAGGAGAGGCTCCCACCACCACCGCTGTACTGGCAGCCATCAGCCTGATGGCTGAGCAGAGCTCCCACTGTGGGAGTGCACTGACCACCAGGGGGCAGCTCCTGCATTGAGCGTCTGCCCCCTGGTGGTCAGTGTGTGTCATAGTGACCAGTCATTCCCAGTCGTTCTGCTGTTAGGGTCAATATGCATATTACCCTTTTAATATATAGGATAGAGGCCTGGTGCATGGGTGGGGGCCAGCTGGTTTGCCCTGAAGGATGTCCCGGATCAGGGTGGGGGTCCCCGCTGGGGTGCCTGGCCAGCCTGCGTGAGGGGCTGAGGGCCGTTTTCAGGCTGGCCAAGCCCTCCAGTGGGGACCCTCACCCCATGAGGGTGTGGCCAACCTGGGTGAGGGGCTGATGGCTGTTTGCAGGCTGGCCACAGCCCCTTCAGGGTGGGGGATCTTGCTGGGGTACCTGGCCAGTCTGGGTGAGGGGCTGATGGCTGTTTGCAGGCTGGCCAAGCCCCCCAGGCCCCCAAGCTCCCAGTGGAGACTGGCTGGAAGCAGATATCTGGGATTTATTTATCTTTTATAATTGAAACTTTGTTGCCTTGAGCGGAGGCCACAGGCAGCCAGGGCAGGCGGGAAGCTTGGCTTCCTCCATCGCCAGGGCAACCAAGCCTCCTGCTTGCTCCAGCTCCGTGGCCGCCATCTTGGTTGGGTTAATTTGCATATAGTTGCTCTTATTGGCTGGTGGGTGTGGCTTGGGGCATAGCAGAGGTGTGGCCAATTTGCATGTTTCTCTTTTATTATATTATATTATATATATATAAATTTTACCTCAACAAAGCTATAAAAAATGTATTCCCTCCAACGACAATCATCAAAAAATTCTTGATTATCATGAATCATCGTGATTTTTTAAATCTTCCTATAGGAAAATGAGCCTGTTTTAAGAATCCTTTAAGATGAAAAACTATTTCACTGACATCTTTCCATGGAGCTTAGTCCTGTCATGTGATCAGGGGGCACTTGTGAGACTTCTCACATCTATTTTTAGAATGCCCTAAAGTGTTAGAAATACCAGATGGAAATTTCTCATAGTTTCATTATTAATAACATGCCAAGAACCCAGAAAACTCTAATGATGTAATATTTAAGTGGTTATTGATGGTTCTGAAACTTGGAAAATTGGTATGATAAGGCAGTTAGTTACATACAAAATAATATGGAGAATGCTATTTCGTTTCTCTGAGAAACATTAATGAAAGTCATCATTTAAGAACTGGAATAACTATGAAAGCCTCTTAGTTGATAAAGAGTTTTGGGATATGCCTAAGTTGATAAGGAGTGTTGGGATATGATAATATGTATTTTCCATATTTCATCAGATAATAATCAATACTCTAATTGAGAATGTGTGGAAGAAATAGGCAGTTAAATAAATCTAGATTTTACTTGTTAAAGGAAACTAACATTTTCCATTTTAAAATAAAATTTCCATTTCCATTTCCAATTTAATTAAAATTCCATTTTGATGATGACTCCATTTTGCTCTGCTGAAAAAGGTGTGCACACTGTCTGGGTTTAAGCAATTTTCATAGCTATCTTTACTTAGCGGATTCCACTTCCAGATGTATACAAATAATTATCCATCTGGGAAAAGAAATTTTCAGGTTTATGCTATGGTTTGAAATTACCAATGTTTATTTGTAAGTGTTATTTATTTTACATTTGCACTCCTGTGAATTGACAAAGCTTGACTAACTTGAAAATGACTGGGCATAAGACACAGTTAACGATGGAATGCCAGGGCTTGCATAGTTACTCTAAGTCAGCGATTGTCAACTTTTTTCATCTCATGGCACACATGAACTAATTACTAAAATTCTGTGGCACACCAAAAAATATATTTTTAGCCAATAGGTATAAATTTGATTCATTCACACAGGGCAGCTGTTGTTACTTTTTTAAATTGACAATCTAAGAGTTCAGTGCCCCTGACTAAATAGTCAAGTATTGCATTTTTAAAAATTCTTACAGCACACCAGTATGCCACAGGAGTGCTTAAGAATCGCTGCTCTATGTTATGAATCGCTTTAAAATGTTTTTGAAACAAATAGGGTTGGCACTTGGGAAGGATAGCAAGAAGAGTTGAGATGAAAGAACTGTCAGGTTTTCTCTTATCTATTGCTTTTTTGAAAAGAAGTTATGTTCATTGTTTCAAAAGAAGGAATCTGGTATGGTATATTTATTTAACATTAGTGTCTTAACTTAGACCAAACCTTATATCATGGGGCCACGGATGTGGGGACATGCAGGAAGAGCACCACAAGCAACAAACTTCAACCAAGATGAAATCCTTCCTGGCCTCAATATTAAGGCTACCTAATAGCTCTGTGCCTCCGTTTCCTCAACTATAACCTGGATATTTTAATAGTCCCTTTGGCATTGGGTTTGGGAGCATTCTAAGTGTATTGACAAACGTAAAGAATATTATTAAGATACTAGAGGCCCGATGCATGAAATTCGTGCAAGAGGAGGCCTTCCTTTCCCCGGCTGCCAACACCAGCTTCCCTCTGGCACCTGGGAAGGACTCCCCTCACAGCCCTGGCTTGGTCCAGAAGGACATCCAGTCTAATTAGCATATTATGCTTTTATTATTATAGATAATAGCACATGCCAAATTATTTCCAGAAAATGGTTTATAATAGTAAAAGCTGTCTGGGTATTTATATTTGTGAAGATCGAAGAGTCAAGAGTAAACACTTCAGGCATTTAAAGCAAATTAGATAAGGAAGGATCCCCTTGTATTCAGTTACCATTGGTCTGTTCCTAGTAGTAGTTCCTATATTCTGAAAGACAAACCTTATTGATAGATAAACATACTTGAAAGGTTCTTCTAAGTAAGATAGTTGTTTGACTGAAGGTGTGACTCACTCTGAAGCAAGCAACAAATGAGGCATGCGGCCTGCCGGCCTTGAGTTTGACATGCTTGCTCTGAAGCCTCAAATTTCTCTGGTCATTGTGAGTGGGGTTGGTTCAGGGCTTAATTTGTCTATATGGCATGCAGCTCATTTTGCAACATGTTGTTCACTCTTCTACAGAGTATAGATGCTCTTGAATTTGATATGGAAAAGTTCTCCATTTCCTACTGCAGTGAAAGAATGTTTAAATTGAAACTAATTTATACAAGCTATAGGCCAGTGCACAAGACAGCTGTGTTTTCTCCAGGGGGCCACTGCAGCACTCACAGATGTCACAACACATTGGAACACACCAGACTCCTCCTGTCCCCGGGGAGTGGCTGCTGTTACTGCATCTGCCACCCGAGGAGATAAAGCCTCTAATGCCCTCTATAGGGGTTGGAAGAAGAGAATTGATTGCTTTTCATTGAACCCAGATTTGTTTTCTTAATTTGTACATTTGAGTAAAACTGCAAAGATTTTTTTAATTCTTTGGGCAAGTATATGAATTAGGAGGTCTGTAACTTAAATTCTCTGTGCTTTGAATTCACAAAGATATTCTGAGCTTGAGAAGCAAACCCAAATAGACATGATAGACATTGATTGCCTTTGAATAGTGCTTTGCAAGTTTACAAACAGATTTCATGTAATACACACACACACACACACACACACACACAATTTCCCAAATTTTGGTGAGATATGGTATCTCACAGTAATTCTAATATCTCACAGCAATTCTAATTTTTTATTTAGTTGAAGATCAGTGAACTAGGAATTTTTTCATGTGCTTCTTGGTAATTTGTATTTTGTTAAATAACAGCTGTAACTGAGATATAATTTGCATACAATTTAAAGTATACAATTCAATGGTTTTAAGTAGAGGTTGTGTAACCATCATCACAATTTTAAAACATTTTCATCACTCCAAATGGAAGCCTCATACCCCTTGTCAGTCACTCCCCACTCTCACAACCCCAAATCCAGTCCCAGGCAATCACTAATCTATAAAAGAAATTTGCCTATTCGGGACACTTCATATATATGGAGTCATACATTATGTGTCTTTTGTGTCTGGCTTCTTTCCCTTAGCATAATGTGTTCAAGGTTCATCCATGTCATAGAATTTATCAGCACTCTATGCTTTTTTACGTGTGAATAATACTCCATTGTATGGATATCACAATTTGTTTATCCATTTATCAGTTTATAGACATTTGGGTTGTTTCCACTTTTTGGCTATTATAAATAACTAGAGGCCTGGTGCACAAATTTGTGCACAGGTGGGGGCTGGGCTTACCAGGGGGAAGAGATGGTGGGAGGTTGGCTGGCCAGCCCCACCCCTGATCGGAGTAGGGGAGCTGATTGGGTCTGGGGCCAGCAGGGGGGATAGGGTCGTGGGAGGTTGGCTGGCTGGCCCCGCCCCCACAGTGCATGTCATAGCAACCGGTCATTCCAGTCATTCCAGTCGTTCCAGTTGTTCCAGTCGTTTAGGGTTTATATATATAGATGTTGGTATAGGTGTTTGTGTGTAAGTTTGTGTACATTTTTTCTTTCATCTTGGATTTATACCTAGGATTAGAATTGCTGGCTTATATGGAAACTCTGTGTTTAATTGTTTGAGGAATTGTCAGTCTGTTTTCCGAATTAACTGCCTCATTTTTTTTTTTTTTGCTAAAAGTATTACAAAGGGTATTACATAAGTGTCCTTTTTTTCCCCCCCGCCCTTGACAAACCCCTGCCCTCCCTTACCCCCCAGTGTCTTATGTCGCATTAGTTATGCTTATATGGATGCATACAAGTCCTTCGGTTGATCTCTTACTCCCTCCCTCCTGTCCCCAACCCTCCTGGCCTTCCACTGCAGTTTGACAATCAGTTTGAGGCAGCTCTGCCTCTGTATCTATTATTGTTCAAAAGTTTGTAATGGTCTTTATTATCCATGAATGAGTGAGATCATGTGGTATTTTTCCTTCATTGACTGGCTTGTTTCACTTAGCATAATGCTCTCCAGTTCCATCCATGCTGTTGCAAATGGTAAGAGTTCCTTCTTTTTTACAGCAGCATAGTATTCCATCGTGTAGATGTACCACAGTTTTCTAATCCATTCATCTACTGATGGGCACTTAGGCTGTTTCCAGATCTTAGCTATGGTGAATTGTGCTGCTATGAACATCTGGGTGCATATATCCTTTCTGATTGGTGTTTCTGGTTTCTTGGGATATATTCCTAGAAGTGGGATCACAGGGTCAAATGGGAGTTCCATTTCCAATTTTTTGAGGAACCTCCATACTGCCTTCCATAGTGGCTGCACCAGTCTGCATTCCCACCAGCAGTGCACAAGTGTTCCTTTTTCTCCACATCCTCTCCAGCACTTGTCGTTTGTTGATTTGTTGATGATGGCCATTCTGACAGGTGTGAGATGGTACCTCATTGTTGTTTTGATTTGCATCTCTCGGATGATTAGTGACTTTGAGCATGTTTTCATATGTCTCTTGGCTTTCTGAATGTCCTCTTTTGAAAGGTGTCTATTTAGATCCTTTGCCATTATTTATCTTCTTTTTGTTAAGTTGTATGAGTTCCCTATAAATTTTGGAGATTAGGCCCTTATCAGATATGACGTTGGCAAATATGTTTTCCCATGAAGTGGGTTTTCTTGTTGTTTTGTTGATGGTTTCTTTTGATGTGCAGAAGCTTTTTATTTTGATGTAGTCCCATTTGTTCATTTTCTCTTTAGTTTCAACTGCCCTAGGAGCTGTATCAGTGAAGAAATTGCTTTGGCATATGTCTGAGATTTTGTTGCCTTTGTATTCTTCTAGAATTTTTATGGTTTCCTGTCGTACATTTAAGTCCTTTATCCATTTTGAGTTTATTCTTGTGTATGGTGTAAGTTGGTGGTCTAGTTTCATTTTCTTGCATATATCTGTCCAGTTTTCCCAACACCATTTATTGAAGAGACTATCTTGGCTCCATTGTATGTTCATGCCTCCTTTGCCAAAAATTAATTGAGCATATTGGTTCGGGCTAATTTCTGGACTCTCTATTCTATTCCACTGATCTATATGTCTGTTCTTGTGCCAGTACCAGGCAGTTTTGAGAACAGTGGCTTTGTAATACAGCTTGATATCTGGCATTGAAATCCCACCTACTTTGTTCTTTCTCAGGATCGCTGCAGCTATTCGGGGTCTTTTTTTATCCCAGATGAATTTTTGGAGAGTTCGTTCTAGATCTTTGAAGAAGGCCATTGGTATTTTAATGGGAAGTGCGTTGAATTTATAGATTGCTTTGTGTAGTATGGACATTTTAATGATGTTGATTCTACCAATCCAAGAACATGGTATGTTCTTCCATCTCTTTATGTCTTCCTCTATCTCTTTTTTCAATGTCCTGTAGTTTTCTGAGTAGAGGTCTTTTACCTCTTTAGTTAAGTTTATTCCTAGGTATCTTAATTTTTTTGGTGCGATGGTAAATGGGATTGTTTTTATAATCTCTCTTTCTGAAAGTTCACTATTGGTGTATAGAAATGCCTCGGATTTCTTGGGGTTAATTTTGTATCCTGCTACATTGCCAAATTCATGTATTAAGTCTAGTAGTTTTTTGATGGAGTCTCTAGGGTTTTGTATGTATAATATCATGTCGTCTGCAAATAAGGACAGTTTTACTTCCTCTTTTCCAATTTGGATGCCTTTTATTTCTTCTTCTTGTCTAATTGCAATGGCTAATACTTCCAGGACTATGTTGAACAGGAGTGGTGAGAGTGGGCATCCCTGTCTTGTTCCTGTTCTTAGGGGAAATGGTGTTAGTTTTTGTCCATTGAGTATGATGTTGGCTGTGGGCCTGTCATATATGGCTTTTATTATGTTGAGGTATGATCCTTCCATTCCCACCTTGCTGAGAGTTTAATTGTTTGAGGAATTGTCAGTCTGTTTTCCGAATTAACTGCCTCATTTAAAAAGCCCACCAGTAGTGTATAATGGTTTCAATTTCTCCACATCCTTGCCAACAGTTGTTGTTATGTGTGTGTTTTTTTGTTACAGCCATGTTAGTGGGTGTGAAGTAGTATCACATTGTGGTTTTGATTTGTGTTTCCCTGATAGCTAATGATGTTGGGCATCTTTTCATGTGCTTATTGGCCGTGTGTGTGTGTGTGTGTGTGTGTGTGTGTGTGTGTGTCATCTTTGGAGAAAAGTCTATTGAGATCCTATGCCCATTTTAAAATTTGGGCTATTTTTTTTATTTAGTTGTAAAAGTTCTTTATATATTCTGGATACAAGCTCTTTATTAGACACACGATTTGCAAAATTTCCCCCATTCTGTGGATTGTCTTTTCACTTACTTAATGGTGTCCTTTGCTAGCACAGAAAGGTCCAATTCATCTATTTTATCTTTTGGTACTTGTGGTGTTGGTGTTGTATCTAAAAAATTATTGCCTAATCCAAGATCAAAAGATTTACAGCTGTGCTTTCTCTTAAGAGTTTTATGTCTTATATATAGGTCTTTGGTCAATTTTGAGTTAATTTGTATATATTCTGTAGGTAATTTGTCTTTATTATTTTGTGAATTGCCTTTTGTGTCCAGTTCTATACTTTTCCAGTCAAATCTTTTTTCTCAAACATTTTTAAATGCTCTTTGCATTGTATTTTTGTTATTTACGCTTCACATTTTATTTTTCAGAGATGAGTAACCAAGGCTCTTAAAAAATCTTCAAAGACTTCTTTAAAATCACATGGCTAATGCAACTGTTACTAAAGCCTAAGTCTGACTTTAAACCTCATGCTCTTCACCTTAAAAGTCCTGACACAGTGCAATCACATTCTCAGTTTGTGTTCAGTATGTCATTAACAAGAGCCCAGCTCAGCAGAGCTCAAGGTAAACTACAAAGGTAGTCAAGTTTAGTGCTCGTAGACTACACTCAAAATATTCAGAATTTAAAGCAAAACCCCAGCTTCAAGACCAAGGCCAGGAAAGGTACTGATACCCTGTGAAGTCAGAACCCTGGACAGCTCAGTAGGCGCTTCAGCAAAAAATAGTGTTTTCTTCCAACAGGACTGAAACCACTATTAGTGGCTGACTCATGCTTCTGGGGGTTAGTTCCAATTTAAAGGGCTCTGGCCTTATTCATATGACCCTAATGTCTCCTGGAGAAAAGTGTCATATCATCTTCCAAGAATCTGTCATCTTTATGAAGTGGCAAGGCCTAATCTTCAGGTCTGACAAATATGTGAGGAAAATTCTAGGTCCCGGAGTCTTTGGGGGGGCGATGTGTGTATGTCTGTGTGTAGGAGGTGGGGGTTTTGGGGGAGTGGCGGGTGTTAGGCTGGTCTAAAGAGAAACTGTTTTCTGTCTCTCCTTTTTTGGATTTCTTTATCCATAAATCTGCCTTTCCATCAAATTTGGGGACTAGGCAGGAACTCCACTGTAAGTGGGGATCTGAAACAGTACTTGGTAGAAGCTTAAGTCTACCTGAGAGTGCCTAGGAGAGTTGAGGGAAATACTCACATGAAAGGACTGAGAGGCAGGCCATATTTATAATTCCATGTACACCATAATATGAGTTTGGGCATTGGTGTCACAGGGCAGATAGAACCACACAAATTCTGTGGCTTGCATGCACTTATGAACTGTCCTGAGTCACTGGTCATCTATTCCATTGCAGCCCTATTTGGTCTAAGGCCATGATCAATAAGGATAAGACTATCACGACTGGGAAATAATCTAAGATAAAGTTGCAAACAAAAGTCTTTAGCATGAAGATAATCCAGGATACCTGCACAAAGTCAATAAAGAGAAAGAAACACTTTGGGTCCATTTCATTTCCCTTGAAAAATAATCAATTAAAAAAATCAATCTTTGTCTCCTTGAAATGGGCATAACACCCTAGAACATCAGTCAAAGGATGCTTTCTGTTTTAATGGCAAGAGGCCAACTATCTTATGTATAGAAACAATTGCTCTGCAGAATGTCTAGATGATCCTCTGGAAAAATGTTACTCTTCCACAGAATCATGGCTTCTTGTGCAGCTTAATTGTGAAGATGTTAGGAAGATCCTGTCAAATATTGTTTCTACTCTAGCCTGTCACTAGTATTAGAAGTTCAACATTTTGACTTTATAAATTTGGCAGGTCAGTACTTTTGTAAATGGCAGCATCTCCAAATAAAGAACTCGGCATTCATAGAAGTATCATACCTCATAGTGAATTATCAGACAGCTTTACTAAGCTGAGCTTACATTCTGGTAAGGGGAGAAGACCAGGGCCAGCACTCCACATTGGCCTGGGAGGACAGCCACTGGAATGCAATGATAGGCCCTTGACCTCAGAGGGAGATGCTCAACTTCCCCAAGGCTAAATACATTTCAGCAAACCATGAACAAGCTCAAGAACCTTGCAGATTGTATTATAATAGAAGTTATCCCTAAGATTGTAAAAATATTTCTTTTCTTTGAGCTTTTTTATCTTTTCGGAATTCTCTAGGGAAAAAAGAAGTTATATAAAAAGTCTCTAAGGTCATCAGCATCTTTTATTTAGTTAGTTTTCGCACCTTTTAGATACTAATAAGTTTTGCTTGTAAATTATACATGTAAGGTTATTTTAAGCATCAAGGATCAATTCATAACAGGAGCACTACAGGCTGCCAGTAAATGGGAGGAAGACAAGGATTATGGATTTGACTGCATCAAGAAAAGCTCATGTATACCTTTTAATGAGCAATGCCACTCTAATGCCTAACTTCAAATTCTGCTACCTGAAAAATAAAACAAAAAAACAAACAGCAGTGCTGGGCAGACCAGCTGGGCCCCCTGCCAGGAGCACTGCTGTGAGAGAGCGTTGTGAGGACTAATACGGGTTGACTAGGAGTTATTTTGATCCTGTAAAAATAAACTTCTTCCTTTTCACTAATTTACATGCACATTTTATGTAGCATATAGTAGATACTTAATATATAACAGCTAAATAAATGAATGAAGTGTGAGGATTTTCACTAGAAGAAGACACATTGAGGATCCTTTAAGCAAAGTCATCTCTTCTACACCAGCCCTGAGAGATCAAGCCAGAGTCTCCACCAGGCTCCTCCAGATCCTGTGATATCCTGGGTCCTGGATTTGACCCATATTTTCTTTCTGGAGATAGAGTGGCTTAGACTTCAGCTTTCAATCCCTTCTTGTCCTGGTTTCTCCCTCAGATGTGGCTTCACCTCTGGTGACTTGGCCTCCTGTAGTGTCACTTCAGCCCCTTTTCACCTTGCAATTCTCCACCCACTTCCCAGATAAACCTGAGCCACTAGCTCTCCTCCCCTTGGCGTCCTGCTCTCTACAGCTGTCACCCGTGGGATAGAGGCTTTTGTGCAGCTGTGGCACCTGCAGGCTCTGAAGTTAACCTCTTGCTCTTGTCAATCCCTGCCTACTATGCCCATTTAACCCCCAATATGCATAGAGGGGTACCACTTGGGAATACCAAGGCCATGTGGAAGGTCATAACATCCCTAAATATTGTAAAGCACAGATGCCTTGAAGTCTGAAATATTTCAGCACAGAGGCCATGAAGTTTGGACACCTCATAAACCACCTCTTCAGAGGGTTAGAGATTAAAATCTCCAATGATGATAAACACAGTCTCTTGCTCAGCTGCTATGGGGAATCCACAGCTTAACTGGGGTGAGTTTTGAGGGATGCTTAGAGGTAGTGGTTGGGTATGGAAGCTTCAGTGTCAATAACAGAGCTATAACTTAGTCTTGGCCCGGATTGCTCATTTAATTTAGCTAACTCAGTTTGGAATGGAATGAAGCCACTCTAGATAATGAGTTTAAGGGAGTTCTGAATAGTCAGTCTATTTGGGCCATCTAAGTGGAAAGAGCTGTGGTTCCCTGCAGATTATATGCCTAAAGATTTGAGCTGATTCAGTGCCCCTTAAGTACTAGCTCAGGTATTTGCATAATTATTCTCAAACTTGGTGGCTTCCTTGAGGACCATCTTAAACTGATATACTTAGGCTAACCTGACTCCAACTTTCTCTTGCACTTTGCATTTGGGCAGGGAGGCCACTATGCCATTTATAAGCCCCAAGTTGAGAGAGGGAGTGGGGGAAAAATCAGTTCCTGTGTAATGAGGCCCCTCCCAAAGGATTAATTGCATCACAGAGCAACCTCAGCACCTGCATCTATCCCCCTACAGTTTTCCAACAAGTCTGACCAACCTAAGAAGTTTCAGGAACTATAAAATTGGGCTGATAACTAGGGACCACATCTATGTCTGCCTAATATTGCCCCCCATGTTACCATATTGAAACTATTCCATAAAGCTCCATGCTCATTGCATTCTATGTGGCATCCCCAGGAGCCGAACATTGCAGCAGCCCTCATTGCCCCACTGGAATAGAAACCACTGGCGGTCAATGTTGAGAATTAGCTACTCATGAGAACTATTCAGTATCACTAAAGGTCTGTAACCCTGAGTGTATTATAAAAGCCACTTTTTACTACAGGTTTCACAAGTTGTGGTCTGCCTCAGAGCTGACATTTTGTTCTCCTAGCAGGGCCTGTTATTTTCCTGGATTCTGTCCAGAAACCAACAGACAAGAAAAGCATTCCTGAGATAAGCTAGAGGTATCAAAATTTCCAGTACACTTGTAGTACCACTGAAGCTACCCTCCTGGCTCTAGGAGCCCCAGTTGTGATGGTGTATGTTCACCCCTCCCAGAATACAATGATGCAAGCCCTCTGAGACTTTCTTCCAACCAGTCTGTTACAGTGCCCCAACTGAGGCAACCTATCTTTTGGAACATGTTGAATTGGAGTACAATCATATTCTGGCTGACTGTCACACAACTCCAGGTACCTGGTCTATTCACTCATAAAATCCTAAATTGTTGCTAGCAATATGAGCTCTCTGCTGAGCTGAATCAATCCAAATATGAGACAGTAAAGGTCAATTCTCTGGAATTATCTCCCCTCATTACATTCAATGATGTGCATGATTGGGGCAGGCCACCAAGCTCCAACAGTCTCTAGTATTTTGGGGGTTTGTGGAATACTGTGAGATGGATTGATAATATCTATATATTATTCCTTCCATATTTCTCCATCCTGACTGCCAAGCTTACCAAAATGCTTAAGGAAAATAAGCCAAGCGCCATAAAAGACCTAAAAGGCATTTAAGATCACAAAGATGATCCATCCTGCATCTATTCTAGTACACCCAGACTATTAGGGTCTTTCCTCCCCCAAGCGTATGTTCTAAACACACCACAGAGGAATTTTTTCTCAAAGTCTGGGCTAGAGACCAGCTACATCAGAATCACTTGGCATTCTAGCTTCACATGCTTGTTCCCGGGCCCTACCCCAGATCTAATGAGCCAGATCCACTGGAAATAGGCTCAGTCATATGTAATTTAAATAAGCACCTTAAGCTATTCTTACATCTGCTAAAATTTGAAAATTATAACAGTAGCAGCATCCTTCCTAACTCAGCCCTGACTCGGCATTTTTACAAATCTATTCCATAAGTTTACCATTCTCCGTCCCTTGCCCCTTCCAACAACCCAGCCAAAGTTATATGCTATAAGAGAGGAAGTTCTTGATCACCACTGAAGCAACATAAAGCTTGAGGGCATTATTTGGAAGAGGGCCATGTTTTCAATAATAACAAAAACCGGCTATTGCAAGATGAAGCCAAAGGTCCATTCTTTGGTTCTAAGTCCCTCCTGGTGCCAAGGTCAGAGTAGGCTAGGCCAAGTAGAGACAGCAATGAGCAGCTAGCCATAGGCAAGGTAGTAGGTAGGTTAGGGAGAAGTGTTTATACCTAAGAACCCAGAAAGAATGGTGGAGCTGGGAGCATTTAATACTAGAAGGTAGCTGGTTGGTTATTTGCAGCAAAGCATAATGCTAGAAGAGCTAAGACAGACGGGGTTCGGAGATACAGAAGACAGTTAGGGCAAAAAGAGGGCATTGACAGCACCCAGCCGAAGAATTCAAGGAACAGGCTAATCTAGTAAAGGCCGTATTAACAGACACATCAAGACAATGTACAAAGACACGTTCAAAGATAAATGAGTAAATCAAGGTTTAGAAGCTACATTAGATTTGTGGTTGGAGTGGGGGTAGAACTGGAGAAAAAATTGGAGATAAAAATAAAACAAGGACCTTAAATGGACAGATGATGATAATGTGTTGTGGCTGAGGAATACAATCACCTTTCTGAGCCTGCAGTATAAGTAAAAGACACAAAGAAAAGGAGAGAAAGAGGAAAGAATTCTCCACACAAAGAACTGGTCAGCTCTTTAGCAAAGTAAGACTATCACCTCCGCTTAAATTTAGGCCATGGCCAGGTAGCTCAGTTGGTTAGAGCGTCATCCTGACATGCCAAGGTTTCGGGTTCCATCCTCCGGTCAGGGCACATACAAGCATAAACCAATGAATGCATAAATAAGTGGAACACACAAAACGATGTTCCCTCTCACAAAAAACATTTTTTTTTAAATTCACTGTCCCTCAATTCTCTCCTTAGAGCTAAATGCAAATATAAATGGGCCAGAAAAATGAGGAGGTTTTATTGTCTGAGAGTTAGTGCCTCTTACAGTTCCATTCTGGCTGCCTTTTAAGAAAAGCTACTAATTATCTATCAACAAATCATGGACAAAGATTATTTAACTTTCTTAGATAGACCCTTCAGAAATAGCATTCTGTTGGTCTAATTAAAACTTTAACTAGGCCCATGTGGCTCAGTGGTTGGGTGTCGACCATGAACCAGGAGGACAACGGTTCGATGTCCGGGTTTCAGGCTCCATCCCCAGCAGGGGGTGCGCAGGAGGGAGCTGATCAATGATTCTCTATCATCATTGATGTTTCTATCCCTTCCTCTCCTTTCCTCTCTCTAAAATCAATAAAAACATTTTTAAAAACTTTACTTCAGAACAATTCCTAACTTTAATTGAATGATATATATTCAGTGCCAGACAATAATAAGAGGCCCTCTGCTGATGACTTTAGAAGTGCCACATAATTATCTCTTCCGCTGTCAAAGTAAACCCTAGGTTGTGCTGCATTCATTCTTTGTGTGATGTATCAAATTCAAATGTGTGACATAGAATTTTCACAGATAATTAATAAAATCATTAACTGGAAAGTATTCATTTGCATAAGGATCTAATGTTAACAGTAATAGAAAAATTAAATTAGCATTTGAAGTCTCCAGACTTTCGGTTCTCTGGAATTAAATTTAAAGGCGTTCCAAAGCCAAATTGTAATCTGAAAGTCTCCAGAGTTCTCTAGCAATAAGCATAGAGCTTCGGGGGAAATAAACTTAACTATCAATTTAAAAGGTTTTAATTAACAAATTATTATGCAACTCAAGATTTTCTTATTTAGGTTTGTAAAGTCACCTCTATTTTGTTTAAACAATCCTCTTTAAATCAGGCGGCGACCATTAATTTGTTACATTCAGTGGAAATAGACCTTCCCAATTGTTTTCAGATTCGAGCTACCTTTACCCATAAATAAAGAAATTACATTTATATGTTTGTCCTTTGTCTAGGAGTACAAAGCAAGAGATGAGTGAAACAAAGTCTTATTTCACTTACAATGTTTATTTAGTTTGATTTTTAGTGGTTTCAACTTCCATTGTTTCTTGAACAGACACATAAAACTATATCATAAACTTTAAAGTGAGAAAAGGAGACTCTTTTTGTATTCCTCCTATGGCTTTTAACTGTAATCAGCTTTTGCTCCAAATACTATCTGGAATATGTTAATGACATTCTTCCTTTAAGAATTACTCAGGACAAAGGCTTTAGTTTGGCAAATCAATAGTGGTTACAGAAACTCTAACTTAATTGTTGGCTGGTCAAATCCTGAGCTTAACCTAGAAATAACATTCTTAAAGTTGTTTATATAATACTAGAGGCCCAGTGCAGTGCGGTCCCTTGGACTGGCCTGCGGGGCTCCAGCCAAAACTGGCTCTTCGACATCCCCTGAGGGGTGCCTGATTGCGAGAGACCCAACCGGTGCACAATCAGGGCCGGGGAGGGACCCAAGGAGGGCTCCAGGGTGTGTCCAGCCTGTCTCACCCAGTCCCAGCCCTCCAACAAGCTAACCTACCAGTTGGAGCATCTTCCCCCTGGTGGTCAGTGCATGTCATAGCGACCGGTCAAACAGTTGGAGGGACAATTAGCATTATATATATATTTATATATTTATATATTTATATTGCTGTGTGTTAGCTCTCTCCCAGTCTTGTACTGGGTAGGAAAGTCACAACAGATTTCTAATACTATACTATGACAATCACTATACTTTTATCCAAAAGACCTGCATCCCCTCCCAAAGAAAAGCTCAATGCACATAATTCAACTACTTGATTTCTGAGCCAACTTTTTAATCTAAAAGGTTAGTGCTCTAAACTGTTATTATCTAGTCTTTATATGCTAAAGTAAAAATTTGTCCAGATAGGTCATCTTGTTCAACTAGATTTTCAGAGAAGATAATATTAAAAGTACAGTTATGTATCAAATTTCTTTGGTATTTGTTTTAAGCCCATAAAAAAACAACAAGTATTTTAATTAATTTGTTTTTAATTAATCAATTAATAACATGAAAACTAAAAGTTCTGTGAAATAAAAAATATAGAGGAGCCAGTGTTGTTCAGTGGTTAGAGTGTCGACCTATGCACTTAGGGTGAAGGGTTCAATTCCCTGTCAAGGTAATGTACCTTGAGTTGCAGGTTCAACCCCCACCTCGGGGCATATGTGGGAGGCAACTGGTGTGTCTTTCTCACATCACTGTTGCTCTCTCTCTCCTCACTGTCTCCCTTCCACTCTCTAAAAATCCCATGTAAACAATATTTTTGGTGAGGATTAACAAACAAACAAAAATGTAGAGGAAAAACTTACCTTTTTCTATATGTTTATGTATGTTTACAACAGTCAATATTAATTGAACCATGACAAATATATTGAATCATTGGTAGTTGTTAGATTAATGGAAATATTTTTAAAATCTTCACGCCTATGTTTTTCTTGAGAATACAGTTTAAAACTATAATCTATTGAATGAGGTGGCCACCTGGTGATGGAAACGAGCACTACAGGCACTGTTTTGTACGAACTTAATGTCACATTCTACACAAACCTACTGAACCACAAAAAATATGGTAGCGCTGTCCAACAGAAACATAATGTAAGTCACACATGTAATTTAAAATTTTCTAATCACCGCTTTTAAAAAGTAGAGAGAAATAGGAATTTTCATAATACATTTTTATTTAACCCAATATAGAAAAATATTATTTCTACATGTAAACAATACAAAAAATAGTTTATTTTTTTCATAGTAGGTCTTCAAAATGGGATGTGCATTTGACAGCACATCTCAATTCGGACCAGCCACATTTCAGGTATTCAAAAGTCACACGTGGCGATGGCTAGTGGCTACCTCGCTGGACAGAGCAGATCTGGAGAAGGAAAGGAGAGCTGCCATTTGCTTTTAACGAAGTTCATTCATTCCTCAGCCCCTCTCCTCTGCCCACTCTTTTAAAAGTTCCTCCTTTTCCCTCTTTCAATTTTACTTTATTTTGTAAATATTTTTTGCCTCCTGAACATTTTAGAATACTTAAACGACCCTCGAAAGCATGTCCGAAAACAAGAATTCAGGAAGACACTTGGAGGGCCCATTTCTCAGGGTACGAAACGGGGCTGGGAGGCGTCTGCCCGCGCTGCCCTTCCATTGGGCTGCAGGGCGCTCGGCGGCTTTGTGCAGCGCTCAGCTGCTTTCAGGGAAGGCAGCGGTCGCGGGCTGCAAAAGGGAGGCCACGCCGCTGGGGATCAGGGACTGTCACGTCGGGCATCCTTGTGACATCACAGCGCCGTGTTTTAGGGATTCCAGCCCACCGAGCCTGCGGGTTTCCAGGCCCCGAGGTTCAAGGATTTTCAATGAGAACGAGCAGGGACTCGAGGAGGCAACGACTAGGTCTTCGCAGCGATGCTCACAACCCACGGCTTCCAGTCCCGCCCTCTGACCCAGCGACAGCAAGTGAACAGACCCGCGGGCCGCAAGCACCCCGCCAGTTTCCAAGCAGCACCAGCCCGGTCTTCCGGGTGGACCCCGACTTCTGCTGATTGGTTGGAGGGTGCCGCCACGTGATCCAGAAACGGTCCGCCACTGCTTTCCCCACCCTCCCACGCCCTCCCCACCCAGTCGCCGCCCCGAGGCTGAGCGCGTTTCCTGGGCAACCGCTAGGGTTGAGTGACCACAGCAGGCCAGGGCCTGGAGAGGGTGCCGTGCCTGCTGCTGCAAGACAAGGATTGAGAGGTTGGAGGGGACTCGTCTGTCTCGATTGCCTCGGAATCCATCTTCTCTCTGGGATTTGGTGAGTGTCTGTCACCTGGTGGCCTTTGGGCGCACGTTACCGTAGTCTGACCCTTGGAGTTTCGGCTCCCCTCTTGTCTGTCTCCAGCCACATTCGGAGTAAGACAGGGGAGAAGCGACATTGAAGTCAAAGGATCTGGGAATGGTGCGATAGAGATAATAATGAGACAGTGTCGTGGCTTCATCCGAGGCCATCAGTGACCAGAGCAAAGTTTACTGGAAAGATGAGAAGGAAAGGGCGGGTGGCCCAGAGCCACCTGTACAGCCCTTACTGCGCCGGTGGAGGTGCTGGGCAGGAGAAACCAACTTGATACGGCTCCCCTCCAGCCACAAGGGCCTTTGGCCCATCAGTGATAATGGATGGATTTTGACCACTTTATACCCAAGGGAGGAAACAATATGATCACACAGGGTTTCTAGTTTGTAGAAAAGGAATTTGATCCTCTCAGAATGACACTCTACCCGACTCTCACGGCAGACAGATACATGGTCCTTTACATTCTGATTGGTCATGTACAGCAAGTATTTAATTTATACCATAAAGGACCCTGTGGTATGACAATTAATTCAAACCATTCAACAAACTTTTAGCAAACACCATGTGTGTGCCCGGCACTGTGATAAGTTCATGGTCTCTGCCTTCAATGAACATGTAACCTTGTAGGGAGGAAAGACCTGCAAGCATCACAATACAGTGAGGCAGGTTCCATATATGGGGCATATATGCATGCAGGCCTTAAATGGAGTCACAAGGAAGAGAGTGATTACAATACCACCAGACCGAAAGTCTTCACAGAGAAAATTCTCAATTTAAACCTTTAAGGATGTATAGAGTATACCATGAAGTCAAGGGAAAAGACATTTTAGGTTAGGAAAACAGCATATGCCAAAGTATAAAAATATCCCAGCCTGTTCAGAGAAATATAGTTATGGCCAAAGCCTGAGGTGGTCTAGGGCAGTGGTCGGCAAACTCATTAGTCAACAGAGCCAAATATCAACAGTACAACGATTGAAATTTCTTTTGAGAGCCAAATTTTTTAAACTTAAACTATATAGGTAGGTACATTCAACTTTAAATTCATGGTTTTCGTCTTCCGTTTTTCTTTGCTTCTTCTTTGTAGCCATCTCAAACAGGGCACCTAAAAAAATGTTTCATTTTATAATAATAAAGCCACCAACACAAAAGAATTACAATTCTTAAATTGATAACAATACCTGTAGGATTTGCAGCTGGTTGGAAAAATACAGGTAACTTTATGCTTCGAGTAGGTACTTTTGTCACCCGCGCGATTTGCGGACACGGCTAGCACTAACCACTGCACAATGAGACTGCTGACTGACTGGCTCACTCAACTTGTGCATGAATGGCACGCAGCCCACCTGCGCTGCGTCTCCCCTCGCCTGACCGACCGACCGACACCCCCCACTTCTTCTAACTCCACTTCTTTAAAATAGACTCGCCCAGGCTGAAAACCGACTTCTGTGCATGGGCCACAAAGTTTCAATCACATTGTACGTGCGCGCCCGCATGTGGTATTTTGTGGAAGAGCCACATTCAAGGGGCCAAAGAGCCACATGTGGCTCGCGAGCCGCGGTTTGCCTACCACTGGTCTAGGGAGTTTGTGACTGATGAGCTTGAGAGGTAGGCAGGAGTCGGAGCACAGAGACCATGAATACCTTCCAAGGGGACTAGTCACTAGTGTGAACAAATTTACCTTTCAGGAAGCTGGCTGTCACAGTAGAGGATGGATTGGAGGGAAGTGGGATGATAGGGAGGGCATCCAATTAAGGTGAAACGATGAGGGCCTGAACTAAGGAAGAGGCAATTGGAATGGAGAGGAGAAAAAAACCCGATAGACAATTTAAGAGGTATATGCAGAAGGATTTTCATGTGTGAGTGAATGTGGGGAAAATGGAAAAGGGTGGTTGAGGGTAAGTCCCAGGTTTCTGGCTTGGATGAGTAGAAGGATGGTGTTATTTACTAAGAGAAGGCACACATTGGGAGAAGCAGGCTGGCTGGAAAAGATAGTGAGCTCAGTTTGAGCATACTGAATTCGAGATGTGTGTGACACATTCAGTTGGCCTTTTCCGCGTGGGTAGTTGGATTTGTTGCACAGGGAAGAGGGAGATACAGATTAGTAATTTTTCACCAAGAAGGAAACAATTGCTCAGAAAAGTAGGTTTGAAGTAACAAGTAGAGAGAAGTCGAGGAGAAAAAGTCACACCAAAGAGGACGACTTAAAGAAGAGAGTCATCAGAATTGTCAAATGCCATGTCAAAGTCAAGTTGAAAGCTGAAACATGCCCAATGTCTTTGGCAATTAGATTATTGTTGTTCTTGGTAAAAGAAACTATAAGGCCTAAGGTGTCCCCAATCAGATTGCATTGAGCTAAGACAGGGGTGGGCAAACTTTTTGACTCGAGGGCCACAATGGGTTCTTAAACTGGACCGGAGGGCCGGAACAAAAGCATGGATGGAGTGTTTGTATGAACTAATATAAATTCAAAGTAAACATCATTACATAAAAGGGTACGGTCTTTTTTTTTTTTTTTTAGTTTTATTCATTTCAAATGGCCGGACCCGTCCCGCGGGCCGTAGTTTGCCCACGGCTGAGCTAAGAACTAACAGAGATAATGGAGTATTGCCAATGACTAGAAGTTTTTCTGTGAAGGTATCTAAAACCAGCTAGTCTTAGAATACAGGCAGGAGGATTTTTTAAAAGTTAGTAACCACCTAACATTCATATATTGAAGAGAAAAGAGACGCTAGAAAAGAAAAGATGAGAACACATGAGTAAGAGGAAATGCTGACAGAGCAATATTCTGAAAGAGACGTAAGAGGATGGGATCAGTACACAAGAAGAGAGATTAATTTTGGACAAAAAAAGGAATACTTTTACTAAGACAGGAATCAGAAAGAGAAAGAAATACATGTTTAGGAGGAGATGGAATTTAGAATGCGTGTTATGATGGCATCGCTGTTCCCTGGGACAAGATTATCTCCTGGAAAAGAGAATTTGAGAAGAGTGGTGGAAGTTTAGAATAGTCCCTAAGTCATGAGTCCCAGATCTGTAGCTCTAGTCCTTCTCTCCTTAGGAAAGGAAGCTGAAGAGGAAAATATAAAATATCTATTGCTGAAGTCAGAGGCATGCATTTGTAGTAACTTAAACTCCACACTGCTTATGTAAAATCTTCCGGCAGCATTCCTGAGCAGAAGAGAGAGGTGATGGAATAAGTCAGAGATTTGAGATTTGAAGGGTGACAGCTGTAGAAGCTCCTAGTGGTTCCAGATTCCCTGGAGGGGCTAGAGAAGACCTGTGGGCCCTTAGATCAGCAGGTCCTGAAAAGCGCTTTCCCAAAGTGCAGGAGAGTGAGTACAAGCTGGCCAACAGGACACATGTCTTGATGGAATCAGAAGCTTTAGCTGGAAGCCTTGAGCCTCCTTGTGACTAGAAAAAGTACACAAAACTTATAAGTACCAGAAAGCTCCAGGGTTCTCATAACTCATGTTTAATTATGAAAATTATAGAATTTGGCATTTTAAAATTATTATTTTTTGCCAATTAACTATGATTTACAATATTTTTTCCTAAATGAGAGCATTGATGAAGGGAAAACAAGGTGAATGCCAGGTTAAGTTAGTATCCCAAATATGTATATTTTTCTCTATCAAGAAAACATAGTCTTCTTAAATGGAGAGCTATACCTTGTTCTCAAGAAAGACTAAATATTGTAAAGATGGAAGTTCTTCCTAAATTTAATTTTTACAATGGAGTCTCAAAACCCCACATGACTTTTTAAAAACTAAATACAAAATAATCATAAATTTATTTGGAAAAGTAAATATTAAAGAATAGCCAGGATTTTTTCAAAACAGAATATGATATGGGAATTCACAATATAAACCATAGTGCTTAAAACAGGATAATACGATAGAAATAGAGCTGAAAGAGAGCGCAGATTTAGACTCAAGTACATGTGATAATTTAGTGAATAACAAAGGGAACAGTTAATGTCTTCAGTTAATGTCTTCTGAAAAAGCTCTCTTGGACACAGACTAGATAACTTGTATCACCATTTGGTGACTGTGGGGTCCTGAGGGCGGGCTTTGTCCCTTGTGTGGTGGTGGAAAGGCAGGCTTTCTTTTGGTGTTCACAGACATTAAACCAAAATGTAGGGGTTTCTCTTCTGATGAGAAGAGGTGCTACAAGGCCTCCCTTACTTGGTGTGCCATCTGAATAAGCCTATGGAGGGAAGACTATAGCCTGCATCTATGGCTTGGACTCTGATGGAATATCTAAATTATTTCAGGTTGTTCCTTGCTAAGCGCTCCCTTGCCTGGCCACTCCTGCAGCCTATGCTGTAATAACTTGGAATTGTCCAAGAAGTGTGTGATTCCATTATTGAAAGGATGCCAAGAATGGGGTATGAGACAATTGCCAATGGAAAGCAGGGAAAGAAAGATCAGTATAATTAACACCATTCTTCCATCACTCTTCTCAAGTTCTCTATGATTCAATATAGATCCATCATCTATTTATCATCCCAACTACTACCACCCTACTCCAACCACCATCCTCTCTGAACTATCCCTTAACAGGTCTCCTTGCTTCTGCCCTTGACCCCTACAAGTCTGTTTTTAACAGAGTAGCTAGAGTGATCTTTTTCAAAACATAAGACAGCTCATGTTACTCTTTTACTCAAAATCCTCATATAGTTTTCCATCTCATAATAAAATCCAAAATTCTTACAAGATAGCACATGACCTGGCCCTGCAATACCTTTCTGACCTGGCCTCCTACCATCTCCATTTCCCTGGCTGTGCTCCAGCCACATCATTTTCCTTGCTATTTGGCAAACATGCCAAGTACACTCTCACTCCTTTTTTTTTTTTTTGCATTTGCTCTTCCCTCTGCATGGATGCATTTCCCAAGGGTTTTCTCAGAGCTCACACTCTCTGATTTCCTTGAGCTCTTTGCCCAGATACTAACTCACCAGAGAAGTGTTCTCTTCCCTCCCACCCCATCATTCTCTGACTAGGTAGGTGTTAGGCCCTCAGTACATCAGTTAATGGGTGAGTGAATGAACGAGCAGAAAATCTAGTGTATTAGGATTTTTTTCTTTGGGATGTTAGCTGGGTTCCCTCCCCTCCTTGACTCAGCATGGTGGAACTATGTCTCCAGTTTACAAAGCCAGAGTACAAATACAGATTGTGTGCAGGACTGTGATACAGATACCAAAATCCTTTGCTTTGGTCCCTTTGGGTGGCCACAGCCATCCTTTTCCCAATCACTGCTGCTGAGTTTGGTGAGTTTTTTTAGGTTAGTTTTGTGAAGCTTTCTTTAGTACCTCAAATTTTGGGCTGGTTTGTGCTGATGAGCTTTTCTCTCAATTTGATGCCATTTGCTTCATTTTCATTGAAAAGTCCTTTTCCAACATTTTTGGCAATCAATGCACTTTCCTAGCACTACTGCACATTTCTTTCTTATTTTCATATTTCCCTAATTATTCCAGTGGGATTTGGGGGCGAGAAGTTAGGTAACTAAATGGATGCTAGCAACCTTTTTTTTTGCCTTAGATTTTTAATTTATGTATATGCCTGTAGCTTCTACCATTGTCCTCTTTGTTTACTCCATTCCAGCCACTCTGGTCTCCTCACTGTTTCTTGACTGTACCTCGCACACACTCACTTTAGGTCCTTGGGTCTTCCCTCATGTATCTTCATGGCTCACTTCCTACATTACTTTGTGTAAATGAATAAAAATGAGCATATAAATGCTTTTTAAATAAACATTTAAGTAAAATTTCATTGATGTATAACATCTATCTTAGGAATCTAATTTTATTTTTCTCAAAGTGAACATATATCCCTTTAACCAGCACCCAGATCAAGAAACATATCTTCATTCGCACTACAGAGCCCTTTTATGCTGCCTCCTAGTCAGTCACCCCTGAAAGGTAACTATCATCCGGACTTCTGATACCAGAGATTAGTTGTTTTCAAATATTATTGAATGGAATCATGCAGTATATATTCATTGTGTAACTTCCTTTGCTCAGCATTGTGTTTGTGAGAGTCATCTACATTGGAAGAAACAATCGTTTCTTCCTCATTCCACTTGTAGGTATACACCCAGTAGAAATGTGTACCTGTATGACAGAAATGTTCAGAGAAGCACTATTTAGCTCCAACTGGAAACAGTTCAAATGTCTACCAACAGTAGGGTGAATAAATAAATGGTCATATATTCATGTTACACATTACTAAACATGCTATTTAAAAAGTGGATTTTTTTATTTTCTATTTTTTAGATCTAACCCCATCCAATCTGGCATGCCTATTATAACTACATCAGCTTTCACCTGCATCAAAGATAACTCATGTTAATAACTTAGTATGTATCTTTCCATATGTTCTCCTTACATAATCATACATACACATGCCTACACATAAATATACACACATACACATGTATGTGTTGGGGAGTTATTCTAAAAAGATGGGATCACAATATACACCATTTCTGCATCTTGTTTTATCATGTCATAATATTAAAACCAAACTATTTTTTAAATAGTTTATATCTGGAATAACATAATGAAAATATTAAAAATAATGAAAAACTGGTTTAAATTGTATTAAATCTATTTAGTTATTAATTAATTCATACCATCTAAAATGAAGAAGTTGGCTAATTCATTTTAATCAACGTTTATTAACATGCCAGATATGTCGCTATACCCATGGATTCTTTTCTTTGCTCTGTAAGTACACTTAGGAAACTAAAAGACAGGGTAAGGGTGTAGATTTTCTTCAAGTATTTTCTTCAAGTGGTAAATTAGGCTCATACTATAGAAGAAAATTATACTTGTTTTATATGAATCCAGAAGGTAAAATGGCAACAAATAGCAAGAAGTTATGAAGAGACAGTTAAATTCAAAATAAAAAATAACTTTCTAACAGAAACTTTATAGATGCAATGGACTGTGTTGGGGCCCAGGCAGATGCTTGGTAATGTACTGTGTGAAGATTTGAAGCCACAGGTAGGCAGTTGCAACTAAGTAGGTTTAAGAGCCCTTTTAATGTGGAATGACATCACTCTAGTGTTTATTTTAATTTTTTATTTTCCTTAACAGATAATATATTGTCACCATTATTTTTAATGGAAGATGATTGAATGTGAAAATCTAAACCAAGAAGAAATAATTAAAGAACTGGTGAGTGAGGGTCAAATTTATTTCCAACCACATCTGCAAGAATATCAAATAGAATACTTTACACTACTTCCTGGAGTTTACCTAGAGATTTCTTCTACAGCGTGACCTTTGGAATCAGAGAGAAATTATACATATGGTACAACATTCCTTCTTGTGAGAATAAAACATGGCATCAGTGCAATGGACAGTTTATAATTTTTAATGACAAAAACACATTTTTATTATTTTAAATAGGTAATAACCCAGTTTCTTTTTTGAAAACAGTGTTTATGCAATGGTTTATCTTATGAGATGGTTGTACAAGAAGGATCAGATACTTCAAAACTGGAGATGTTTTTCTCAGGGTATCCCTGTATAGTCGGATTATCATTATTTCCTAATTTAACAAGTCTCACAATCGTTGCTCAAGATATAAAAGAAATTTCAGGATTAGAGACTTGTTTACAACTCAAAGAACTTTGGATTGCTGAATGCTATCTAGAGGTAAGTCTAAACATATCACTTTACATGAAATATTTTATACTGAATTCTGCGGCTTTGGAAAAATAATTCATTGAAATATGTACTTGAGACATGGATCAAAACAGATGAGTGAGGGGGAAAAAGAGACCATACATGATGAATTGCAATAATACCCTTTATCCAGTAAAAGAAAACAAAACACAAAACAGATAAATGGGCAAAAGATAGAAATAGATTTATACATGGGAAAAACTAGAAATAAAGAATTAAAACATAGACATATCTACTTTTTAGTAACCAAATCAGACCAAATAATACCCAGTATTGCTTAGGAATTAAATCAGTTCACTTAGATACTATTGGTAGTGTGAAAATTATAACATTTATATCGAAAAGCAATATTGCGAAATGTGTGAAGAGCCAAACAAAGGTACATATTATTTGACTCAGAAATCCCTATTCTAAGATTTTGTCCAAGAGAAGTAATTCAGCAGCAGAAAACAACTGTATTCATGAAGTTATTTATTGCAGTATTATTTATAATAGCTAAAATTTTAAAATATAAATATGCCACATATAGGGTTACTTTAAAGAAAATGATTAGAAACTTCCTGAAATATTTTGTAATTATTAAATATTTTCATATTTGAAAATTATTAAATATTTGACAATTATGGAAACATTTTAGATAGTCTTAAGTTTAACAAAACACTAATCTGTAGAGATATTATTATTATAACCATATAAAATTAGGTGCAGAGTTGATTTAAATAAAAAGAGAATATAAAATTGAAAATAGTTGTACATGGATGCAGAAGTTATATGTTTTTCCTTTAAAAAACTTAGTTAGCCCTGGCCGGTATGGCTCAGTTGGTTGGAGCATTGTCCTGTACACCAAAATGTCATGGGTTCAATTCCCAGTCAGGGCACATACCTAGGTTGTGGGTTCAATCGGGGTGTGTTGGGGAGGCAACCAATTTATGTTTTTCTCTCCCTCCCTCTAAAAAAAATCAATGAACAAGTCCTTGGGTGAGGATTTAAAAAATTTAGTTAATTTTGCTGGATATTTATTTTACAATAAAATTTGACTTTTAAAAGAAAATGTACTTGATATCTACTTTATTATAAGGATTATGGCAAAATATAAGCTAACACTACTCAGTCTGCTCTTTTTTTTTTAAACAGAAAATTGAAGGTCTTCGAGAATGTAAAAATTTAGAAAAACTGTATTTATATTATAATAAAATTTCTAAAATAGAAAGTTTAGAGAAATTATTGAAACTGGAGGTTCTTTGGCTGAACCACAATACAATTAAGAATATTGAGGTAAGATAATTTCACTGTATATGTAAAGTTAATTACTACTATAGAGTTTAAACCAGAATGTCCAAGATCTTATTATGCTTAAGAGCCAAAATACTTATGATTAGTTTAATTATTGTTGTTAAGAAGAACTAACAAAGAGAACTTCATCTACATTATTTTCTTTACTCCTCCCACAAAGCCTGAGAGGTAAAGTGTTATTTCCTCTTTGGAGGTTTTTTTAAAAAAAGAGATTTAAAGAAGTTTTATATATTACTTGCCTAAGATTATAAGCACACTTTGTATGATGTGCTCTTTTTCCCTATTCCCCTTTCTCTTCCTCATTTCCTCTCCATTTCCCTGTTCCCTCCTCCAATAACTCTCTCCAGGTGCCAGAGAAACAAAGATGGCTTCATTGAGGCTCCCACTTACTTCTGTGCTCAATGCTCAGAACACCCGGAGAACTACCAGATTGATCAGATGGTTTATAAGTATAGATTTTAATGATTTCTCCTAAATTATATACTGTCTAAATTTTTAGGGCTTGCAAACTTTGAAGAACTTAAATGATCTCAACCTTGCTGGAAATCTAATAAGCAGTATTGGTATGTACTGTTTCATTTGGAATGTAAGGTAATCTATATATATAAAAGCCTAACCGGTAGCTATGATGAGCACTGACCACCAGGGGGCAGATGCTCAACGCAGGAGCTGCCGAGCCGCGATGACTTGGCAGCTGCGGTTCTCGGGTGATGCACCCGGAACCAGAGAGGAGGGAGCCCGATTCCAGGGTGCGTCACCCAAGAACCACCCTCTCGCAATCCAGGACCCCTCAGGGGATGTCAGAGAGCCGGTTTCGGCCCGATCCCTGCAGGCCAAGCCGAGGGATCCCACTGGTGCATGAATCCATGCACCAGGCCTCTAGTGCTACAATAATATTTTATCAGTATAAAAAGTACATTTCTTTCTTTTAGAACTTTTTGCATGATATCTTTACAAAGCATTTCTGAATCTATGATTCTAAATCAGAGGTTAATAATTATAGTGTTGTTTATCTTATTGACCTGCAAGAAATGATGCCCATATACAATTCAGAAATATGACAGGATATGAATAGGAGGTAAAACAAGAAATTTAATTTTTCTTTCATCTTGTTTTTTTTAAATTAAAGGTCGATGTCTTGATCCCAATGAACAACTGGAAAAATTAAACCTTTCTGGTAATCAAATATGTTCTTTCAAGGTATGTTTCAGTGGAATGAATTTTTATTTACCAACCTGGGTCATGAACCATCTTATTGCAGAAAATGGACTAAATAGCCATCCCCCTTTTAAGAAATAACTTGATCATGTTGGACTATCCAGTGCTCCTGAGAATTTTAGAGTTAGTTGACTAAATTGACCATAATGATCTGACACTATTAAAACCAAACAAATAACTACTTGGCTTTTAAGGTACTAATTTCTCTTAGTTTCCCCCTGGTCTTTCTAGCTATAGCTCTTCTGGTTACTCATCCTTTCATAACATCTAAAAAATGAACTGCCCCAGGTCAGTCCCAGGGTCTTTTCTTATTTCTGTCTGCATTCACTCTGTAAATAATCTCATCATGTCTAAGACTTTAAATACCTTTTATCCACTAATGCCTCCTAGTTTGGCATCTCTACTTTCCCTAACAACTCCCCAAACTACAGATATCACCTGTGCTGACTCAAACTGATTTCCCCTCCACCGAACCTTCTTCTTCTGCAGCTTTCTCTGCCTCTCTAAAGAGATCTTCATTCTTCTAGTAACATAAGCCAAAAACTAGTACTTACCGTCCTTTTGACCCCCCTATTCCTTCAACTCCATTCAATCCATCAGCAAATTCTGTTCGCTCCACCTTCAGAATATGTCCAGAGTCTGACCATTTTTTTTTTACCACCTGCATCACTACTGACCTAGTTTAAGACACCATCATCCCTAACATTCATTATTGGGAAGGAAAAAAAAGCCTCCAACAGGTCTCCCTGTGTTAACCCTTTTGCTATGATGTCTGTTCTCCACACAGCAGTCCATTCCTTTAAAAACATGTCAGATCAAATCACTCTTCTGCTCAAAACCCTCCCCTGACTTCTCTCATCTCTTTCAGAGTAAAAGCCATTAATCAGTGGTTACACTGGCCCACAAGACACTAAATAACCTAGTCCCCCAACTGTCTCTCTGACCACTCTCCCCTTTGCTTACTCCTCTCCAGCCATTCTGATCTCCTCACTGTTCCTTGCACATACTCACCTTAGGGCCTTAGCACTTGCTGGGATAGTCTTCCCCATATATTTTCATTGCTCATTTCCTCATTTCTTCCAGGACTTTGGTCAAACATCATATTCTTCATGATGTCTTTCCTGCACAATTTAGATAAAATAGCAACAGCCCCTACTCTACTGCCCTGCCCATCCTGAAGCACTCCCATATCTCTTTCCCTGTTTTATTTTTTTGTCTTGGCGCTGATCCACATCCCTTACTAGAATACAAGCTTCATGAATGCAGAAACTTCACCTGTTTTGTTCACTGCTATCTTCGCAAGCCTAAAACAGTACTTGACATGTAATATATCTTAACAAACATTTGTCAAGCACTCAAATGAAAGAGAAAAAAAAACATAAAAAGATTTCATGCTTATGGCACATAATGTGGGTGGGAACATGACATTCATAATTTTGACAGTGTCAGATTGAAGGTGCATATTCCAACACTTCCCCTATACAATACTGAAGAAAGATGAGCAAATTTACTATAGAAATAGTTTTGAATTGATCAGTATTGAAATGGACATTTTTTTACTCAGAGAAGAATATAAGACACCAAAAAGCTATGGACTGAGGCAGAATGTTATAAGCACCTTAAAAAGAAATTTAAGCACAATTTTATTTTCTTGGTCAAAATCAAGAGGGAATATTTGATGTGGTCACACCTTGAAGGGTTGACAGGATTTTGACAGGCGTTGTGGTCAGATCTTCCAGGCAGTGGCAGGTAGGCATTCTAAGATGGGAGAACAATATGCACAAAGGCATGGAGGTCAGCAATCAAAGGGTATATTTGATCAGAGGAAGCTATGAAAGAGAAATCCAGAATGCCGTGGGAGGTAATGTTTAAGCTATCAAAACTAGGAGTTACCTAAGGAATGCGCATTCTGTACAAATTTGTGAAAATGGCCTAAGTGGTGGAAAGAGATATAGCAAATTCAAAAAACTAAAAATGCTGTGTGGCTGGAACAGAGTGAGGGAGAGAATCATGAGTTGAGGCTGAAGAAGATGAGGCAGAATGCTGGGAGGATAAGGGATTGCCCTGCCGAGAAGCCAGATGGAGGGTTACCTTACACTGGCTAGCCGTGGAGGCCTCATGTGGCCAAAAGCATGGGCTTCCCAGGTGGAAAGATCTGTCAGTTCTGGCCCTGCCACAAACCAGACGCAGTGGTAACATGAAGTTTAAGTGAAATGATAATGTAAAGATCTCAATAGTAAACACTCAATAGATATGCTATTTTATTATTACTATCACTTTATGTTAACCTATTCTCTTTCAATCTGGGGAGAAAATAGGGTTATCGTGAAAATTTGTTGTATGGCATAATATTAAAAAGGCTCCCTATAATAATGATGGCTATTTATTATAAAAGCATTGAACATGATTCACAGCAACTTTTGCTAGTCTCAGCTTAAGAATATTCTTGAAACACTGTTATCTTGAGTTTTTATCTCTAATCTTTCCGTTCACCCTAAAAAGATACTATCCTGGTAATGATGGAATAACTTCTGTGCCACTTTCCATCCACACCAGGTGGCGCAACACTGATTTTCAGTGATGAAATGACTTCAATGTCATCTGCCTTTTGAGTGTGGTGGGGTGGGGGGGGGGGGGGGGGGATTCCTGTGTAAGACTTCAGAGTTCACAGTCTCCTAGCCCAGACTGATGGTCAAATGCAATATAGCCACCCATAAATTAAAGAGGGTCTTTACTTACAAGAACGCTCTGAGATTTGCCTCCCTTGTTCCTGCAGAATTACACCAAATAACTATTTGCACAGCTCTGACCAGAAAGTGCCCTTTCAGAGCAGCTCTGCTTAGCGCCACTCCTGTCATGGACCCAGCTCCTGCCTGTAGAGTCAAATTCTCACTTGTCCAGAGAGAGTTTGGAGACACATTGGCTCCCTAACCCTGTTACTTTCTCCTCTCACAGCCTGACTTCCCTGCTTGCTTCCCTGTTCCATTTGTGCTTTATCTTCAGAACTAATGTATCCTGGTTCTTGCTTTAGATGTCCCTTAACTCTGATTCTGACGCTCCTATGTAGCATTGCATCCCTTTAAGTCCAATCCCACCATAGCACCCTCCTACCCCAGGAACCACCCTAGTAATGCTATTGTTGAGGAAACTATGAGGATATCTTGGAGGGTGGAAGAAAGTAATAATCATTCAATTCAATTCACATGTTTATTTAGTGCCTACTGTGTTCGAAATGCTGAGTGCTGGGGGTGTAAAGTTAAACAGGTCACAAACCCTGCCCTCAAACAGTTTATCTCAGGAATTGCCAGACTTTTTCTATAAAAGGCCAGGTAGGACATATTTTAGGCTTTGTAGGTCATATGGCCTCTGTAACGTGTTCTTTTTAATTATTTTTCCACAACACTTTAAAAATGTAATCACCGTTCTTAGGGCCAAAGTCCATATAGACCCTTGGCTTATAGAGTTATGGATGAACAAGCAATTGGCAGTAGGGCGTGATAAATTCTATAACAAAGGTAAGCCAGTGGCTAAGAGTTCATAGGAGGAGCATCTACCCCAAGCTTGGGGTGATGAAACAGGGATCCTAGAGAAGAGGAATTTTAGGTTGAGTCTTGACAGATTAAGAGGTTAAATTGGGGCGAAGTCCAATCCACTCAAAAGCAACAGTTTGAGTGAGAGTCTAAAGATAAGGTAGGGTCTGGTACATTATGAAATTTCTAGTTTTTCAGTACGTGGCTAAAGCATAAAATGTCAGGGTTTAAATTGAAAGAAAGAAGACTGAAGGGTGAAGCAAGGGCCAGATGCCAAATAAAGGCAGGTGGAAAGATGGCTGAAACTTTAGGATAAAAGATGTTAAGGAGAAACAGTCTGGAAGTGCATTATCAACCCCTCTGCCTCCATACGTTGTGAGAAAAATGAGGCCTCAGGAGAAAGCTAGGTTTCAGATGTCCTTAATAGGTAGAAAAGGCATTTACAGAAAAAAAAAATTAACAACTAAAAATCAGGAATTTAATGGTGACTGTAATAGAGCCAGGTCCCCTAGCCTTTGATGAGAAGAGCAGATCTGCAGGCCAAGGAAATGGCGAGCTGTGTGCCGAGGTGGTAAGTGTGGGGAATGCTGGTGGAGGGAGTAGGAGGCCTACAGCCACAAGGGGGCGGTGTTACAAAGGAGCTGCGCACAGAGGAACCGTCTTACTGAATAAATGTGCTGAAGTGACTGGCTCCGGGTGAAATACACGATTTAGTAAATATTCTTTGGCCTTTTTTAGAAAGTACAATTTACACGCATAGTTACATGGAGTCTGCTATTTAATTATCGATGATCTACATATATTTAGCGTGGTTTTCATTAGACAAGAACATTTTATCCATCTAAATCACTTTAGCATATTTAAGCAGATAATTAGAATGCATTACATTACAGTGTAGTGACCTTGAGTGTTCAGAAGCCTCCTTTAGAAATGGACAGTTGCAATTAATTAAACATTATTACCGCTGCTGTTTTAGGACCTTACCAACTTAACCAGGCTTCGTCGCTTAAAGGATTTATGTCTGAATGATCCTCAATATAAAACCAACCCGGTTTGTCTGCTGTGTAATTATTCCACACATGTACTGTACCACTTGCCTTGCCTTCAAAGACTTGACACATATGATGTGTCAGCAAAGCCGATCAAGGAACTGGCAGATGTAAGTGCATCCCTAATGGGGTATCTGTGACTTAAGTTGAATTAACTGCTTCTTTCTGGCTGTGTCCACATATGGCGGGTAGTATTATCTTGTCAGTTCTTGTCACCAATTCTACTTTTGCCCCGGTGAGCTGGCTTTTTCACACAAATATAGACCATTAATAAAATCAGTGTTAAGATCTCAATTTTGATGACAGTACTGAAAGGTGAAATAATAATAAACATTTTAATTTATACAAAAATAAAAGGTAATCTGAAAAATTATCATCACTGTTAAGAATAATTGCACGAGTGCTATATATACACAAACATTAATAAAGCCTAAATAAAGTAGAAATGAATCAAGTAACTTCCTCTCATTTGAAATTTTATGTATAAAAATGAGAAAGTATCCATGGTGGATGGTAGTATGCTAGGATAGGTCAATTTTAATCTAATTAAAGATGATTTGGGGAACCACCTACACTGCCAAAATCTTGACGATCTCTGAAATCTTGAAGAGAAACTATTCCAGGGCTGCCGCTGATGGTGAACCTCCCAGTAGAGGGTCTACTTTGATGTGCTTCTAAAGCAGTGGTTCTCAACTTTCTGGCCCTTTAAATACAGTTCCTCATGTTGTGACCCAACCATAAAATTATTTTCGTTGCTACTTCATAACTGTAATGTTGCTACTGTTATGAATCGTAATGTAAATATCTGATATGCAGGATGGTCTTAGGCGACCCCTGTGAAAGGGTCGTTCGACCACCAAAGGGGTCGCGACCCAAGGTTGAGAACCACTGTTCTCAAGGGTCTGTAATTTCAGAATAGAGTGATTAGGGAGTCACCATGTTTATTAATAGTCTTTCCACATTATATTTCTACCTCTCCCTGCCACATTTGTTCATCCAATTAACCATCCAATACATAGTTTTGGGGTATGTAGAATGTGCCAACCATGTGGATGCCCTCACAGATGCCCCTCCCATTATTTCCTGTGGCTCATCCATCATCTCAAATAGATAATGTTTTTATTCTTTTATCGTAACTTCTTTCTCTTCTCTTGCTAGTCTGTGAATTTATTCTAAAATTTCATTCTTTTTTCCCCCCCAAACTGGGATTACCATCCTTCCCATCCCCATCCGAGAAATAAATTGTCTTACAATATTAAGCAAAGGGCTAGAGTTCTTGTCTATTAGCAGATGTTTGGAATCATTGAAGGGCCAAGGAGGAATGCCTTCTCTAACAATGTTAAGTCTAAAATAACAGCAAAACTTTGCAGTGAAAACCATGTTTTGACATCAGGCTATAGTTTGACATCAGGCTGTTACTACAAAGGTGAGCAGGGTGAATATTATTGATGATATTACTTGGCTGGTTCATTCATCTAACAAATTGCATTCCAGGCACAATTTAAGGCACTAGAGACATACAGTGACCTAAGCAGGCAAAATCCCTGCTTTCTTGGAGCTCTACTGAGAGCAAACGGATAATAAGCAACTAAATAAGGAAACAAGTAGTATATCAGATGGTGACAAACGCTATGGAGAAAATAAACAAGGGTGAAGAAAACAGGACTGTTGGTAGGGGCAGCGGACAGGGTGTTGACTATCTTATATAGAATTGTTGGGGAAGGATGTGCAGCTAAGGTGACATTTGAGCAGAGATTGGAAGGAAGGAAGAAAGCAAGCTGTTCAGGGATCAGCAAATGTAAAGACCTTGATGCAGAAGCATGCCTCATATTTAAAGAACAACAGAGGCTAGTGTGGCTGGAGAAAGTGAGGATGAGAGAAGTAAGAGATAAAGACAGGAGTGGTGGGGAGCAGATCACAGGAGGCTAGAATGTTGTAAGGACTTTGGCTTTTACAATGAGTGAGGTGGGGGCCACTGGAAAATTTTAAGCAGAGGGATGACGAGATGACATGTTTTAAAGGGACCCTTTTGGATAATGGATTAACAATACAGAATTAGAGGGGAAAATGTGAAAGCAGAGAGACCAGTGAAATTCCAACAACGTGGATGAGAGATGTTGATGGTTTGACACAGGGTTTTAGTAGAGGTGGTGGTGAAAAGTAGTCAGATTTTGGTAGTAGTTAAAAGGTAGAACTCATCTGGATTTGCTGATAGATTGGATGTGAAGTTCAGAGGAAAGTAGTACAGAATAAGTCCAAGTTATTGGCCCAAACAACTGAGAGAGGGGAGGAAATTGCTATTTCATGAAACAAGGAAGAGTATGGGAGGAGTAGGTTTAGAAGGAAGAATTATGGTTTAATTTTAAGCTTATAAATTTTGAATAACCATTTGTACATCCAAGGAGTATATCCAATAAATAGCTGGATATATGAGTCTTCTCTTTTATAGAATTGCCTGCATTGGATTAGATTGATAATTTAGTAATTTTCTCACTCTAAATAAAATGAGTTCACTTCAGCGGTTCTCAACCTGTGGGTCGCGACCCCTTTGGGGGTTGAACGACCCTTTCACAGGGGTCGCCTAAGACCATCGGAAAACACTTATATAATTACATATTGTTTTTGTGATTAATCACTATGCTTTAATTATGTTCAATTTGTAACAATGAAATTGGGGGTCACCACAACATGAGGAACTGTATTAAAGGGTCACGGCATTAGGAAGGTTGAGAACCACTGACTTAGAGCATCCTTTTATAGATTTGGAAAAAAAAAAAACACAACCCTACATGAAATTCTATTCTTAGCCATGCTTTTAAAAATGAATTAATATTACATTTGCTTTTAATTATTTTTAATTTCCTTACTTTCTCCATAAGTTAATCAGATAGGAAAAATGTAGTTATATATTTGCTTTAGTAAATGATACTATCTTTAGATAAATGATACTATTTTATAAATTAAATTCTATCTCTTTATGTTGTTATCTTGGAAGTAAATGTGAATATGCCTCACATTTAAAATATCATCCACAAGGAAAATCTTTGGAATTTTATATTTTGCTTATCAAGTTTAAATATAGGGCTCTGTGTAGTCATTATCATTTCAACATCATCATTATTAGTAACTGAACATGCAGATCTTTCAAATTGTTATTTAGAACATATTGCACTCATAATATACTGCTAATAATTACCTATAATGTGTTTTATTTCAGTTAATCTTTTCCTTTTTTCTCACTTTTAGACCACAGCTATGAAAAAGATAATGTATTACAATATGCGCATAAAAACTGTTCAGAGGCATCTTCACGAAGACCTTGAAAAACTGACTGATCGAAAATGTAAATTACAGAAGTTGCCAGAAGAACGAATAAAACTATTCAGCTTTGTGAAAAAAAATGTAAGATATACTGCTGTAAAATTTCAGTGGCCACATCTGAAAGGAAACTGGTGGATAAGATAGCATTATATTTTCATTTTATGTATATATACACATATAATGTTATTTTAATTAATATTGAACTTCAAGTCAAGCTTATTCCCCAAAATGTATTCATTCCAGGTGTTTTATTAAGCTTCATTCTGTGCTTATAAATATATAGTTCAAAAAAGGTATAGGCTTAATATATAAAAATTTAAAAATTTTAGTATATAAGAATTTTAAAGTAATGAATTCAATATGATTCAGAGTTATAGAGATATGTTAGACTTATTTTAGCCTCAGTTTTATTAAATACCAGTAGTTTACACTCAAAATTCATTTTCTTGTCTAAAAGGATGAAATATCCCTTTACTAATATTCAAGCCATACTTTAGTAGTTATATTGTGTGTACCTTTTTTATTTAGAATAAATTAGGTTTCCTTTACTAAAAGTAGATCTTGAAAAATTAAGGATTATTTCCTCAAAACAGAACTTTGCATATAAAAGAACTATATATTCTTTAAGTATGAGAAAATAATGGGTTATTCAACAAATGGTGTTACAAAACTAGTTGAACTACTTGGAGTGGGGAAGTTGGACCCTTAATTCACATTTTACCAAAGTAAATAACAATGGGAAAAATATTTAAATGTTACTATGAAAAAATTTAAGAATATATAGATGTAACTATCTCAGCCTACCAAATAAAAGAAACACTAGAAATCTCAAAGGAACAGAATATAGATTTGTTTGAAAAAGAAGGTAAAATACCTTTGTACTAAAAAGCATAATTAATGAAAATAAACAACAAATGACAATCTGAAAAAATTGTTTTCAATAAACATGTTAGACAACATGATATCCTTAGTATAAATGTACCCATAAATAAAATAAGAAAAAAGTAAATAGAAAAATTGATCAAAGTACATCAATCTATATATATAAAAGGCTAATATGCTAAGTGTCCAACCGTCTGACCGGTCACTATGACGCGCACTGACCACCAGGGGGCAGACGCTCAACGCAGAAGCTGCCGAGCTGCAGTGACTTGGCAGTGGTGGTTCTTGGGTGATGCACCTGAAACCAGACAGGAGGGAGCCCAATTTCTCGCAGGGCCATGCAATTCCACCTTCATCCATGGGTTATGTTGTTGCTGGGGCACTGTCAGCCCTGAATCTGGTTTACTGCACACTTGCATTTGCATTCCACACTCTGTAAGACAGCAACTTTGCAGAGTGCACCCTTGCACTCTGGGACCCCTCAGGGGATATTGGAGAGCCGGTTTTGGCCCAATCCCCATAGGCCAGGCCAAGGGACCCACCTGCCGGAGGGACCCCAGCTCACTCCACAGACAGCGGGGAGGGACCGTGGGAGATTGGCTCCAGAGTGTGTCCTGCCCATCTTGCCCAGTCCCACCCCACCGGCCACCTTCTAACTAATTTCTTTTGAATGTGCATGAATCCGTGCACTGGGTCACTAGTTATCTAATAATATGATAATATGCCATCATGTAATGACCAATTAGGAGGGACCTGAGGCTGCTTGGCGCCTAACTGGGGAGGGGTAGCTCAGGTTGCGCCCCCCTGCCCCAGTGCTGGCCCAGGAGACCTCAGGCTGCACCCCCCGCCCCAGCGCCGGGCCGGAGAACCTTATGCCTGGTTCTGGGTCTTGCCCAATAGGGGTGGGGCTGGCCAGGTCTGGGTCTCCTGCAATTTTGAAGCCTGTGTGGGAGGGCGGGGACTGGGTCTTGCCCAATAGGGGTGGGGCTGGCCAGGTCTGGGTCTCCTGCAATTTTGAAGCCTGTGTGGGAGGGCGGGGACTTGACTCTGGGTCCCGCGGCGCACCCCAGACTCTGACAGGAGGGAGATTTTCATATACATTTTACTAATTTTCTTTGATCTCTGACACTTTTATTATAGAGAAAGGGCAAATAGCAATATTAAAATATTTTCTCTAATTAATTCCCTTTTAATGTGCACAATTTTGTGCACCAGGCCAGTAGTCATTTTATAAAAGAAGAAATTAAAAATGACTAATAAACATTTGAAAGAACCTCAGCCAATTATTAATCTCTGAATGTGAATTAAGATAATGAGCAACCATTTTCACCTGTAAAATAGTCAAAGTATAACACGTGATAGTACTCAGCCTGGTGAAGATGGGTGTGAGACTATTACACCACTGATGGAAGTATAATTGGGTCAGATATATTAACAGCCTAAAAATGCTCAGAGCCTTTGACCCAGTAAATCTACTTTTAACACTCTATTCTGAAGATTTGGATATAGATCTTTATATAAAGCTATTCATTGCTGCACCATTAACAACAACAACAATAACAACAAAAATCCTGGAAATCACTTAAATGTTTAACAAGAGAGTAAGTGTTGAAAATGGACAATATTTTCAAACCAATTTCTTTGATTTCCTAAACCTAACCCTAACCCTAACCTTAATCCTAATATTTAAGGTTGTCTTTCACTTAGCTGAAAGAAATTGGCTGACTGAATTTATACCAAAGTTATAATCACATGCTGGCCATGTTTTATGAAGTTTGGTCTATTTATTATCTAGATTTCTACTTTGTTCATTTAAATTAACTACATATTTAATAGAGTCCACTAAAAAATTTGCTATCTGGTACATTGATTTCAACAGTTGGAACGGGAACTGGCTGAACTCAAGGGATCTGGCAAAGGGCAAATTGAAAGACCTAATAACAATCAAGTAACTGAGCTTGAAATATTAAAGAACTCTGAAACTGTCTCAGAAGAGCCAAGCCTTCAGCAGAAGATAGAGACCAAACTAAATGCCTTGAATGAAAGAGTAAAATTCTGGAACAAAAAACTAGATGAGTATGTTTAATAAATTATCTAGTTGTTCAAATTTAAAACATGAGAGAATATAATGTTCTGGGCCATCAGTTGAACTCAGTGTCCCCTTCAGGAGTGGAAAGAATAATAGTATTAAGTAAAACATGGAATGTGTTTCCTAGTAGAGATTGGCATCATTGGTTCAAAGCTGACATATAGTTGTTGTTTTTTAAAATATGTTTTTATTGATTTTAGAGAGAGGAAGGAAGGGGGTGGGAGGGAAAGATCAATGTGAGAGAGAATTATCAATCAGTTGCCTCCCATTCATGCCCCAACTGGGGATTGAACCCACAACCTGGGTTTGTGCCCTGACCAGGAGTCGAACCAGCAACCTTTTGGTACATGGGATGATGCTCAACCAACTCAGCCACACTGGCCAGGGCAAGCTGGCATATAGGTTTTTACAGAGGCAATATTTAATTAGGAACAGTGAACGTCCACTGAGTGGCATTCTGTCACATCACTACTCTAGTGTCTGCAAACTAAAAACATTTGTGTGTTTCTTTCAAACTAACTGCTACCAGTGCAAAAGCTCATGGCATGGAGGAGACTGAGCAAAGCACATACACAGTTGTGTGGAATAATGTAGAAACAAATACAGGTTGAATGTTAACTAGAAATATAAAGCAAGAAGACTCAGTAAGTATTGTGATTTTTTTTTAATTTACTAGGGCACCAAGTGTGTAAGTTAGTATGCCCTGTAATAATGCTAACAAAATAATAACTAACATTTATTGAATTCTTATTGTTACTCAGTGCCAAATTCTTTGCCAAGAGCTTCACATGCATTTTGCATATAATCCTCAAAAAAGCCTATTCAGGTATCGGTACCATTAATATTGCCATTTTACTGAGAAACTGCAGCATAACAATGTTGTGACTTGTCTAAGATATGAGAGCAAGTGGTAGAGCCAGGAGAGTCTTTGAACCTTCACTTGTTCTGAGATTAACAAATATTAAGGTGATTTTAGTTGTCAAAAATATAATGTATTTTACATGGTTTAACTATTAACACCACATTGTCTTTATCCATTGACAAAAAGTCTTGTATTTTAACATCAGCTTCTTAAAAAATCAATCATGAATTTCAATGTTGTGACTTGTAGATCATTTTAATAGCTTGATACATTTTTTTCTTAAATAGAATTGAAACAATTTATCGTACTGAAACAAAGCGAAAGAAGAAAAGTAGTGGGTTATTGATCCCATTTTTGTCAATTGAGTTGGAGACTGTAGGAAATATCCACTTTGAAGAAGGCACTCGATCTGATGAATGGTAAATCTGTTTGAAATTTAGTTATAGCTTTAAAAATAATTCTAAGTGCTTTGGTCCATCAACCAAAAATATCAACTTATAAAAATGTTAAAATACCCTATTTTCAAAACTGTTCTTATATAGAATATTCATTCATTGAGAATTGACAGTTACCTATTTTACCATCTATACATCTTTCTGTTTATATCATTGCCATGAACTAACCTTGAAAACATCCTAATGGTATTTCGTTGGTATTTACCCAATTTACCTTACCCCAAAAGAAGAATATAATTTAAAAGTTCACGGTCAAGTATTAATTTTATGTATGTTTATACTGATTATTTCTGGACAGATTGTAGTGCTGGATTCTGAATATTGGATGAGAAGTTAGAACAGAAAAGGAATGGCAAAGCAGGCTTGGCAACCACAGACTACAAACACCAGAGAAGGCTGCCTAAGAAATTTCCTGGAGGTTCCATGATCAAAGTCAAACCAAGCTGTCTAGAGCTAGCTAGAGTCCGGGTGCACATAGACTATACAAGTTAAAGTAAGGCATACACTTGAAAACCAGGAATCCAGATGGCCAGTGTATTTAGACAAAAATAGAGAGAGCTGCCAGAAACAGAAGCAGAATCCAGCATCCACAGTTCAGAAACAAGGCCTCCTGGTACACACAAGGAGGTGATTAGGTGATTGTGTTGCCTCAACTGGAGGGTACAACCAAAAAAATAATGATCTTTTTTTTAAAAAAAAGCCTTTACAGAAAAGTATCACTAATTATTACTTTCACATTTCTGTAATCAATTTCTCAAAATTGGGAAACCCATGAAATAGCCAAAGATTGCCCTAGAACTCTAGGGGCAGACTGCACACTTGGGTGTGTGGACAGAGACCAAGAAACACATAGAGCTATCGAATGGATTTGGTACTTCACCCCAGGGGATGCCTTTACTCGCAGTCAGTGTTGAAATAATCTGTGATTCTTTGTGAAATCAAATGCAAAATTTGCACTAATCTTTTAGGGGGAAAAAAGTGTGATTGTTATGGGTTACTTTCAACCAAGCCCCCTGGTTTCTATTCGATGTGGTTCTCAAGAACCTTGTGGGTACCTTGGTGGAAAAGTGTGAGAAGCTCTGCCTCAGGAAGAAAGAGACCTTTTAAAATCTTTCTTTTCTATCAATACATCCATTTTCCCAGCAGTTACCAATGGTTGCTTAACCACCATACTTTATTTTTATGTGCAAAATATAGGTGTTCATCCCAGTTCCCATGCAAAGTAGAGGCCTTAATTTTTCAAGTGCAAAACCTGAATTGTGTGCCTTTGCAAGATGCATGAATAATTTTTCAGCCTGTCACTTATATGCACTCAATCTAAACATAATTTTATATCTGTTTATTTTTAACTTATTATAAAGTGAGCTCTTTATAAAACAGGTAGATTAGTGGAAAAAATATGTAAAAGAAATGGCCCATACACACTGTCTGTGTCCATGGGCTGTGCATAAAGCCATTTAGGTTAATATGTCAGCCTGATAGTAAATTAGATACCTTGATGGATTGTGATAAGTGTTAACAATTGTTTACTTGGTTTTAATAAAAATAACCTTGATCCATTTTAAGGAGAAAATCAAGTATACGTTGGCAGAATTCCAAGGACTGTTTTTCACTTATAGCACACTACAAACTTGGCCACCTTAGTCCTGATCTTTTATGTATGTTGAGAAATATTGACTAAAGTGCTTTAAATTGCACTGACTTCTCTTTTATTAATATTTTCAAAGGCAGTGATTTAGCCCATGAACTGGAATAGAGCTAGAGCTCACATATAGGTTTCTCCACTATTTCAAAGAAGAGCATTTCTATGAAACCTTTCATAAACCAAAATGGTGTAAAGTGAAGCAATTACCATTACCTTATTTGGGAAAATTTTTGTGCATTCCCAAAGCCCCAAAACAATCCACCAAATCATATCATTTAATACACAAAACCTAAGATAATACTAACATAGTAAAAACAGGAATGATATGATACACAGCCTATATAAAGTAGAAATAATGTCCAGTACTATGTGGAATAAGAGTGGTGAAAGCAGACATCCCTATCCTATTCCTGATCTTAAGGGAAAAGCTTTTAGTTGGTGCCCATTGAGTATGATGTTGGCTGTGAGTTGGTCATATATGATCTTTATTCCAACTTTCCTGAGAGATTTTATCTCAAATGGTTGCTGGATTTTATCCAATGCTCTCTCTGCATTTATTGATATGATCATGTGGTTTTTACCCTTCAGATATTAGTCTTAGGGAGAGACCATCCATCAGGAACCTCTGTGATCTTAGTCCACACCCATGCTCAGGTCCTGTGCTAGTGAGAACAGACATCTCATAATCAAAGGCAAATATATACCATATAGGATCACTTAATTTCCTTTCAAATTGATCCATTTTTAAATCTCTTAATCTAAATTCTGTTTAAGACAGGACCAGAACTATTGTGAGTATGGCCAGATGAGGGCAGCAGAGAGCAGCTTCAGTACATTTTCTTAAGCTCTTCACATGGCCCGCCCCTCCTCCTTCTCTCTCAATTCTTAATTCAAAACCCTTCTTAAGTAGCCCCCACTCCATTCCTTACCCCATGCCTCTGTTTCTTCAAAGCACTTATCCGTTTAGAAATGATTTTATTTATGGCTTATTTATTTCTTTGTCCAACCCCCTTGTAATATAGGTTCCATGAGAGCAGGGATCCTGCCTCTTTCACTTCTATATCCCTAGTTAGGAAATTATTGCAAGAGTCCCACCGAGAGATGGCAGTGACTTAATCTCAGTGGCAGTGATAAAATAGGGTCACATTGAGAATGTATTTTAGATGTAGGGCCAAACAGACTTGCTGAGGAGTTGGATACTGATGAGAATGAGAGGAGGCAATGTTTATTCCTGATTTTTTTAACCTAAGCTAATAGTGGTACCATATACTGAGATGGAAAACACTCAGGAGGAACAGGTTTAGGGGCTGGCATTGGTCAAGTTACGTTTGAGAGGCCTATTACATATGCAAGTGAACATATTAAGTGGGTAGTTGCATATATCTGGTCTGGGTATATGCAATAAGTTGAGTAGAGATAAAGTCTCGAAATAAAACATTGGAATATATATATATTCCCCCAAATGTATGCACACTTTAACAGCTGATAGCTCAATTTTGAAAATGGAATGTATTTTCATAAACACCATTTTATAATTATTCAAAGTATGCATATACATTTTGGGATATATATATAGTGTTATATATTGCCAAAGAAACAGATGAAATTATCTAGGCATAGTGTTCATGGAAACAAGAGGAGAGCCAAAGACTTAGTCCTAGGTCGATCCAACATTCAAGACTGTCAGAGGAAAAAGAAGGAGCAAAGAAAACCATGAAGGAGCAGCCAAGAAGAAGCAAACAAGAAACATGTAGTTTCCCTGAAGCCAAAAGAAAAAGTGTTTCAGAAATGCAGGATTGCTCTACTAATATATCTTTTAGTCAGAATAAATACATAAGGATTAAGAAGAGAACTATTATTTTTATGTTTCAAAGTTTAGCATCTCTTTTATCGATTGAATAAGTGTGCTCATTTTCAACCAACATATACTATATGACGATGTATATTTGTGGGGGAAGGGGACATAAAATATGGGCTATAACTATTATCATATGCAACTTTGTGTTCTTCAACATTTTGAAGAAAATCTATTATTTTCTTTGTATATATTCTGTATCCCCACCTAGGTTTAATTCCTGCTATGAATTAATTCTAGCACGTTTTTGTTCATGGGACTTCAGAACATATGGTATTACAGGAGTGAAAGTAAAACGTGTCATCAAAGTTAACAACCGTATTCTGAGACTAAAATTTGAAGATAAATTCCAAACATTTTTGGACAATGAAGATATACATGATTCAGAGTAAGAAGTTAAATTCCATAAGGAACATTTTTTAAAGTCTGGTTTTATTTTGTAAAAATGTCTTTCTGTTTTAAAAGTTTACAATATTGAAAATATAACTTCTTAGTAAATATTTCCTTTCCATGCATCTCCCTTGACTAAGATGACCTAGTTTATCCACATTTGGGCTCTTTTTGAGACTGAGGGTAAATGGAAGTTTAATAATGACACTGGAACAACTAATATAATTAGGATAATCCTGGGCAGGACATACAATTGTCTTATCTACAGCTAAGCTTTTTTAATATCAGATTTCAATTTTTCCCCCTCTCTATTGTTAAGGAGCCATCGAAAGATGCTGGAATGCCTTTTTTATGTTTTTGATCCTGAAGTTGCATTAAAGAAAAAACATCTGCTACAAATACTTGAAAAAGGATTCAAAGACAATGAAACAAGCAAGGTAAGGAAAAAATGTCATTCAGAACAATGCTCTCTACCTCATGAACAAAGTTTTGGTTAAGCATGTACTTTTTCCTAAATCCTTTTTTTAAAAATGTTTTTATTGATTTTGGAGAGGAAGGAAGAAAGAGAGATATAGAAACATCAATAATGAGAGAGAATCATTGATCGGCTGCCTCCTGCACACCCCACACCGGGGATCAAGCCTGCAACCCAGGCATGTACCCTGACCAGGAATTGAACCATGACCTCCTAGTTCATAGGTTGATGCTCAATCACCAAGCTGAGCCATGCCGGCGAGGCAATCATATATATATTAGAGGCCCGGTGCACACGAAATTCGTGCACTTGGTGGGGGGTCCCTCAGCCCGGCCTGCACACTCTCACAGTCCGGGAGCCCTTGAGGAATGTCCAACTGATGGCTTGCGGGCCTAAGCCTTCAGTCAGACATCCTTAGCGCTACCACAGAGGCAGGAGGGGCTCCCACCACCGCCATTGCACTCACCAGCCGTGAGCCCAGCTTCTGGCTGAGCAGCGCTACCCCTGTGGGCGCGTACTGACCACTTGGGGCAGCTCCTGCATTGAGCATCTGCCCCCTGGTGGTTAGTGTGCCATTCAGTCGATTTGCATATTAGCCTTTTATTATATAGGACTAGAGACCCGGTGCACAAAAATTTGTGCACTCCGGGGGTGGTCCCTCAGCCCAGCCTGTGCCCTCTCGCAGTCTGGGACCCCTCGGGGGATAACCACCTGCTGGCTTAGGCCTGCTCCCTGGGGGATTGGGCCTAAGCTGGCAGTCAGACATCCCTCTGGCAGCCTGGGAGCCCTTGGGGGATGTCCACTTGCCAGCGGGGAGCAGGCCTAAGCTGCAGTCGGACATCCTTAGCACTGCTGAGGAGGCGGGAGAGGATCCCGCCACCACCGTTGTGCTGGCAGCCATCAGCCTGGCTTGTGGCTGAGCAGAGCTCCCCCTGTGGGAGCGCACTGACCACCAGGGGGCAGCTCCTGCACTGAGCGTCTGCCCCATGGTGGTCAGTGTGTGTCTAGTGACCAGTCATTCCCAGTCGTTCTGCTGTTAGGGTCAATTTGCATATTACCCTTTCATTATATAGGATAGAGCCCTGGTGCATGGGTGGGGGCCGGCTGATTTGCCCTGAACAATGTCCTGGATCATGGTGGGGGTCCTGCTGGGGTTCCCGGCCAGACTGGGTGAGGGGCTGAGGGCCATTTTCAGACTGGCCACACCCCCTTCAGGGGGGGGTCCTGCTGGGGTGCCTGGCCAGCCTGGGTGAATGGCTGGTGGCTCTTTGCAGGATGGCCACAGCCCGTTCAGGGTAGGGGTCCCCACTGGGGTGCCTGGCCAGCCTGGATGAGGGGCTGATGGCTGTTTGCAGGCTGGCCAAGCCCCCAGCCACCCTAGCTCCCAGTGGAGGCTGGCTGGAAGCAGGTATCTGGGATTTATTTATCTTTATAATTGAAACTTTGTTGCCTTGAGCAGAGGCTGCAGCCAGCCAGGGCTGACGGGAAGCTTGGCTTTCTCCATTGCCGGGGCAACCAAGCCTCCTGCTTGCTCCAGCTCCCTGGCTGCCGGCCGCCATCTTGGTTGAGTTAATTTGCATATAGCTCCTCTGATTGGCTTGTGGGCATGGCTTGTGGGCATGGCTTGTGACTGTAACAGAGGTACAGTCAATTTGCAGGTTTCTATTTTATTAGATAAGATAGGAAACTTCTGTTTCACAAAAGGCTTAGTGCTATCATAGAAAGTACAGCATCCTCATTCTTTGGATTGCACAAGAATAAGTCCATTAATTTATCTGCATGACTATTTAATCTTTCTAGCTATCTTACTTTTTATGTTGTGATCCTTTTGTTGATGACCTTGAAGTCTACTTTCATCTGTTTTCAACTTTCCAAGGTCCATCCCATCTTGGAAAAAAAAAATACATTCACTTAACACTGCTGTGCTTTTTGTCATCCCATTTTTCTCTTTCTTTTTACTGCCACCATTTATTTATTCTCTACTTCACTGTCCCCACCTTGATGCTCACATTGCTCTATTCCTGGTCACTCCTGAGCTCCAAAATGTCATCAACCCTTCTCAGTCCTCTACCTTCTTGTTGAGGCAACTGTAGCACACTGGTATAGAGCAGTGTTTCCTAACCCTTTTCACATATGGCACACATAAAACAAAAACATTGCTGCATTTGAATCCTGCTTCCCTACTCGCCGGCTGTGGGACTTCCCCTCTCTGTGCCTGTTTCTTCCTATCTGTAAATGAAGATGATAATAGTATCTACTTCACAGAGTTGTGGTCAGGATTTAGTGACATATGCATTAAAAAAGTTCTTGCATATCAGTGTCCACAACATCATTTTTGACAAGAGCCAAAAAGGAGAAACAACCCAATGAATGGGTAAACAAACAAATAATATTATATATATATATATATATATATATATATATATATATATATATATATATATGGTATTATTCAGCCATACAAAGTAATGAAATTCTAATACATGCTATGACATGGATGAACCTTGAAAATATATATTAAGTGAAATAAGCCAGACACAAATGGTTAAATACTATATGACTCCACTTATATAAGGTACCTGGAATAGGCAAATTGGTAGAGATAGAAAGTAGAATAGGGGTGAACAAGTGGGTGGGGAGGATAGAGGAATAAGGAGTTATTGCTTAATGAGTACAGAGCTTCTATTTGGAATGTTGAAAAGTTCTGGAAATGGATAGTGGTGATAGTTGCACAATATTATGACTGTACTTAATGCCAATGAATTGTATGCTTAAAATGTTCAAAATGGTAGCTTTTACCATATTTTTACCAACATTTTAAAACAAAACAACAACCTTCCAGCTGCTCTGTGGAGAATGGATTGAAGGGAGTCGGAGCAAATAACAAGGGCACTCTATGCAGGAGGTGGTACGCAGCTTAGGCCAGAGGTGATGGTGGCTTCAGCAGGTGGTGTGGTGAGGGTGCCCCCCACCCCCGTACTTTCTGGAAGAGAAGTATGAAGGAGGTGAGGAATTGAGAGTTTTAGAAGGTAAAGTGCTCAGGGTCATTTCAGAGAACTATGAACCATCATGGGCACAGAGGGTAGGGGAAGGATGGGGCTAACATTTCTGCTTGCCAGGCATTGTGCTAGTGCTTCAACTCCTGCATTTCCTAAAGGAGATGCGCTATCTCTAATCCTCTGCCCTGCTCTGTCCAGTACAGTAGCCACTACCCACATGTGACTGCTGACCATTTGAAGGGCTACCAGCCAGAACTGAGATGGACTCTAAGTTTAAAATATATACCAGTTTTTGAAGACATGGTACAGAAAACAGGACTGTAATTTCTTATATTCTGATTACTTATTAAAATGATAATATTTTGGAAATATTTGATTAACTAAAATGTATTATTAAAATTTATCAAAAGGGTTCTTGGACCAGTTCCTGGCACATAAGAAATTTTTTATAATATTTACTACTATTGTCTGAAACATTTGATACTATTGACTGATCTTTCCTTTCTGAAACTCTCCTTTGGCATCCATGATATTGCACTATTTTTATCCTCTTATTTTTCTGATTGCCCTATCTTTGTTTCCTTTTTGTTCCTTGTCTTGCTTCAAAACATGAGAATACCCAAAGATTAAATTTTACTAACATGCCCTTCTTTCTACACCCATCATCAATTACTCTCATTGTTAAGATCTTAGAATGGGGGGACATATTGGCTGGAAAATATCTCATATTTAATTGCTTTATGTAATGTACATAATTTTAATAATAAATAAAACCAGTATAAACAAGTTTAGGAATAAAATTAACTGACTTTTGATAAGCATACAACATGACTGGATGGAATTAGAAGTACATCTAATTAGAAGTAATTATTAAAGTACCCTCTTATACTGACTGTCACCATACTGTGGGTTATAGAGAAAATGGAAAATATTGGTTAATGCTGTGAATTGGTTAAGTGGAAATTGATTAAGTGGCAAGCAATTGGAGCACATTTGTTATATTGAAATGTAATCATTTCTATGCATTTCTCCAAAAGTCCTTAAGGATAGGGGCTGTTTATAGATTCTTAGTTGAAGTCTGAGGAATAAAAGATGGATAGTTGGGCAGATGGATGAATGGCAATCACACCTGTTTCTGTGCCTTCATATGGTTTCTTCCTCTTAAAAATACTTTCCTCTATAAAGTTTCTGATTATTGGAATTATGTCTAATCTTAACCACTTCAATTAAAAAGGGATATCTTATTTGATGCATCTAGTGATGCCTTGTATTTTTTTAAAATATATTTTATTGATTTTTTACAGAGAGGAGGGGAGAGGGATAGAGTTAGAAACATCAATGAGAGAGAAACATCAATCAGCTGCCTCCTGCACGCCCTCCACTGGGGATGTGCCTGCAACCAAGGTACATGCCCCTGACTGGAATCGAACCTGGGACCCCTGTGTCCGCAGGCCAACACTCTATCCACTGAGCCAAACCGGTCAGGGCCCTTGTATTTTTTATTATTGGGTATAGTTTCCAGCCCCTCTCTTATTTGATGGCCAAGACCATGCGATAGCCTCACAATGCCATACAAATAGCTTGCATCTAATAAATATTTAGTGATGTTCCCTAGAAATCTAAGAAGGTTGTACTTACTGGAGTGTGGAAATTGTGGTCATATGAGCCACATTTCAGCATTTATTTTATAAAATTTCTTTGGACAACAGATTTCAATACAAAAAAAAGATATAGGCAATTCAGCTTTTATAAAAAAGATATATTTCTAGATAATTTGGCTACTAACATTAAACTAATAATAATTTCAAAACTGTGATAGTGACATGGAGAAGTAGAACTGAGTTTAGATCATGGCTTTGCCAACTTCTACTTCTGTCTTTGGATAGATTATACAATTTCTCTTAGCTCTAGTTTTTTTGACTGCTAAAACTAGAGATTGATTGCTCTTTAGAGTTGCTTTCACAACAAGTAACATAAATATTTCTGATAAAACACTTTGAAGAAAGAAATCAAGTCACAATGCAAACTAAAATTTTCATGCACTAGCACAGTGAGATGTATCTGAAAAACGAGGTAGATTATTAGACTAGATATATTATTAGAAAAAATATACATACATAAGAACCTTCACTAATGTAATATCTCATTCCCATAGGATTTTCTTTTTGAAATATGCACGATTATTAGTGGGGTATCATTGAATATGTGTAAAACTGTAGATCCTACACCACATAAACATAAAATAATAAACCCACTATGTTGAAGTTGACATATTACCAATTTTATAAAAAACTGACTTTGTTTTTCATTACAGCTGCCTCTCAGAAAGGAAGCTGTCACTCTTGCTAACAGCCTAAGCATGTGTGAATGTCCCAGAATTGAATTTCTACAGCAAAAGCACAAGGATGATAAGAAAAACTCCTTTGACCATGAACTCTATAGACATGGTAATACAAATATACTCTATTCCTGAACCTTTAAGTTCTAAGTCTTCAAATTCATTAGTTTCATATCATTTTTGATACTTGGTTTATCAACTCAGGAGATTTTCTGAACCCATTTTCTTTAGTATTTATCAGTGTAGTAATACATGAATTTCTGATCTATTACTTTAATCAGGTTGTCAACAAATATTACTGAGTGATTTTTATGTGTCAACATTAATAGGATGAGACTCATTTGTTACTCATATTTAATCCATGTTATCTAATATAAAGTCTGCTTTTGTTCATTGTGTCCTAAAATAAACTTTAAATATACATATATTCATACATATAAATGTATATATATTATTTACACTTACACATACCCCAAATGGATTGCTTTATAAGTTACCTTTTTAAAGATAAACTTTTGTTATTTCATTTATTCAATCATCAGAACTTTATTTGCATCTTGAGTAGATATAAATAAAAGTACATGACCCATTTGTAGGACACTTCTAGAAGAGGTTCCCTGGTACCTACAGATTAGGGGAAAAGACCAGCTCATCATGTCCTTTCTTGCCTCGCCCTCTTACACAGTTCATTTTTCATTCCACCCGTATTTACTGACTGCTTACACACAATGAGGCACTTGGTAGGTGATAGGGATAGTCAATGCAAACTAGACAGTCTTGTCTTTTATGGTGCTCACAAGCATTAATTATTATTCAAATTAATGTAGAATTATAATTATCATAAGAGCCACAAAGATGAAGTATTAGTGCATAGTATCAATCATAATGAGAATTGATCAAGTCAGGGAGTAAGGGACACCTATTCTTTGGTCTTAACTATCCAACCTACTGAAGATTGAGTAGTCAGAAATTTGGTTAACTCATTTATATGAGTGATATTCTCGGTTCGAGGAAATTAAGCAGATTATTGAACCTAGAAAGAACTATTTATTTGAAAAAAAATAATTAAATCTTTTTTCTCATCCTTCTACATTCCTATCCTAAGGATGGTGTTTTCCATCTTTCTAGCATATGCTTTCCAAAGCAATTAGTTTCTACCGATTAACATTTTATAGCTTACTAGAGGCCTGTTGCACAAAAATTCGTGCACTTGGGGGGGTCCCTCAGCCTGGTCTGTGCCCTCTTGCAGTCTGGGTCCCCTCCGGGGATGTCTACCTGCCAGCTTAGGCCCGCTTCCTGGGGGAGCGGGCCTAAGCCATCAGTCGGACATCCTTAGTGCTGCTAAGGAGGCAGGAGAGGCTCCCACCACCACCACTGTGCTCACAGCCGTCAGGCTTGTGGCTGAGCAGAGCTCCCCCTGTGGGAGCGCACTGACCACCAGGCACAGCTCCTGCATTGAGTGTCTGTCCCCTGGTGGTCAGTGCGCATCATAGTAACCAGTTGTTCTGCCATTAGGCTTAATTTGCATAGTACCCTTTTATTATATAGGATATGTAGTTCTTTAAAAAGTCATCTGAATGTTTTATGCATTATAATTAGAAGTTACTCTATATGATTCAGTGACTCCTGGAAATCCTTAGGATTTAGTGAATCTCAAGGTTCCCTAAAATCTAAAGGGAAAAGAAATGTTCAGCCATCAGTAGACATTTATTGATTGCCTCCTATGCTCCAAGCCACATGCTAAATACTAATGATGCAGAGATGAATTTTTACAACAGTTAACATTAAGGACAACAGATTTCTTATTTTAAATTACTTAATAAAAATATTGCTAAATTTTTGGGTCCTTTTCTTCCTTTTCTGTAAAGCTTTGCTTGATATAATTATAGGAATCTCCTTTTATAACCATTGCATTTATTCAACAAGTATTTCTTGAGCTACTATTTTAGATCAAGCAATGTGCTATGTGCTATCCAGTGGCAACAAGTTAGGCAGGATCTCTGCCTTTACAGAGCATACAGTCAGGTCTGAGGCCAATAAGAAATGCGATATTGGAAAATTACTAAAATGAATTGTTAAAAATTATTTGCTTTTTCAACTTAGGCATCCTCCTCATTACAAAGGTTTTCCTTGGCCAGAGTGTTCAGGCTCGTGAACAGGACTCCATCAGTCAGGCCAACTATCCAATGGTTAATTCAGTGTTCGTCCCTCGAAAATGTGCACTAAGTATGTCTACCATAAAGAGAAATGTGCTTTCATCTTTCTGAATACAAAACGTTTGCATTTAATACAGATGCTTACAATTTAACCTCTATTTCAAGTAGTTTGTAAACTTTTTCTACAAAAAAAATGTTCCTAGCTACTAATGAACTTCCATTTTTCTAACCCCTATTTCAATGTCATTTATGTGTGCAAATATATTATTTGTAACATTTTATATTTTACACACATATAATCTCATATATGTGTATATATATATAAATACATATATATATATATATATATATATATATATATATATGACATGATAAAAGATAAAAACCCTTTTAACAACAAAGGTTTTAGAGAAATACATTTGTCAAAACTATATGAATCACATATTGAATAGAAAAGTGAAAAAGTATGAAAAGGGAAATAATATGAAAAAAGTAAATCCTACTAGTCTATGTTGTGACAGAGTGAATAGTGAGTATTTATAGAATTAACAAACAGTCTAGGTATTGTGGGAAGATATAAGAAGAAAACTCTCCACACACTAAAATAATAGTTGGAACTTGCTGAATTTGTTGTTCATGAATCTATGTAAGAATGAAAAAAGTATATCATGTGTCATGTTGAAGAGTGTTTATTTTGCCTGTTTTTGTTTCTGATTTTACTCTAGATTCTATAGTGGGACAAAGAAACTGTGATTGCAGCTTTCGGCAGTGCAAGTGGTTTGTCTTTGATCATGACCTTGTTTTGCCAGAATACATCGTTGAATTTGAGTTTGTTACAGTGGTATGGATGTATTTTTAATACTAGAGTTTCTTAAATGAGAACATAACATTAATTTGAAGTCTAGTAATGTTATGTCATATACATATGTATATGTATATATACTTAAATTTTAAAAACAAATCACTATGACACCTAAATACTTTAATTATGCAAATATGTTACATGAGTAACATATGGCTGGAGTCCCACTGGAAAAGATTCAAACTATATTGAAAAATATGGAATAAACATGAAAATCTTCTTTCACTTCAACCCCACTCTCTTTCAGGAGGCATCCATTATTAACAGCCTTTGTAGGTTTGTTTTCAGACTTATTCTATGCATTTACAAATATAACAACACATACCATTTTACATTGTAAAATCAAATTCTAAGTATTGTGCGATGATTTTTGCCTTTAACAATATGTTTTGGACATATTTTCACTTCAGTACATATAGGTCTATACATCAGTCTTTTGGTAGGTGCATACTATTCAAAAATAATCTTATTTATTTGACTACCCTATTGATGAAACATAGGTTTCTTTCAGTATTATTACTATTTAAAACAATATTTCAGTGAACATCATTGTAGACATTTCTCTGCAGCATAGGTTTAAAGAAGAATTTGGATAGTAAAAGGGAATATGCATTTTAAATTTTGATAATTTGAGCATTCTCTTCAAAGTTTTTACCATTTTATAAATTTCCAACAGTATAATAGTGATTGTTTTTTGCATCTTTACCAACACAAAATATTACCAATCTTTTTTCCCTCGCTCTGATGGGGGAAAAAAAGAGGATATTTTATTATTTCATATGTTATGGGTTATTTATAATTTTTTGAATCACCTATAATATCCTTTAAACATTTTCTATTGGGCTCTATTGTTTTCATACTGATTGGAAAAATTCTTATATGCATTCTGGATATTAATCCTTTATCATGTCTATATGTTGCAAATATTTTCTGTCACTTGTATTTTTTTATTTGTAGCAAAAGACTTACCTTTCATTTTAATTTGTAATTTACACATTAATTTTTAAGAAGTCAGATATTTCTTTTCCAGTATGAACTCTAAATTTTATGTCTCATTTCAGAAGGCTTATATAAATACTAGAGGCCTGGTGCATGAAATTTGTGAATTGGGGGGGAAGGTGTCCCTCAGCCCAGCCTGCACCCTCTCCAATCTGGGACCCCTTGGGGGATGTCTGACTGCCAATTTAGGCCCGATCAGACATCCCTCTCACAATTCGGGATTGCTGGCACCCAACTGCTCGCTTGCCTGCCTGCCTGATTGCCCCTAACCACTTCTGCCTGCAAGCCTGATCACCCCCTAACCACTCTCCTGCCAGCCCAATCGATGCTTAACTGATCCCCTGCCAGCCCAATCGCCCCCAACTGCCCTCCCCTGCCAGCCCAGTCGCCCCCAACTGCCATCCCCTGCTGGCCTGGTCGCCCCCAACTACCCTCCCCTGCCGGCCTGGCTGCCCCTAACTGCCCTCCCCTGCTGGCCATCATGTGGCTGTGGGTGCCATCATTTTTGAGGGTGGGGCAGTCAATTAGCATATCCCTCCTTATTGGCTGTGGGTACCACCATCTTTGCGATGGTGTGAGGGTCAATTAGCATATTCTCTCTTTATTAGACAGGATTCTTATTTTCTTCCAAATCTTATATAGATTATTCTAAAACTTTTAGATATTACTTCCATCTAGGTATTTTTCTATATTGTGTGAGGGAGGTATGGTGATCAAATAAATTGTCTCTTAAAAATGAACAGCTACTTGACAAACATCATCTTTTTTCCTCTACTTTAAGATACCATCTTTGTTTTTAAAATTATTTTCATATATAAGGGGCCGATTTATAGATCTTTCTATTCTGTTCTATTCATTTTCTTATCTAATCTTGGACCCCTATTACATTGTTTTGGTTATTACAACCTGATGATATGTTTTGATAAATGATAGGGCAAATTCCCTTCCCCTGCCCCTAACTCATTGGAAAAAAAAAAATTCTCAGCCAACTCTTGAGCATTTTCTTTACTAAATAAAATTTAGAATCAGCTTGCTAAATTCTATTTAAAATCCTATTCGGATTACATTGAGATTGTATTGAATTTAAAACTTCATTTAGGGTAAAATGAATACTTTGCAGTATTGGGCCTCTCATCCAGGAACATGATAAGTTATTTCATTTACTCAAGTCCTCTCTGACAGTTTTCTTTATATAGGCCTTAATTCTTGTTAAGTATAGTTCTGGGCATGTATATTTTATTTTGTTATTATGAATGGGATTGTATTAGTCAAGTATGCTTTCAGCAAAAGACACAGAAATCCAGACAAATAGTAAGTAGAAAAAAAACTCAAATTATAAATAGTTGAGAGGTGGGCAGTTCCTGACTATTCAGGGATGTCAGCAAAGACAGTAACTCCATCATTCTTCTGTTTGCCACTTCATGAACTATTTTGACCTGAAGATTCAGTTTTTTCTTTAGTTTAGGGAAGTTTTCTTATAATTCCTTGATTATTTCCTCTCTTCTATTTTCTGTCAAGCTCCCTGAAACTAAACATTGGACATTCTAAATTACCCTCCACATCTTATAAATTTTTTATTTCATATTTTATATCTTCATTTTTAAAATTTTGTGTTCTGGATGAGTTCCACAATATCAGCTTCCACATTGCTAATTTTATCTGTTGCCATATCCATTTGGTTTGTCAAAGCATTTATTAGTTCCACTTATTGTTTTTATTTCAAAGTTTTGTATCCTATATTTCCTATAGTTGATGCTTTATTCTAATATAGATGCTTTTTTCTCCCAGGTTTTTGAAAATTCTCTTATAGACTGTTTTGTTTTTTTCTAGAGTCATTTCTATTTGTTCATGTTGTTCTTGCTTATCAATACATAATTCTTACCATAATTATATAATTATCTGATTACCAATTACCTGGAGCATTCTCCTGCTGTTTTACTTGTCCACTCAGAACACCAAGTTTCTCTGGACCTGCTCTGCAGTGGTTATCTCCTGCATGTGTTTTGACTAGAGGTTACCTTTCTGATCCTATTTCTCTGTCAATTCAGTCCCCTCTGATTTATGTCTCACAATTTCTAGTCTTTTGTTGTACCCTATCCATTGTTATATAAATTTTTGCTAATTTTAAGGAATATTTAGTGGGAGGGGATGAATACATCACTTATTCTTAGCCCACAATTTTAATCTACTCTCATACATTGCCTAATGTGATTCTTATCATCATAGGTATCTATACTAATAAAAGAGTAATATGCTTATTAGACTGGACATCTTCCAGATGACCTTCCGGACAAAGCCATGGTGGTGGGGCCGAGGCAGAGGTAGTTAGGGGCGACCAGGTGGGCAGGAGAGAGCAGTTATCGGCATCAGGCCATCAGGCAGAGGCAGTTAGGGGCGATGAGACAGGTAGGCAGGCAGGCGGTTATGAGCCAGCGGTCCCGAATTGTGAGAGGCATGTTTGACTGCCAGCAATCAGACATCCCCCAAGGGGTCCCAGATTGGAGAGGGTGCAGGCTGGGCTGAGGGACCCCCACCTCCATGCATGAATTTTGTGCCTCTAGTCTATAATAATAAAAGCATAATATGCTAATTAGACTGGATGTCCTTCTGGACAAAGCCAGAGCTGAGAGGGCTGAGGCAAAGGTGGCTGCTGCAGCGGGCAGGGGCCAAGCCCCTTGCACAAATTTCGTGCATTGGGCCTCTAGTTACTATATAACTAAAAACCTTTTCTAAATAGCCTATTTCTTTTTCAAAAACGATAAACTCAGCAACCAAATTTTCAATATTTTAAATAAATTTTTAGGTCAAGACTTATTCTTTATTTTCTTCAGTCAACAATGCTATTCTAGAAGAAAGCAAAAAAAGTTCAGAAGGATCAGTATTGTCCCAGGAATTGAAATTTGATGATGAAGTTATAAAAATGGACCCCAGGATCAAGCCAAGACCAAAACTTATTAGCTTGGATGATAAAACAATACTTTCCCTTGCCAAGACTAACGTATACAGTCATATTGTAGTAAGTATTATGATGAATAACATTTTTGGACAAGAACCTTGAATTTGGAATCAGAACCTGTCATATGAAATCTAAAGGTATTAAACCACCTATCTGATCATGCCAGGCATCATGTGATCAAATTCCAAAGTACCCAACCCTTTCCTTCTATGTGGACTACATTTGTGCTGTCTGGGAGTAATGTAATATTAGCTATACATGTAATTTAAAATTTTCTATTCACATTTACAACGTATTTTAAAAATTGGCCCTGGTCAAGTAGATTACTTGGTTGGAGCATTGCCCAATACACCAAAGTTGCGGGTTCAATCCCTAGTCAGGGTACATACAAGAATCAACCAATGAATTCATAAATTCATAAATAAGTAGAACAACAAATTAATGTCTCTCTCTGTCTCTCTCTCTCTCTCTCTCTCTCTCTCTCTCTCCTCTCTATATCAATCAATGAATAGATAATAAAATTTAAATGGCAGGATTAATTTTAGTAATATATTTTAGTTAATCTAACATACCCAATATATTATCATTTCAAAATACAATGGATATTAAGATTCATTAATCAAATTATTTCATAATAAGTATTTGAATTCTGGAATATGTTTTACAGCACATTCCAATTCATTTTTTCTTTTTTCTTTTTTTTCTTTATTGATTAAGATATTACATATGTGTCCTTATGCCCCCATTGCCCCCTCATCCCCCCACTCATGCCCTCACCCCCCTGGTGTCTGCAATTCATTGTTTCTGCACTATAATATCAAGATGTCATATTTGAGTAATAATTTTTTATAATAAAGCTTTAGTAATGCAAGGTATAATATATGAGTGTGTTTTGACTGGATTAAAACTCTATAACATGTATTCCTGTAGACTTAAAGGGATTGAATAAAAAAAAATACAACAGAAGATAGGTCTTTTTGTTATCTGTGATTTGCAAGATAAAAAACAGAGAGGAGGAAAAAAACAAACAAAACAGAGAGGAGGAGAATACAGTTTCAGAATGCCTTAGCCTGATACGACCTCAGCCTGGATGCATTAATTTGATCAACACCCATAACATAAGAATGGAGAGGCTTTTTCATCTTAAATTTGTTTATACTGCTTAAAAGCCAGCAAACTTTCTAGAGCTTCTAGTAAGAATACTAGATGTCACAAGAACGTTTAGAGAGCACATCCTTTGTTTCCTTCCTTTGTGTCATTACTATAAGTTCAGGTACATACCTCTTATTTTCTTTTCAGTCTTCCCCACTGGATTGAGTTTTATGAAAACATACATGAAAATAAATAAATTATTTAGAAATAAAAACCCCAGATTTGTAACATAATTTTATATTCTCTAACAGCACAATTACGTACCAAAAAATTAGGGTTGTCAGTTATAGTCTGTTTTTTGCACTGATTTATTCATCTAGCATTTACTGAGAATGTGCTATGTTTGGGGCAATGAGGTAAGTATTGGGGGTTCAGAATGAAGAAATTATTTTTCCTGCATCAAGGACATCATTTTTGTGGAGGAGACAGATATGTAAAAAACATAGGAAGCTTGGAGTTACTGCGAGAGTTCCACAGAAAGAGGTGAGTTTTGTGCAGATTTTTGAAGGTTAAGCGAAATTTAGTTGTTTACATATTCCAGGCAGAGGAAATACTCTACCCATAGGCACATAGTTTTGAAAGAGCATGGTGTCTTCAGGGAACACAGAGAAACTCAGTGTGACTAGAACATAGGATGTGTGATGGTAGAAGGTAGAGGTGTCAGTTGGAATACAGGAAGCAACATGAAACAATAGGTGGAAGAGTAGGAGATTATAGCCATACTAGGGGCCCAGTGCACAAATTCGTGCACCTTGAAAGGAACTGTGGGCGGCGAGGCTGCAGTAGGCACAGGGGAGGGTCTCGGCCCTTCCTCTGTGACCCTGCCTGGCCCCTCCCGCCGCAGCCCCAGTCCCCTGTCTGCCAGCAGCCCCGCTCCCGCTGCTCCCATGCACTGATGGTACTGGCCCTGCTTGCACCCACTGATGGCGCAGAACAATTGGGGCCGGTGCTGTCAGCGAGTGTGAGTGGTGGCTGCTGCCCCAATCGCCCCTCACGAGCAGAAGGAGTTGGAGAAGCCCTCAGGAATAATCAGGTCCAAGTCACTGCTCACACCCACTGATGGCGCTGAGTGATCGGGACTGGCACCGGGCATCGGCAGCAGGTACAAGTGGGGCCAGTGCTGGCAGCAGGTGTGAGTGCCACACAGGAGCAAAGAATTTTCAGTAATCACCAGAGTCTTGCTCCAATGACAGCGTCTGGAGCTCCGCCTTGGTCTGGTTCCCTGTTCACTTGTTCCACTATCCTGTTGCAGCCAACGCCCACCATGTTCTTCACACACTCCCTGGTGGTCAGCGCACATCATAGTGAATATTAGGTTCTGCTGTTCAGTCTATTTGCACATTAGCCTTTTATTATATAGGATTTTTAAAGGCAAATTTAAAATTTTAGATTCTTTAAGAAACTGACTCTCTGTAAAGACTCTAATTTTGGCAGCTTGTGTTTAGATTTCACTGAAGTCAGACTGGTGGTATGGAAATCCAGTAAAAGCTATTGTAGTAATCCAAATGACAGATAATAGTTTGAACTAAGGCACTGATAGTAGTGATAGTATGGAGTGATTGGTTTGAGAAACATTTCTAGAATCAAATGAATGTGGAAAAGAGGGGAAGGGGGTGATCAACAATATCTGTTAGATAGTGAAACTCTTAATCAGGATTGACAACATAAACTATCAAGCAAATATATAGAGAAGTTGATGAATTCAGTTGTGGACATGTTTGGTGTAAGGTATCTGTAGATTTTATCATGGTTGATACCTACATATGACCTGTGGAATAAACTAGTATGCATAAACTGGCCCTTCTTAATTTTAGCTAAGTTTTGACAACTATTTGACATTTGCTTGTTTCTCCCTACCAGGAATTTAGTTATGTCCATAGTATATATAATAAGGTATTAGATGGTAGAGGTAAGTGAAGAAGATTGGGAGGTAGACACCTAATTTTATCATAATACCAATTTATTGTGACTACTGCAGTAAGTTGTATTAATACATTTCTTATGCCACTGATTATTTTGTAGACTATACATAAACATAATCTTCGCTTGATACCATTCACAATGCTGTAGCTTAAAGACAAAAAGATATGTAGATATCAGGGTCTCCCCCAAATATAAAACTATATAATAATAATCATTTTTATATAGCCCAGGAAAATGGACAGGGGAAGTCTGGGCCAAATCCTGACATAGAAATTGTCTTATCCACTCTTCCACCTCCTTCTTTGATGTTCTGTCCTCCTACTTCAGCACCTCATTCAGCCTTTCTTCCTCAGTCCAGTGCTCTCACAGGGTTTCTTGCAGTCAAGGTATATCCTTGCCATCCACTCTCTCTTGTGAGTTACCCAGCTAATATCCAAAATCTTTAGGGCCTATATTGTTCACTGGCTAGCCTAAGCAATATATCTGTCCTAATAAATATCTCAACAATATCTATATATATAGCCTAAGTGACTGGCCGACCAGCCAACTGGCCAACCATATGGTAGCTACGATGTGCACTGACCACCAGGGGACAGACGCTCAACACAGGAGCTGCTGAGCTGCGGTGACTTGGCAGCTGGGGTTCTTGGGTAACGCACCTGGAACAAGAGAGGAGGGAGCTCGATTTTGGGGTGCACCACCCAAGAACTTCCCTCTCGCAATCCAGAACCCCTTGGGAGATGTTGGTGAGCCGGTTTCAGCCTGATCCCCGCAGGCCAGGCTGAGGGATCCCATTGGTGCACAAATCCGTGCACTGGGCCTCTAGTATTAAACTATTTTTGTAAAATAATTTCATGCCAATTATAGACAAACTTGGACCAAGTGGAAAGTCAAATTAATCAAGAACCATATCTAATGATGCTATAATAAACTATACCTTCCAAAAACCATACATTAGATTTTTAAAATATATTTTATTGATTTCAGAGAGGAAGGGAGAGGGAGAGAGAGATAGAAACATCAATAATGCCCTAACCAGTTTGGCTCAATGGATAGAGCGTTGGCCTGTGGACTGAAGTGTCCCAGGTTTGATTCCCGTCAAGGGTATGTACCTTGGTTGCGGGCACATCCCCAGTAGGGGGTGTGCAGGAGGCAGCTGATCGATGTCTCTCTCTCATCGATGTTTCTGACTCTCTATTCCTCTCCCTTCCTCTCTGTAAAAAATCAATAAAATATATTTTTAAAAAAAGAAACATCAATAATGAGAGAGAATCATTGATCGGCTGCCTCCTGCACACCGCACATTGGGGATCAAGCCTGCAACCCAGGCATGTGCCCTGACCAGGAATTGAACCATGACCTCCTGATTCATAGGTCATCACTTAACCACCGAGCCACTGGCTGGGCAGATTTCTTTTTCTTATGGGCTCAATCTTAATGTCATTTAAGTAACTATGGTGTAGAGTATAATCTGTCTTATTTTTAATTTATGTTTTATTTTACTTCAGAATCTGAATCTACATGGAAACAGCTTGAGTAGACTGAGAGATCTCTCCAAGTTAACAGGACTTCGAAAACTTAATATCAGTTTTAACGAATTTACTTGTTTAGATGATGTATACCACTTGGTAAGAACTGTTCTTTCAAAATTATTTAAGTAAAACAGAATTATTAATTTGATGGATAAATTGTGTTTGTAATTATGACCTCATATATACCATATTCAAGATTATACAGCCCATATCAGGAACAAAACCTACATACTCTGTACTATCTTACTTTCTCTAAAATATAGATTCCATTTGAAAACCAAATATACAACTGTGGTCATATCAGATTTCTAGCTACTTTAAAAAAATTTATTAAAACAATTCCAGATTGTTTTTAAAATATCCTTTGGAAAGTGTTGTTTTCATTTTGTTCTGCTCTTACTACTTTAGATCTAATATTGTCAGTTCCTCCCATCTGTTCATTATCCATGTTATTTCTTTTTCTCTCTGCCTTGTCCTTTCTACCTGAATGTCACATGCATGGCTCTTGTTTGACTCATGTTTGTCATCTCATAGTTCATAGGACAAATATACTAATGCTCATATACACATTAGTTTGGATCTTGTCTGGCTTTTGCTTTCCTTGTCATATATTATATAGCAAAATTAATTACATATGTGATTTCATAACTCCAATCCATCATTCCAAGTTTCCGTGGGTCCCAGCTCATTGACATTCCTTTTCAGGATATCATTCTCAGCTCTTATTCATTCTCTACCTCCTAGCAACCATATCAAAGTCCTTGCGCTGCTGCTTCCACCACTGATGTGGGAGCAGTTACTTTGTTTATTGGCCTTTGGTTTCAGTGTTAATTAAGCTCCCTTCCTTGTTTTTTATGGTAAGCCAAAGTCCCATTTATTTATTTATTCATTCATTTATAAATTGAATTTATTGAGGTGACATTGGTTCACAAAGCCATATAGTTCTCAAGTGTAGAACTCAACAAAACATCATCTGCATACTGCATCGTGCACCCATTGCCCAAAACAAAGTCTCTTTCAGTCCCCATTTTCCTCCTTTTGCCCATTTCTGTTTGCTCTGCCCTGGTGATTCCCTGAGACCCCACTCCACCCAATTTACAACCCCACCCAAGCTGTGGGCAGCAGCTTTTGCATATGAATGGCCTGTCCTTTCTCAGGCTAAAAACCTGTCAAACAAGCTGCAGCTCAATCAGGGAGTCCCAAACCTATCAATAAAAGGCCCAAGACCCAGCACCAGCACTATCCTGCCTTGCTTCACAGCTGGGCCTCATCTGGGCACTTTCAAACCTGATACAAAGAGGAGGAATCTACAGATCTCTCTGTAGCTCCTACTGGGTGGCCCTAGGCAGTGTCTGACTTTGCACCTCCCTGGAGAACCAAGAGCCAGTGTACCCAGTGGTCAGTGTCAGACCATACCAGATTACAACTCTACACATCCATTAGTGACACACTCAAGGGGCTGTGAACACCAAAGCCACACTGAAGCAAGTCCTGCTCTATAAGGGTGTCTCCTACACAGCAGCTCCCCCACTGTAGTCTCAGCTGGTCCTCACAGCCAATTGGCCTGGAGGTCAATTCCTCCCAGTGACACTAACAGCAATCAAGTCTCAACTACAACAAGACTGTGCTCACAGACCACAAAGGGGTGCACCTAGAATTCCAAGCTCAGGTGACTGGGAAGGCTGAGCCACTGGGCCCTATAGGACAACTACTACACAAGGCCACTCTATCAACTCAAGGAGACATAGCAGCCCTACCCAATATATAGAAACAAACACAGGGAAGCAGCCAAAAAGTGGAGACAAAGAAACATGTCACAAATGAAAGAAATGGAAGAAAGCAAACTACTGGCTATAGAGTTCAAAACCACAGTTATAAGGTTATTCAAGAATCTTCTACAAACCTCTAAGGGACTTAGTGAGGCTTTCAAGGATCTTACTGAGAATGCCAAAAAAAAGAAGAAAAAAAGAAAAAGGACCAGTCAGAAATTAAGCATACACTGACTGAAATAAAGAATAATATATAGGAATTCAATAGTAGACTAGAGGATCCAGAGAGTCAAATCAATGATTTGAGATAAGAGGAAGCAAAAAACACCCAACCAGAAGAGCAAAAAGAAAAAAGAATCCAAAAATATGAAGATAGTATAGGAGCCTCTGGGACAACTTCAAGTGTACCAACATCTGAATTATGGGGTGCCAAAAGGAGAGAGAGAGCAAGATATTGAAAACCTATTTGAAGAAATAATGACAGAAAAATTCTCCTACCTGGTGAAAGAAATAGACTTACAAATTCAGGAAGCACAGAGAACCCCAAACAAGAGGAACTCAAAGAGAACCACACCAATTAAAATGCCAAGGGCAAAAAACAAAGAGAAAAACTTAAAAGCAGCGGGAGAAAAACAGTTAGTTACCTACAAGGGAGTACCCATACAACTGTCAGCTGATTTCTCAACAGAAACTATGTAGGCCAGAAGGGAGTGGCAAGAAATATTCGAAGTGATGAATAGCAAGAACCTACAACCAAGATTATTCTACCCAGCAAAGCTATCATTTAGAATTGAAGTTCAGATAAAGAGCTTTCCAGACAAGAAAAAGCTAAAGGAGTTCATCACCACCAAATCAGTATTATATGAAATGCTGAAGGGTATTCTTTAAGATGAGGAAGAAGAAAAAGGTAAAGATAAAAAATATAAACAACAAAGTGGCAACATATCTATCAACCATTGAATCTAAAAGTCGAATGAATAAAAAAATCTGATGAACAGAATAAACTGGTGAATAGAATAGAATGAGGGCATGGAAATGGAACAGACTGATGATTCTCAGAGGAAAGGGAGTGTGTGGGGGGTGTGGGAAGAGATTAGACAAAGATCTTATGTGCATGTATGCATTACCTATGGACACAGACAATAGGGTGGCGAGGGCCTGGGGTGGGGTGGGAACTGGGTGGAGGGGAGCTATTGGGGGGGGGGGATAGAGAAACCTCTGTAGTAATCTCAACAATAAAGATTAATTAAAAAACATAAAAAAATAAAAATAAAACTATCCTAATAATACACATATTAGATATTATGCTATCATTAAAAATAATTTTGAAGAACATTTAATGATATGTGAGCATGTTAAAGGATACAAAATTCTATACAATATAATCTGTTTTATACAAAAATATGTATGTTCATATAATAAAAAAATTTCAATTATACTTTCTGAGCAATAGAATTATATGTTTTCTATATTTTCTTTGTATCTGTTTATTGTAGTTCCCAAATTTCTAACACAGAATATGTTACTTTAATGATTTTTCAAAATTATTAAAATTCATGCACTTTTGAATAAGAAAAATCATAAACTAGGTTTGGTTTGTACCTCTGAAGATCAACCTTTTAACCATGTTCAATAGTTTAAAGCAAAAGCCTAAATTTTAAGAAGTGTAATTCCTTGTTTTGGGGGACAAATTATCTTCCCAGTTCCTCTTTGCCTTCTTTTCTCTGAAAGCAAGCAATGCCACTCTATGTTAACAAGGGCAAAGTGTGAATTAAGAGAGAATGACTAAAATAAAATACCTGTAGCTCTATAGTGAATGTATACATTGATACCATGATTGCAGTATAACTAATGGTTAGGTTTCTGTGAGGATTACCAAAAAGCATGTAGAATACTTAGAGGATCATAGAGAAAGGAACTATGTAAATACAAACCACGATCCCTTCAGCATCGCTTCTATTTGCATCTATTGCAGTACAACCTTGAATATTTGGATGCAAGCCATAACCATGTGATAACCCTTGAGGGATTCAGAGGTCTGATGAAACTGAAGCAGTTAGACTTGAGCTGGAATCAACTGAAAAAATCTGGTGATGAAATAAATATATTATGCAAACACACCACAAGCCTTCTCATTCTTGATATTCGACATAATCCATGGCAAAAGGTATGCAACAGATGTGATAAGAAAGCAATTATTTCAGAGCCATTTTCTCACTACTATTCAATGATAGCCAAAAATAGGCAAATTGTCTTCATTGTATTAGAATTTCTTCTTTAAAAAATATTTTTAATTGATTTCAGAAAGGAAGGGAAAGGAGAGAGAGAGAGAGAGAGAGAGAGAGAGAGAGAGAGAGAGAGACCAATAATGAGAAAGAATCATTGATTGGCTGCCTCCTGCCCGCTCCCCACTGGGGATTGAGCCCGCAACCCAGGAATATGCCCTGACCAGGAATTGAATCGTGACCTCCTAGTTTACAGGTCGATGCTCAACCATTGAGCCATACCAGTTGAGCTAGAATTTCTTTAAGTATTTCATAAGTTAAATTTAGTATAGTTATCAAATGAATCAAATGTTACTATAAGAAATAACATTATAGCCTATAAAAGGCTATAATTTCATGCCAGACATTTTTGTAATCTAATAGTTTGATAGTATTATGGTTTTAAGAATGTTAGATGTCATTGCCATTTATAAAACTTCAGAGAGTTTATGTAGCTCAGTGTGCTAGAACTTTATTGTAATGAAGCAAAGGAACCAAGAATAATAGAGTATAGTAAAAGAAACATACTACAAAGGGGGGAACAAATTTATCATCTCCCTTACTACTAGCTGACTGCTGATCTAGATTAAAAGGAGGCATGGCCATTGTTCTTTGAACACTTTCACCACAGTTGCTTTTCAACAGCATATGGGATTTACCCCTTCATAAGAATAGAACCATCCACCTCCAAACAGGACAGATTAACTCATAAATATAATTTAATTTCAACTATTATGTAAAGAACTAGAGGCCTGGTGCACGAAATTCATGCAAGGGGGGGGTGGGGGGGGGGTCCCTTAGCCCGGCCTGCACCCTCTCGCAATTCAGGACTGTTGACTCCTAACTGCTCACCTCCCTGCCTGACCGCCCCTAACCACTCTGCCTGCCTGATCGCCCCTAACCACCTCTGCCTGCCTGCCTGATTGCCCCTAACCACTCTGCCTGCCTGCCTGATTGCCCCTAACTGCTCGCCTGCCTGCCTGATTGCCCCTAACCGTTTCTTCCTCGGCCCCTTTATTATTATTATAGATAAGTTAAGCCTTTATTTTAGATATATAATAAAATAAAAGATGCATAATTTTGAGTTATATGGGAAGGAATAAATAAGCACCCCATTCCATGCCATAACAGGTGTAGTATTTTGTAAAAATTAACTTTCTGTTATTTTTCCCCAGCCAGCCACACTAAGGTTGAGTGTTCTTGGCAGACTGAAGACCCTGACTCACTTAGATGGGGTTCTAGTTTCAGAGGCAGAAGCTACAGCAGCTATGAAATTCATCAGTGGCACAAAGATTACTCAGGTTAGATATAACTATTTATACTTATTGTGATATTTTGAATATACAAATAACATTTCCCATTTTCTTATTTTGTTATTAAGATTTTATATTGTCTTAGCATGCTAATAAAAAAGCAATTAATATATAACAATCATATCCCTTGAATTTTTTTCTGTTTAAATGTATCCCATTTAACTTTCTATAAAATAAGATAAGCTGAGAGGGCATGAGAAATCATTTAGTGAATTAGCTACATAGTATTGGTATTATATGTTTGTGTTTGAAAAAAAACCAAAATCTATTAACTTGAAGGAGGAGAGAGGTCTATGATTCCCAGATTAATAATGCTAATATTTTGGACAAAGTCACTTCAACAGTCTAAATATCTCCAATCTAGTTTTCTATCTATTTACTTTTTGTAAGGCACTTAAATATTAGTTAATTTTTGATCTATCAAAATGAAGGCAAGATACTTTTTTGTTGATTAAAAATACAATTAACTCCTGAAGAAGAGTTGGGGATTTACCCTACCAGAAATCAAAACTTATTAAAATCCTTTAAGACAGGGGTGGTGAATATCTGGCCTGAGGGCTGTATAAGGCCAGTGAAATCATTGGTCTGGCCCTGCCAACACATTAGGGGTGAGTTAATTAAATGTTTGACCAAATATAGCAGACTAATTTTTATATGGCCCAAGAATAATGTTATAAATATCCAAATGGCCCTTAGCAGAAAAAAGGTTCCCATCCCTGCTTTAAGACAATGTGGAATTCGTGCAGAGTTAGACAAATAGACCAAAAAGAATTTATATATATAAAAAGCCAGTGTCCATGATGACCAAATGACCAGTCACCATGAGGTGAATTGAGCACCTCTCGGTCCACAAGCAGGGTGGGGCAGGACTAGGGACTGGCAAGCGGGCTGAACGGCTGACCTCTTGGTCCCTGCCCCCTGCCCACAGGCTCCGATAGATCAGCGATGGTGAACAGGGGAATAGGAGTAGGTGGCGAGAGGACCAGGTTAGCTGTCAGGCCGTTGGGATCACCAGCTAAATCCTCAGCTGCTCGGGGGCTCAGGCCTGTGGGAACGCAGGTGCCGGAGACTTCACCTTCATGCATGTGCACCGGGCCGGCCGCTGATGGAACATGATGCCCACTTGGGGCTGCTCACGCGGGTGCCGCCCCCACCGCCGCTGCCACTGCTGCTGGGGCTTGAGGTACTGATGGAAGCTGTGGGGCATGCTCATGCCTACCTGCCCCGGCGTGAGCAGCCCCAAGCGGGCAGCGTGTTCCATCAGCGGCTGGCCTGGCACATGCTCATGAAGTCGCCAGCACCTGCTTTCCTGCAGGCCTGAGCCCCTAAGCAGCCGGGGATGAGCTGGTGATCCCAACAATCTGACAGCCAGCGGCAGAGGCGGCGTTTGGCCTGGGGACTGGCAAACGGGCAGAACATGGCCCTGATCGCAGGAGGGTAGGCCCTAGGGACCCTACATGCACAATTTTGTGCGCTGGGCCTCTAGTAGAATGTAAAGACTCAATATTGACCCACACATGCATGGAAACTTGGCAAATAACAGAGCTGCCTTGCAGATTAGGGAGGCTAGTCAATAAAAGGCACAGAGACAGCCCTAGCTGGTTTGGCTCAGCGGATAGAGCATTGGCCTGCGGACTGAAGGGTCCCAGGTTCAATTCCGGTGAAGGGCATGTACCTTGGTTGTGGGCACATCCCCAGCAGGGGGTGTGCAGGAGGCAGCTGGTCAATGTTTCTCTTTCATTGATGTTTCTAACTCTCTATCCCTCTCCCTTCCTCTCTGTAAAAAATCAATAAAATATATTTTTTAAAAAGGCACAGAGACAAATGCATTAAGAACTTCACTACAAAAAGAAAAACCAATATGTTTTAGAGAAAAATATCAATGATTCTCATTATGACCTTGAATTCGAAAAGAATTTATTACACAAGAAACAGAGAGCATAAAACTGTAAAAGATTGGATTTGTTTACAGTAAAATTAATACATCTGTTCCTCAAAGGGGATACCATGAAAAGACATACTAGAAAAAGAAATTTGCAACACATCTAACTAACAACAGATATTTTTTTATATAACTAGACTATATCATGAAAATAACAACCCATCAAACAAATAAATGGTCCAAAGATTTAAACAGATACTTCACTGGAGAGGAAATCAGAACAGCCAAATAACTTAGGAAAAGATGCTCCACCACATTTGTATTCAAGAAAAATGAACATTAAAACTGCAGTGACTGCCCTAGTGGACAGAGTGTCAGCCTGTGGACCGAGGGGTCCTGGGTTCGATTCTGGTCAAGGGCATGTATCTCAGTTGCAGGCTTCTCCCCGGCCGGGGCCCTGGTTGGGGCATGTGCAGGGGACAACCAACCAATGTGTTTCTCCCACATAGAGATTTCTCTCTGTCTTTCCCTCTCTCTTCCACTCTCTCTAAAAAATCAATGAAAAGATACCCTCGGGTGAGGATTTAAAAAAACAAAAAAAACAAAACTGCAGTGATTTACCAATTTATAGCCACCACTTGGCAACAATTTTAAAGCCTGACAATATTAAGTTTTAGCAAAGATCTGAATTAATGTTACAAGTGGTACAATTACTTTGGAAAACCAATTTGGCATTATCTAGTAAAGCTGAATATAAATATACCTTACAACCCAGCATATATACTGGGTACATATTTGTATATACTCTAAATAAACTCTTACTGTATACACCAGGAGTCATGCACAATAATATTCATGACAGAAATGTCTATAAGAGCAAAAAACTGAAATCAGCTCCAATGTTCATTAACAGAAGAGTTAATAGGAAATGCTATACAGCAATGACATCTGAATAATCTACAGCTACATGCAACAGCATAGCTGAGTCTCTTGAATATAATGTTGACAAAAAAGCCAGTCATAGAAAACTTCATATATATTATTCAATTTACATAAAGTTCAAATATGTGCAGACTAAATGATATACAAACAGGACAATAAAGTAAGTAAATGGTAGATATAAAATTTGAGATCATTTGATCACTTCTTAGGGGATCAATTGATACACTTGAGTGATGGCCTGTGAGGAAAAAGGGGAAAGGATTAGGATGGGTAATAGGAATATTCTAGCTCTTATGCTGGTTTCAGGATGGATTATATGGTGTTTGTATTACAGTATTCCTTTCACAATTTTATAAATATGATTTGTATGGTTAAATATCTGCTAAAACAAAAATAAAGTACATAATTTAAGGTTTATACATTGAAAACATTTTAAGGCAACAGAAATGTCATATTTTAAAATTATCCATTGGGCCACCCCTCTAGGAAACTGTACTTTTTTAAATATATATTTTATTAATTTCTTACAGAGAGGAAGGGAGAGTCAGAAACATCGATCAGCTGCCTCCTGCACACCCCCTACTGGGGATGTGCCCGCAACCAAGGTACATGCCCTTGACCGGAATCCAGCCTGGGACCTTTCAGTCCGCAGGCCGACGCTCTATCCACTGAGCCAAACCAGTCAGGGCTAGGAAACTGTACTTTTAACTAGATATAAATAAACTTCTACATGTCATTTCCTTTACTCATCATGTGTTTTTTATTGTATTAGTTATCTCTCTTACGGCATTCTAGCAGTAAAGAGGAAAGACCGCGGATACTTAGTATATGGCCTTCTGCCAAAATTCTGACACAGATTTCGAAGTTAGGACCGCATGCACATCTGAATGTAAACTGGTACTTAAAGGTAAAGGCTAATTCTATTAAACTCCATTTTTAGAAAAAGCTTAATTTCAATAGATTTTTAGTTAGCTTTGGTCTGTATATCATAAAGAGGACACAGATGGGTGTCAGAAAAGTGGAAGAGCTGAATTAAAATTAAATAAGGAGATCAAGTTGTTTATAATTATGTTATGGGGGCTAGGCCTTGACAGTAGTCACCACAGAATTGGAGATTTTTGCATAAAGGTAGACTACAAAATCAAAGAGCAGGTTCTGATAATATGTCAAAATAAGCAAGCAAACTTTAAAGCTCAGAGCCAAAGATCAAATCAAAAGTTTGGGTGGCAAGGTAAAAGGGATGGAAAATCCTGTCGTGGGCATAGGGGAACCTCATTAGAATTCAGCTGCGGTTAAAGGAAAAGGTTCTGGAGCCGCAGCAGCTTCTTGCTGCATGGAGCACCCTTATATATCTTACCAAAGATAGAAACTGGGTTAAGAAAAGCTGAGCCTTGAAAATGGAAGATATTAGTGGCATTATTTTTATGACGGAATATACACAGATAATTTAGCTTTGATGCAGACCCAGTGACAGCCTTGGGACACAGGGAGTTCTGGAATTAGAATGGCCCTTTAAATTGTTCCAAGTTGGGCTGAGTTGGCCAGGCCTTTATATCCCTCTGTCATTGGATGTGGGCCAACCTGGGCTGGAGCATGACCTTGGGCAAGGCAGCTCCCTGCAGCCGAGGCTGTCCCTGAAGGCGCTGAAAGCTGAAAGCTTTCTGCCAACAGCATTCCCAGCAGCTGGGACAAGTCTTTCATTGCAGTGGGCATCTGACTGGCACAGCACAATGACCAAATTCCATATAAGTCCCTCTTGGAGTTAACATGTTGTCAGATTTTTCTTTTTTGTAACCTAAGGGCTTCATAATATTGTGAAGGAATTCCTTGGATGCTAGCACATTTGAATCATTTCACTAATCATTTCCTTTTATAACACTGGATTTATTGATGAGATTCAAAGTAAGAGAAACTGCTCATTGTTCTACAGATAACTGCCTTAAATTTAGATGGGCAACATCTCTTTGAAATCACAAATTTAGAAAAATTGGAAAATTTGAAATGGGCATCATTCAACAACAACAATCTCACTAAAATGGAAGGCTTGGAATCCTGTGTTAACTTAGAAGAGCTCACATTAGATGGAAACTGCATCTCAAAGATAGAAGGTAAAGTATTTGAGAAATTGAGAGTCAGAATATGAATATCTAATTGACAAGAGCAAAAAATGAATGACACTGAGGGTACCATTCCTGAAAAGGAAAAGCTCTAGAGAAGTGCCAAGAAGGTTAGGAGCAGAGTATTCTAAACACCTATTAGTGCAGTGGTTCTCAACCTGTGGGTCGCGACCCCTTTGAGGGTCAAACGACCCTTTCACAGGGGTCACCTAAGACCATGGAAAACACATATATAATTACATATTGTTTGTGTGATTAATCACTATGCTTTAATTATGTTCAATTTGTAACAATGAAATTGGGGGTCACCACAACATGAGGAACTGTATTAAAGGGTCGCGGCATTAGGAAGGTTGAGAACCACTGTATTAGTGGGATCAGTGACCACCTGCTGAATATCATGAGCCCAGGTAGATGACTTTCACCTCCTCCCCTTCCCTCTCCTCTCCTCTATGCCAGTATTTACCAACTCTTACCAAACCTAACACATTACAAACGAGGCAGTAATTAATATTTATTGAGTTGAAAAAATGAATGAATGAGGTGCTTTAAAAAAGATAAAACAGACCTGTTTGTTTTTCAAAATATGGAATTAAGGTTACAGTGGAAATTGAAGACTTTAACAAAAATGAAAATATTCATAAGAGATTGAAAATCAAATGTACTATGTAACCTTTTATATGGATCCACATGCAAGCACAATTAGGCAGCTTCACTAATGTCTGGGTATGCACACACACACATACTTATCTGGGCATCAAACATTTCTGGATGTGCATTTTAGTAACAGAGAGGCCCTTGGCAAGGACTGAAGGTAAAAATTGGAAATCATGGCTGGAAAAAAGACTTAATTTATACTTTATTCACTTTTGAATTCTTGGATTATTTTTAGCACATGTGTGTGTACTACCTTTTACATAAAATAGAACATTTTATTTCAAAAAATCCTATATGCAAAAGCAAATATTAAATATCTTTTAAAACAGCATAAATATCATTGGTTATACTTTATGTTAATGGCTGTTAACAATGTATTTCTAAACCTTGCTTGAGCATAAGAATCACTTGAACTACTTATTGAATATACAGATTCACAGGTCTCTCTGTAGATTTCAGTTAGTACGCCTGAGGGTAGCGCAGGCATTTGTGTTGAAAACCATCACTAGTCTTTCATTCCCATACAATAGGGTGTTAGTTTAGCTTTGTACATTTAATTGAGAACCCCATTTCCTTTTTATTCCCTTCCATAAGCCCACTAAAGGGAAGAATCCTCCAACCTACACTCACTTTCCCTATACCTACTTCTCAGAGAAGATAGCTACCCCACTAAACTTTAACAGATATTTCTCTTCATTTTTCCAGACACAGATAGGTGTAATATCCATTTAAGAATTTCTGCTTGGATGGTTTTATTTTAACAGACCCTGGATCGATTTACTTTCAGCATTGCATAGTCCTGTGATAGAAGCTGGTGGGAAAGGGGAGTGGGTAAAATTTACTGAGGACCAATTATTTGCCAAAAGCTATAACTGATGTTCTTCAAATGCCATGCCACTTAATCCCATAGCCCTTTAGAAGTAGATTTTAGTATGTCCATTTTGTGGATGAGGAAAATGAGGCTCAGAGGTCACATCATTTTACAAATCTAGTAGTGATACATTTGGAACCAACTCTGACTCCAAAGCTCCTATCTTTCAACTGTACCTTCCTATCTACAGTTATAAAGTGCTTACACTATGTAACGTACACAGGAGTTAGATTGTGGTGAGGGGTGGCATTTTTTAAAAGTTCTGTCTAGAGTACTTTTAATCATACAAAGGTAGAATTACCCTAATTGACTCTTTTTAATGCAAATAATACCACAGTGATCAATATGCTCCAGAGTATTGTATTCCAGTTCCTTACCCTCTTTTTAAATGGGGTAATTATTTTTACCTTTGTGTAGAGCTTTGTGTTACTGAAGGGTTCTCAACCTTCCTAATGCCGCGACCTTTTAATACAGTTCCTCATGTTGTGGTGACCCCCAACCATAAAATTATTTTCGTTGCTACTTCATAACTGTAAATTTGCTACTGTTATGAATCATAATGTAAATATCTGATATGCAGGATGTATTTTCATTGTTACAAATTGAACATAATTAAAGCATAGTGATTAATCACAAAAACAATATATAATTATATATGTGTTTTCCGATGGTCTTAGGCGACCCCTGTGAAAGGGTCGTTGGACCCCCAAAGGGGTCACGACCCACAGGTTGAGAACCGCTGTGTTACTGTGATGGTGAAAAATCTTAATTATATCACTTGAAGTTTATTTGAAAGCAAAATTTATTATTTCCTACTATGTAATACCTTCCTTTAACAGCTAAGAAGAATGAGTCTACTTTGAATTCTCAAACTGGAATTTAATACATTAGCTAGGACTTCATACACACTATATCCTGAAATAAAAGGAAAAACGATGATGGTTAATATTACAGAATCAGAAAAGCCACTTGAATTTAGAAAAAGAGAAACAGAAAAATGACCAGATGGTTATTTTTTAAATTAACCTTTCAGTGCTGTCTGAATGTTTTCTTGAATTTGCTTATTTTTCTAGGCATTTCCAAGCTGACTAAATTAACCCGCCTCAGCATAAACAATAATCTCCTCACTGGTTTGGAAAAGCATACTTTTAATAACATGCTTCATCTTCACTCCCTTTCTCTTGAGAACAACAGAATCACTTCATTGAGTGGTTTACAAAAAGCTTTTACTCTAATTGAACTATACATAAGCAATAACTATGTTGCTCTCAATCAGGAGATCTACAATTTAAAGGTGACTATCTGGGGTAATGTTTTTGTCTTTAAAAATATTGTTTCTTTGTACTCTGAAAGTAATGCATGTTCCCTGTACAGGATTTGGGAAATACAGAAAAATGTAAAAAGAAAATAATAATCAAGGATAACACGGTTTATTCCATTTATATATATACATACAAACAAATGTATGTGAACCATAATGTCCCCAGGTTGATAACCTCCATGGGTAAATTTTTTTAGTACTCAAATAAAATAACCCAAACCCCATTCCTCCTAACTCAGTACTTCTAAGGATTTCCCAACCTGGATAGAGAGTAAGATTCTTTAACATTTCCTGTTCTCAGAGCAATTCTTAATTATCTCTCACTTCCTTACTGGTTCCTACTGGTGGATCTGTCTTTCTGGTCAACTTTGCCTAGCTTTGCTCTCTGTAGTTCTCCCAAAGAAACCTCTCATTCAAGCTACTGTATAATAGGCTTTACTGAAAGTTTGAATAAAATGGGAGTTTACCACAACGCAGAATAGGAATTCATTTCAAGTGTAATGTGTGGTTTAACTGTTTATAAAGTTCAATGGCCATTTCCTACCACTGGAACTCTCACCTTGGCCCCTTTTCTTTTGCTTATACCATATTTCTAGGACTTTATCTCCTAATAAAATGTAGGTCCATTTCCCATCTTCCCTCAAGTTCAGATTTCTCCCCATCTTATTCCCCAATATAAATAGTTCTTCTAAAGCTTGCAGAGGCAACCTAATCAACAATAGCAGCAACAAAATAAACCATTTTAGATTATGATACAAAATAGTTTCACTCCCTCTAACCTTAACCTCTCCCAGCCATATCCACTCAGGACCCTTTCTTCACGACAAGGGCACATTAAAATGTCTTCTCTAATAAGAAGGCACATTTTCCTTAAAATGAATTCTGCCACACTCTCAGAAGGTGAGAGCACTTCAGTTTTATCCCTCATCAGAAGGCAGTGTTCTCCATCCCAGTTATATCTCTATGCACATATACGTACTATTTGATAGGCCATCATTCCATAAACAAAGTATACTCTTTTAAGCTTACTTAACTCCCTCCAAATTATTACCACCGATAGATCATACATTTAGCACCAGCATCCAAAAACGGATTCTGATCATATTGTACAAAATTGGACTCTAATGGTCTGAATGGGTAACACTTGTACTAAAATGTATACTTAAAATCACTCAAATCACTATAAAATGATAGAGTAATTCAAATATTAAAATTCAAGGATAAACTCTTAAGGGGAAAAAATCTGAGATATATATATATAACTTTAAATGTATGTATTTTTATTACCCAGAGTTTATGCAACTTGGTCATTCTAAATGTGTATGGAAACATTATTGTATGGAATCAAGAAAATTACCGGTTGTTTGTAATATTTCATCTTCCAGAACTGAAAGCTTTGGATGGAATCTCAATTGTAAGTTGTTTTATGACTCAGTTTTTGGTCCATATGGAATATATGAATATTCACATATCCATAGGCCATAATTATATTTAACACTCTTTATCTCTAGTATGATACCCAAACTTACTATGCTTATTAACATCTAGGTTTCCAAAACACATTATGGACCTGGGTTTTCAAATTTTTTCCTCTGGCCAATTCTTTTTTCCCCTTTTTATTAAATGTATTGGGGTGACGCTGGTTAACAAAACTATACAGGTTTCAGGTGCACAATTATACAGTGCATCATATGTACACTGTATTGTGTGTTCATCCTCCTCCTCTGGCCCATTCTAATCATCTGAATTGAGGTGGCAGGGAAGAAAAATGCTGGCTATATTTGCACCCACTAATTCAATGCCTAAAAAATAAAGAGCACAATTTTATAGAAAAGGATAGAAAAAAACTGCTCTGGAACCCTACCAAAAAACTGCTCTGGAGTCCTACCATCCCCTTGGATTCCAAAATAGCTTCCTATTTCCTGGAAAATACAGTTATTATATTTAAGAAAAATATATTTAAACCAACAAATGATATGTCAACACTACCAGTAAGTGAACCAACAAATTATATGTCAACACTACCAGTAAATGAACCAACAAATGATATGTCAACATTACCAGTAAACTGTAAAGAAAAATAATACAGGACTAAATATGAAAGCAATATTTAGAAACTTGAATTCTGTAACAACTAAGTTAATACAGGGCTCCTGTGTAACACTGCCTAGCTCCTGCCAAACAATAAAATTCATTAATCTAGAAAATTGAGAGATAGTTCATGACTGTTTGGGACTCTGAGGTGCTCTGAGAAGATTGCTAATTCTAATCTGCTGCTCTCTGTGGTCACAAAACTAGAAAAGGGGAAGCCAATTAATCAGAAAACTTTTGGACAAGAATAGGTTTACTCCCTCCAAACACCACAAAATAAATCATGGCCCCAAACAGAATGGGAGCAAGGAGAAAGGCCTTGAAGCCCTCGCCGGTTTGGCACAGTGGACAGATCATCTATTCCTCAAAATAGAAAATCAAAAACATTCTCCCCAACACAAACAAATTCTCTAAAATCTTGTACTGGGTTTTATTTAGGTATTGGCTTTCACTGAGGGATGTTTTAAAAGTAGACTTAGGAAACGCGTGTGCTCAAATGATTGTGGCAAAGATCTTATCCTTCCTATCTCTCTGTGCCCTCATTGAAGGATCACGTGAGAAAGTGCTTTTAGAAATAAGTGTGGGAAAACTTTTTCCCCAAGGAAAAGTTATGCTCTGCTCACTGACGATGAGTGCTGTTTAACTATTGTTCCTTTCACTTTGACTACCTAAAAGTTCAGGGACAAATTATGGTTCAATAACAGAAAACCCTGCAGGATTTATGGTTTATCTGTCCCTACCCTGTTTTTATCTATTTTCACTTAGATCATTCTTGGACCCCATCTCCACTATTTATTATTTTCATTTTACTGTTGAATTATATGTGCTTCCTGTAAGCTGCCACACATTCTCTGTGGGATGAGATAGAGTATAAGTATATGAATTAATAATGGAACATGAAGACCAGACTGAATAATTTAGACTTTAATTGAGGCATAATGGGAAGGCAAAAGATTGAGTAGGGGGGTAACATATTCAAAACTATATATTAGGAACTTTAATCTAACAGAAGTGTTTACAGGAATAGATGAAAGACCAATAAGACTATTAGAATAGTCTACATGTGAGGTACGGAGAACCTGAATCAAGGGGAGTTGACTTTATTTTTTTTAATATAGTTTATTGATTTTTTACAGGGAGGAAGGGAGAGAGATAGAGAGTCAGAAACATCGATGAGAACATTGATCAGCCGCCTCCTGCACACCCCCCACTGGGGATGTGTCCGCAACCAAGGTACATGCCCTTGACCGGAATCAAACCTGGGACCCTTCAGTCCGCAGGCCGACGCTCTATCCACCAAGCCAAACTGGCTAGGGCATGGGGAGTTGACTTTAAAATGGAGAGCTGAAAGGTATGAGAAATACTGGGGAGAACTAACAGAATTTAGTAATCAATTGGATTTAAAGGACAAAGAAAGGGAAGAGTAAAAGATGTCTACAAGGTTTGAGTCTATACTAGTATAAGATATTATAACAGGAATATGAATATAAGAAGAAAAGCACTTCCCAGAAATAAGATTATTAATGCTGAACCCACTAAGTTTTATATGATAGTGGATCATCTGACTAGAAAGGCCAAGCAAGCAGTTGAATACACAGGACTAATTTTAATTATGGAAATTTAATTTACATTTGTTTAGATTTGGAAGTAATTTGAAGAAAGTTGATAGTTAAAACCAAAAGCATATGTAAGATTGTCTAAATTAAAAGAGTAGAGAAAGTAAATAAATCCAAGTGAGGCTTTAAAACTTCCATTTAGGAAATTTACAGAGGAAAAGAAGCCATAAGAAGTATGTGCCCAGGGAGATAGAAGAGCAATATAATTCTAGAGTTGTTTTTGTTAATCCTCACCCAAGGATATTTTCCCATTGACTCATTTTTTTAGGGAGTGTGGAAGGGAGAGGGAGAGACAGAGACAGAGAGAAACACATAAATTGGTTGCTTCCTATAAATGTGCCAGGATCGAGCTGCAACCGAGGTATATGCTCATGACCAGAATCGAACCCTGACCCCTTCTGTCCACTGAACCAAACCAGGTAGGGCTTCAAGTTCTTTTTCCTTGCTCCCATTCTGTTTGGGGCCATAATTTATTTTGTAGTATTTGAAGGGAATAAACCCATTATTGTCTAAAAGTTTTCTGATTAATTGGCTTCCCCTTTCTTAGTCTTGTGACCACAGAGAGCAGGCTTTTTGTGGACTTTTTGTTTTCTCTTATTGGCATTTCTGGATTTCTGGCTTCTCCAACACCTAGTTCAGCATACATGAGGAAAAAAGAAAACCCATGTCTAAAGGAAAAATTCACTTCTGTGTATTTCCTTTACTCTTACATCACTGTCCCACTCACAACACTTACCAGCTATGTTCAGGGCCTTCCCCCAGGGAATCTACAACTTGTCCATCTGTAGTCTCTCTTTTGCTGGCAGACAGAACAGTATCATTGGCATTCTTTGTCAGATTAGGTCCATCTCTGCATTGCTATAGACCTCCCAATTTTCACCTATTTCGTAGGCCCATATGGCCACCTTAACTAAGCATAGGGTGATATCTGCTTGTCAATTCCAATTACTTTCCAAACCTAGAAGGAAGTTCTAATGGGTATTAACATGACCTACTTTAATGTATCCCTCAAATTTCCATAGGGCCATGCCCCATATGGGCATCCCTTTAATAGGCCAGGCTTCCATTGCCCTCCTGCCTGATCATATGGTTTGGCCAGGAACAATGGATGAAGACCTCACACATATATTTTTATTATAAATAAAATGCACCAGGGAACTCACCACAATGTCATTCCTCAAGTCCCAAGGTCCCTAGCTGGTCTGTCTTCTTCACTGTACCTTTCAGTCTCCTTCTTTATTTTATACTAGAGGCCCAGTGCATGAAATTCATGCACAGGTAGGGTCCCTAGGCCTGGCTGACAATCAGGGCCAATCTGGTTCCTCCTGGCCTCCCTGCCTCCTCCTTCCCTCGCTCCCTCAGCGCCCCACCATCGCCTCTGGTCCCCCGCCATGTTCCACACCACCCCCTAGTGGTCAGCACACATCATAGCGAGTGATCGAACTCCCTAGGGGACAATTTGCATATTAGCCTTTTATTATATAGGAGGATACCATGTGTAGGGGTTTTAGTTGTACTTAATAGGAGGAATAGAGAGAAATGAGTCCACTCCATTTTGACCTGGAACCAAAGAATGAATGTCATTTAGTCATCTGTATGGGAAGACATCCTTTTCTAAATGTTTTCATATCTAGGACCTACCAGAGACTGAGTGTGCAAAAGATTTGTTTGGTGGCAGACTAACTTCTGACATGATCGCAGAACGACAAGGACATTCAAACTTCACCCAAATGCAAGAATTAAATTGGACCTCATCATCCATCAGGTAAAAACACTTTTTATATGTTGTTTTTTATTATAATTAAACATGTAATTATTATCAGTTTTTAAGGTTTATAATTTATACATCTACCCAAATATAACTTATAATTCAGAAAATTTTCTACCTTACTTCAAAATCTCATGCTAACTTTGCCACCCTTTGAAATACTCTTATAATTTTTATCATCACACGCTATGGTTAAAAATGTCATTAATCTCTTTCTAAGACCTTGTATTTCTCTTTTCTTTTACAACCAAACTTTTAAAAGTTAGAATATACTAAGTTTACTCCTCACATCATATCACCCTAATTAATGCAATCTAGCTTCATTCCTCTGACACTATTCTTATGAATGTCATCACTGTCCTCCTGGTTAATAAATCCTTTTATCACCTATCTTTTTCCTTATTCTGTACTAGTCACACACAGAATAAGGAAAAAAAAGAGGCAATAAAAAGATTTAATTAATGTAATGACCCCCAAATTTTGCCCAAACCTAGGCTCCACACTTGAATATTCCATTGCTTTCTAGATAGCATCTAGAAAATAATATCAACGTATTGTTGCCCATGCCAAAAATCTAAGAGTTACTTCTCTCTCTCCTTTGTCCTTCGTTTTTAATTAATCACCATGTTCTACAGAGTCTCATAATTACCCTCTTCTTTCCATAGTCACTATCATTAGCCTAGGTTGGGAAAGAAAAAATTTTAGAAACTTTCTTGACCTTTTATTGTTATATATAACCTTTCCTGCAAGTCCATCTACAATCCATACCACCTTTTAAGATGGAAGGTTTATCAGAACATGTCCCTTGCTAACATTGTTCAGTGGCTTTCCATTGTCTACATAATAAAATTTAAAGTCCCATTGTACAACACAGAAAACGTTGTAATTACCTGTTTATTTTTATCTCTTGTAATCCTTACCTCTAGTGCCCTATAACTCTTTGTGCTCCAGAAATCCTAAAATATTATAGTTCTTCAATCTCAACCATAAGATGATGTGTCATGTTTCTGCTTTTGCTTATGCCTCTTCCACTGCCTAGAACTCATTCTTTTCTAATTTGCCTAACAAATGCCTATAAATTCTCCAAGTCTCATTTTAAGATCCTTCTCCCCTGCAAAGTAATTCCTGACTTTGCCAAATACACTTTTCTTTTCCTAAAATGCCATTACACCTAACTCTATTATAGCAATTTTTCTTCTTTATTTCAGTTTTCTGGATCCCACTCCTTGAGGGCAGAGACAGTGTCTTTTCATATTTGCTGTAACCTTTCCTAGCATATTGTCTGCACTTATGAAATAGTAATAAAAATATGTTGAATGAATAAAAGTATGTCATAATTATAATTTCAGAGTTTCAAATTTGTTTAAAGAAGTGGGTAGCAAGGTTATTTAGCTTTATGCTCTTTCTCATAACTCAAAGGAGGTGGAAGAGTAAAGCATTCTGTTTAATTACTGAAACATTCTTACAAAGTGGAATACAATAAAAGTTTTCATATCTCACAAAAAAGCCTGCTGTCAAAGATTTCACTTGCTTTCACCTTTTCTTTTCCATTCCTAACCTCTTCCTGGCATTTCAGAAATAACCTATTTCACTCATAGCCTCTCCAGTTTACAATCTGAAAATCTTATGATTTACCATATCAACTTCACTATGATTTCATGAACATGTGAATTTATAAAGAAATTGAAGATGTTAATTGTTTAAAGTTTCTTTTATGATAGTGTTATGTTGTAATAGACATTTTTTAAAACAATTAAATTCTATGTCATATTTTTTACATATGTGCTCCTCCAAAAAATGTATTTATCTCATCACTTGTCCCATACATTTTACATGAAGGCAATTCTTTTTATAGCATTTGTCAGATGAGATTTTTAAAAATGCTTTTGGTGTTGTACATGAGGGATTCACCTAAATAATTTTTCTACTAAAATTGTAACTGTATTTACTTTGTCTAAATTCAGAACCGTGGATTTGATTCCAATTGACCAATTTAGAAATGTGTGTAATGTGAACCTACAGAACAATAATCTTACCTCATTCAGTGGATTAATCTATCTGCCTAATGTGAAGGTAAATCACAAATTTTCTTTCAAAGTTTTCAGTGAAAGCTGTAATCTTCCTTACTTTGGATTAAAATGTATTTTCATATTATTAAAGAAAAACAATTCCTAAAGTTTTTTTTTTCACCAAACAAGAAAAAGTATTACCTTCCAAAGTTGTTTTGGTTGACCTCAGTTTTATGTGATTGTCCTATAAGCAGTAAATCTTACTCAGTGTAGGAGATGGGGATGGAAGGCTGCCTCTATAGTGAGTGGGTATGGTATGAAGTCAGAGGACACTGCAGTTCTCAAAGCAGCCTCATGGCCTCCTGTCCTATAGCTTGACTGAGCCATTTTATGGTCTTTTAAACATAAGGAAATAGCAATCTCTCCAACTAAAGAGTTATTTCCTCTAAATCAGGCTTGGAGAAATCAGTGCAGATTGAGAAAGTTAAACAGCTTTCTTTTGTCTCCATTATTTTGTTTAAAATGTCATTTCCCAGCATGTCAAATAATTTTTTTAAAAATTACAAGCCAAATCCAGACAATTTGCAATATAAAAATTTGTAATTTTAACACTGATATTATTAAATTATGTTGTACAGTCCATCCATTCTAATAGCTTTTGAGATGCTAATTCAAACCATATATATATATTGCCTGATTAATAAGGTATTCTTTTGCTAGGTCTTATGCCTCAACTATAATCATATTGAATCAATCATACCCAGACTAAGGACTCAGAATCACTTGACCAACAGACAAGTGCTCTACCAGAAAGTGTCTTCAAGTGGGTATGGACAGCAAGGAAACTCAAAAATAAACAGGTACTTTCCTTTTATTTTTACAATTATAAATAAACTAAGGGCCCAGTGCACGAAATTCATGCACTGGCGGGGGGGGTGGTGTCCCTCAGCCCAGCCTGCCCCCTCTCACATACTGGGAGCCCTCAGGGGATGTCCTAGTGACAGCTTAGGCCCGCTCCCTGCTCCCCTTGGGGAGCGGGCCTAAGCCGCAGTCTGGCCTCCCTTTGTGGGAGATGACCGGGCTGATCAGGGGAAGGCACCAGCCCCATCACCCCGCTGCTGCAGCCACTGCCAGTCACCACAGCCAGCAAGGTTTTTTCATCAACACGGACTCCAGTCTCTTCACCATGAAAAAATGACAACTTTCTTTAGGCATTTTCAAGATGTGTCTTTCATATAATAATAATTTCCTTATTATTTTTTTTTATCCTCACCTGAGGATATGTTTCCATTGATTTTTAGAGAATGTGGAAGAGAAAGGGAAAGACAGAGAGAAACGTCAAAGTGAGAGGAACACTTTGATTGGTTGCCTCCTGCATGAGCCCTGACCTGGGCCCCGGCCAGGGAGGAGCCTGCAACCTAGGTACATGCCCTTGGTCAGAATTGAACCCAGACCCTGCCATCAGCAAGCCAAGGCATTATCCACTGAGCCAAACCGGCTAGGGCAGGATATGACATTTCTTAGCCCTCCAGCAGCGGACCTTCGTTTTTTTCGCCAGGAGTGTGGTGAAAAACCCTAGATCACCTTTTGGGATTCTTATTACCCAAGTTACTAAGAATATTACCAGTGGCATACAGGGAGCTTAGCCAATGAGCGGTCAGAAAAGGTGTTTCCTCTGTAGTTCACACCAATCGCCGGCTTGGCCCCCCTGGCCCAGGCCTGACGCCTCTGGCCCAGGCTTCAGGCCTGGGCAGGGGACCCCCTCTCTCTCCCATCGCCGGCTCCACCCTCGCCCAGGCCTGACACCTCGGCCAGAGGCATCGACCCCCATCACCCTTCGATCACTGGATCGGCCCCTTGCCCAGGCCTGATGCCTTGGCCAGAGACGTCAGGCCTGGGCAGGGGACCCCCAGACCCCTCGATTGCCAGCTCCACTCCCCGCGCAGGCCTGACGCCTCGGCCAGAGGCATCAACCCCCCATCACCCTCCAATTGCCAGATCGGCCTCTTGCCAGGCCTGAAGCCTCCCCCAGAGGCATCAGGCCTGGGCAGGGGACCCCCATCTCCGCCCCATCACCAGCTCTGCCCCCTGCCCAGACCTGATGCCTCTGGGCCAGGCGTCAGGCCTGGGCAGGGGACCCCCAAACCCCTCCGATTGCCCGCTCTGCCCCCCGCCCAGACATGATGCCTCGGCCAGAGGCTTCGACCCCCATCACCCTCCGATCGCCGGATCGGCCCCTTGCCCAGGCCTTTCGCCTCCACCAGAGGTGTCAGGCCTGGGAAGGGGACCCTCATCTCCCCCAATCACTGGCTTCTGGGCGGCTTCTGAAGCTTCTGGGGCCGGCCTGCGGCCCGGGATAGCGGCTCGCACTGGCAGCTGCGCTGTCCTGCCCTGCCTACAGTATGCAAATTAGCTGCTATCTTTGTTGGTGGTTAATTTGCATATCACGCTGATTAGCCAATGGGAGGCATAGCGAAGGTACAGTCAATTACCATGTTTGTCTCTTATTAGATAGGATTTTCTTGGGAATTTAAAAAGCAATTAAGTCACATTAATGATAGCAGTAACATACATTTAGCTTATTTTAATACTTATTTAATAGCTACATGCCAAAGATGAACTTCACAAATAAAAAGATACTCAAAATACTTACCATTAATTTTTCCTTGCTTCCTCCATTTCACACTCATATTGTAAAAAAAAAAAAAAATGAAAAAACCTTGTATGTTTAATTGCCTTGTGTGTGTGTTTTTAAATTTAGATATAATTCACATATAACATTCACCCTCTATGTATAAATAATTCAATGATTATTTTAGTATATTCACAAAGTTACAACCATATAATTCCAGAACATTTTCATCTCCCCATAAAAGAAACCCTAACCTAAAAGCATAGGTTTAGGTTTCTTTTGCTTTGTTTTTGTTTCTAAATTATTTATCTGGTTACTTAATGCCCCAGCATCAACGGAAATGATACATTATGAAGATGCAAACATACCTCTCATTTTCCTACACATTTTTGGTAGAACATAAATATAAATATATATTAAATATAAATTTTACCTTTTTCTAGAACTTCATATGACTACAATCATATAGTAAGTAGTCTTTTGTGTCTGACTTATTTTACTTAGCATAATTCTTTTGAGGTTTATCTTTTGTTGCAAGTGTCAGTGATTCATTTTTATTGCTGTGTAATATTTCATTATACAGATTATAAGACAAGTTGTTTCTTCATTTATCATTGGTGAACATTTGTTTCCAGTTTGAGGCTATTTTGATTAAAGCTTCTATAAATATTTCACTTATATGCATCCTTTATATTTGTGACTATTTATAGTAGTTTTTACAGCTTTATTGAAGTATAGTTTACATACTATATTTACTCATTTAAGTGTATAAGTTTTACTAAATTTATAGAGTTGTGCAACTATTACCACAATACAGTTTTAGAACATTTCCATCACATTTCAAAAGGTTCCTTCTGGTCCATTTGCAGTCAATTCCTTGTTCCACCTCTAGCTTCAGGAAACCACTAATTTATTTTCTAGACATTCTAAATAGAGGTCTGTTTTCTAGACATTTCATATAAATGGAATCACATACTATATGGACCTTTACATTTGATGTCTTACATTTAGCTTAATGTTTTTGAGATTAATCCATGTTATAGTGTGTATTAGTAAGTGAACTTTTTATTGCTGAGTATGTTGGGTATTCCATTGTATAGACATGTCACACTATATTTATCCATTCACAAGCTGATGGACATTTGGGTTGTCCCCACTTTGGGGGTAGTATGAATAATGCTGATATAAACATTTGTGTAGAAATATTTGTGTGCACTTATATTTCATTTCTCTTGGGTAGACACCTAGGAGTGAAGTTGATGCATTGTATAGTAATTTAATGTTTAACTTTTTAAGAAACTGCCGAACTATTTTCAAAATAGGTTGCACCATTTTGCATTAACAACAATACTTTATACGGATTCTAATTTCTCCATATCCTCACCAACAATTGCTATTGTCTGTATTTTTTATTACAGCCACTCTAGTGGTTTTGAAGTGCAATTTCAGTATAGTTTTAATTTGCATCTCCCTCATGACTAATGCTAATGATCAGCTTTTCATGTGCTTATTAGCCATTATTATATCTTCTTTTGGTGAACTGTTTAAAACTTTTGCTTATATTTTAATTAGTTTGTTTGACTTTCTATTATTGAATTCTTTATATATTCTGGATATAAGCCCATAATTAAATAAATGATTTACAAGTATTTTCTCTCAATGTGTGACTTTTTATTTTCTTAAATGGTGTCTTTAAATTTTTTTTTTTAAAAAGTCCAATTTATCAACTTTTTCTCTGACCCACAGGGATTTGTGAATTGTTCCTAGAAACTCTTTGCCTAACCTAAGGTCGCAAACATTTTTCTCATTTTCTTCAAAGTTTTATGTTTCTTTTTTTAAATATGAAATTATTGATGTTAGAGAGAGAGGAGGGGAGAGGAAGAGAGAGATAGAAACATCGATGAGAGAGAAACATCAACATTAATCATCTGTCTCCTGCACATGACCAGGAATCGAACTGGTGACCTCTTGGTGCATAGGTTGACACTCAATCACTGGGCCAAAGTCTAATGTTTGATCTCTTACATTTAGGACTAAGAACCATTTAATTTCTGTGCATATTGTGAGGTAAATGTGCGGTCTAAATTCATCTTTTTGTATGTGGTTATCTATTTGTTCCAGCGCTATTTAAAATACGATCCTTTCCCCCATTGACTTGCCTTGGTACCTTTGTTGAAAAGCAGTTGATGATAAATGTAGAAGTTTATGTCTGGACTCTTAGCTCTATTACATTGATCTATGTATCTATCCTTTTACCAATACCAGACTGGTTTGGTTACTGCAGCTTATAATAAACTAGAGGCCCAGTGCACAAATTTATGTATGGGAGGAGTCTAGGGGGGGGGGGGAGCAGGAACGCGATCGGCCCTCCAGGTGGGCAGTGGGATGCCCTTGCTGGCCGGGATCCCGATCCGTCCCATTGACATTCGTGCTGGTTGTCAGGAGCCACCTGGCGGCCGCTTTTATATTGTTTCTTCCTTGCGGAATATCTAGGGAGGGGAAGTGGCTGCGATGCCTGAGGCCGATTTCCAGAAGGCCGGTGGCGCTGTTGGGATCCAGCTGGTGGTGCTGGTCCATCAGTGCCTGACCCATTCTCCGGAGATTGGACCTGCAGAACTACTGAGGGAGTATGTGGCTACCACCGGGCTGGAGGGCTGCTGGGATGGGTTGGTCAGCTGCTCCCTGGTGGTCAGTGTGTGTCATAGTGACTGGTCGACCGGTTGTTCCAATTATTCTGGTCATTCTGGTTGTTCAATTGTAATGGTCGCTTAGGCTTTTATATATATAGATTTTGAAATCAGGAATTGTAAACCCTTCAACTTTGCTCTTTTTAAAGACTGTTTTGGATATTCTGGGCTCGTTGAATTTCCTTACAATTGTTAGACTAAGATGGTTATTTTCAGAGGGAGGGGGCGCTGCTGGGCTTTTGATAGAGATTGCATTGAATCTATTGGTCAATCTGTGGAGAACTGCCATTTTAGTAGTACTAAACTTCTAATCCATGAACATGAAATATTTCTCCATTTAGAGCTTCTTTAATTTATCACAGCAATGTTTTGTAGTTTTCTGTGTATACATTTTGCACTTATTTTGTTAAATTTTTCTGAAGTATTGTATTATTTTTATGCTATTGTAGATAGAATTCTTAATTTCATTCTGTTTTTTGCTTATCTATAGAAATTCAAATGATTTTTGTATATTAAGTTTTTAACCTGTGATTTGCTGAACCCATTTATTAGTGCAGTAATGTGGGGGGACGTTAGGGGATTGGGTTTTTTTGTTTGTTTGTTTTTTGGTGAATTCCTTAGGATTTTGTAAATATAAGATCATATTACCTTAGAATAAAAACAATTTTATTTGTTTCTAATCTGGATGCATTTTTTTCTCTTTCTTGGCTAATTGAACTTTTTTTGCTTTTTATTTTAAGTAACTCTATACTTTACCATATGAAAATATTTTAAAGATTACAAAATTATTATATAAAATATAGAGACAACTTATTACAGTTTAATTCAGATACATTAAGAAATTCATCCTTTTAAAAAATCTTCAATTTATGATAAGTACATACAGGCTGTCTTTTTATAATATAACTGGTTTGAAATTAAGCTTATGGAATCAAACTTACATGTGTGTTTCAGAGATATAATGAGCAATGAAAATTTGCCTCCAATAATGCACAATTTAGAAGTTCTTCATTTGGGCTACAATGGAATTTGTAATTTAAATCAGCTGCAACTAAACAGACTAAGAAATTTAAAATTCCTCTTTCTACAGGGTGAGTAGCAACACTGTTAATACATAAGTCTTTGTTATTAAAAACTGACTTGATAGCCCTAGCAGGTTTGGCTCAATGGATAGAACGTTGGCCTGTGGACTAAAGGGTCCTGGGTTCAATTTCCGGTCAGGGCACATGGCATGTGGAAGGTAGCTTGTCAATGATTCTCTCTCATCATTAATGTTTCTATCTCTCCCTCTCCTTTCCTCTCTGAAATTAATAAAAATATATTTGTAAAAAACTGACTTGATTATCATCCTTTTTGATAAGCAAATACAAGCCTCAACATTTACTTAAAACAGATTCACTGATGAAAATATTTTAGTGATCACAAATGGGTTTCTCTTGGGTTATTTACATAAATAATGTCAATGCAACATTCTAGGATTATTGAATATTGCCCTAGAAAATGCAACATTTTATAGCCCTAGAAAATGCAATATCCTAGGACTATGTACAGTATAGTATTACAACATAATTTACTTTTATATCATACTAGAGGCCCAGTGCACGGATTCATGCACTGGTGGGGTCCCTTGGCCTGGCCTGCACCCTCTTGCAATCTGGGATCCCACCAGTGCACGATCGGGGTGGGGAGGGACTGAAGGAGGGCTCCAGGGCGTGTCTGGCCAGTCTCGCCCAGTCCCGATCAGCCAGACCCCAGAAGCAAGCTATACTACTGGTAGGAGCGTCTGCCCCCTGATAGTCAGTGCATGTCATAGCTACCAGTTGAACAGTCAAATGTTCGAACGGTCGCTTAGGCATATATATATATTTTCCTATTTTTAAAACAATAAAAAGTAACCAATGAGTAATTCACAAGAACTTACTAAACCCAGAATTGTGCTAAGTACTGGAAAGGATACAGAAATACTAAATTATTCCTATTATATATAATTTAGATCTTTGCTCTAAAGTAATTTAAGATCCACCTGTAGAAATATACTGAAACAAAAATAAAGTTCTGAATATGTGTCATTAACTTAAGTGCAACAGAAGTTTAGAGAAATTGAAACATTGACCCCTCTATGTATCTAGGAGTCTGAAAAAGTGAAAGAATTTAGAGTGAAAGTGAGCATGACCAAGAGTTTTTCAAGTGAGGGTGTGGGGGAAGGAGAGAGTCATAAGGTCAAGATCGTGGTGTCTATGGGCCAGCACTTAGAAAGGCACTAACCTGATTAAAACAGAACATACAGTTCTCTGGGTGACTTATAAAGTTTCTAAATATTATCAATCTCATGGATAATGCTCATTTTGTAGTTGAAAATAGGTAGGAATTGTAAATTTTTAGAAAAGTGGCATAAAAAAAACAGGGTTTGGAACATTAGTCTAACAATAAAGGGGGTCAAATATTTGGTGATGATAGGAGATTCAACTTTGGGTGGTAAACACACAATGCAATATACAGCATAGTATTGTACACTTGAAATCTATATAATTTTATTAACCAATGTCACCCCAATAAATTTAATTTAAAAACAAAATATAATTATTAAATGACATAGAAGAAAGGTTGGGAGATACATCAGTTAGACATATAGGAAGATAACTGCATAGTTTATCTGAGTATAATAATTTTTCTCTGAAAGACGGACTTTTCTAGACCATTTTTAAGTTTTTAATGCATATTTTTGCCTATCAAAGGTCCTTGCCAGTTGGGTCAAGAACATGGAGAATTAGCCTTAAAAGAACAAAAAACTGAACATAACAATGTCAGATCTTTTAAAAGATACATTGACATAAAAAAAAAGACAACCTACCCCTGGAAGGTCTATTTAATCTAACAATGTATAGGACCAGTGTGTTGTCTAGCATGACAAATTACACTGAGGCAGCCTTATGCTGGAAGTGAAGCAGTTTACTCTGACAGTAATAGCTGTCACTTATTGAGTCATTGGTTAAGGTATTTGTCTACATAGATTATCTAATTCAACCTTCACAGCATAGTAATTTTATAAGCATTTTACAAGAAAAGAAATTGAATCTCAGTGGGGTTAAATAATTAAATTTTTGCCAGTAAATGGTATGGTATAGGATAAAACACAGGTCTGGATCCAAGCATATGCTCTTTCTGGTTCCAAAGTACATGAATGACAATAAGGGCCCGGCTATAGTAGTGTCAGAGAGAACAATAAGTAAGAGGTAAGTCCAAACTGCAGTTTAAAAGAAGTAAATACTAGGATTTAATGACTAACTAGATATATTAGGGGAGAAAAATATAGTCTGATATGTTTTTCATGATTTCATTAGGAAATTGGGCAGAAGGCGGTATTAAAGCAGAATAAAGTCATTGGGAAAGGTTGCTCATTTGCAGTATGGAAAGATCAGTTCTAGACCTGGTGTTGCCATTTTTATGTCTTTGAGGAAATCACTTAACTTCTCTGACCCTTAGTATTATGATCATTAAAAAACAATATTTACCCTGTCCTATTTGGGGACTCTAATAGGAAACACATATAAAAGTATTTTGTCAACTCAAGAGTCATCTTCTCATATAAATGATCATTAATATTTATAAACTATTGATTGCGACAGTAGAGAGAACTCACAGGTTATAAAGAAAGGACTGAGCCCTAGCTGGTTTGGCTCAGTGAATAGAGTGTTGGCCTGCAGACTGAAGGGTCCCGGGTTCGATTCTGATCATGGGCACATGCCCAGGTTGTGGGCTCAATCCCGAGTAAGGGATGTGCAGGAGGCAGCCGATAATGACTCTATCTCATCATTGATGTATCTATCTCTCTCTCTCTCTCCCTCTTCCTTCCTCTCTGAAGTCAATAAAAATATATTTTTAAAAAAGAGAGGACTGAGTTTTTAACATAATGTAATGAATTCTTAATTTTTAATGTGGTTATAGTATAAAATATGTTTTTATGAGAAAGTGTATTAAGGTGTATTTTTTCAACTTAACACAACAAATTCATTTACTTTAATAAATAATTATATGAACCTATTTGAATGCCTATTAGAATAATCAGATATACTCAGGAGCATATCTTTTGTGGCACTTTTATATATCTACTTTTGTCAAAACCAGTAATTAAGACTATTCTAGTACTTAATTACTGAACAGATATTGTGTATGTCACATCTTAATCTTTCAAACATAAAGAGAAAATTTTACAAAATATTGTTTGATGATGTCTTCCTTCTTAAAAATCACATTTCTATTTCTCCTTGGAAATATATTCTTTTAAATACTTTTTCAAAGAGTATTACATATGTCTCCTTTTTTCCCCCGCCCTTGACAGTCCCCTGGCCTCCCCTACCCTACAGTGTCTTATGTCCATTGGTTATGCTTAAGCAATAAAACAATTAAATAAATAAATAAATAAATAAATAAATAAATACTTTTTCAAAAATAAATGTATGAAAATATTTAAATGAAGATAGATAACCCTTCATTCAGGAAGTTTGGGCTCACCTGATATATCATGACTTATCTTTTCTCAGGGAATGAAATCAGTCAAGTTGAAGGGCTTGACAACTTACTAGTTCTTCAGGAATTGGTAGTGGACCATAACCGCATCAGAGCATTTAATGACAGTGCCTTTGCCAAACCAAGCTCCCTGTTGGCACTTCACCTGGAAGAAAACAGACTACGAGAGCTGAACAACTTACAACCTTTGGTAAAACTAGAAAAACTTTTCCTAGGATATAATAAAATCCAGGTAACATTATTTTGTTTTTGTTAAGAGACTTACAAGACTTAACTCCTCTGAACATAAAGCTTCCAAATACACCAATGAAAACTTTGCTAGTGTGTTACTTATCATTTATACGCCAGATACTTTGTGATCAGAGGCATATAAATAGCCTGTGATGCAAAGATGTCCACTCTGCTTCTAGACATAAATCCAACCAACCCACATGCATCCACCTGAAAACAAACAAAAGAAAGGTTAGCTCTAAATGTTCTAAGGCTCACCCAGCTGGCGTGGCTCAATGGTTGAGCTTCGGAGTTTGAGCCAGGAGGTCACAGTTTGATTCCTGGTCAGGGCACATGCCCAGATTGTGGGCTTGATCCCCAGTGTGGAGCGTGCAGGAGGCAGCCAATCAATGATTCTCTCTCATATTGATGTTTCTATCTCTCTCTTCCTCTCTGAAATTTTATATATATACATATATATATATAATGTCCTACGGCTCTTCTGAGCAGTCCTCTCTAAGAGATGGCCTTTGTTCTTGACTACTTTACTCTTGGTCCATGCTATTTCTGCATCTCAATTCCAGACTTCCTCTGGTCCTTTAAACTTCACATATGGACTTGTTCTACCTGACATTTCTGTCATTCCTAATTATGGTTTAATATTCCATCTCCCCCTACTCAAGGCTTCCTTAGGATCCTGCCTTAGTTTTCGCTGCTCAAAATTCAACCTAGACCATTGCCTCAACTGAGCCTGCCCCGACTTTTTCCTGAGATAGTATGCAGATGAGAGGGTTAAAAGTATACATAACTTTATACAGCCCTAACATTTCTCTCAGTGCTTTGGTGATGATCTGTTAGTCCTCCTTTTATCAATTGTACTACTCTGCCCATATCTCTAAAACAAACTCCAAGACAAAATGAACTGTGGGCTGCCCCAAAGGGCAGGGACTGAGTCTGTCCTGCCCACATTTGTGTCCGTATATATAGTGCCTGCTACATAATAGGTACACAATCAATATTTGTCCGTGGCTGTACTTACTCCAGTTCAGAAAGCCTTTGCTTGGGTGATCTAAGGCTAGAAGGTGTCTGAGGCTAGAAGGAAATCATAAGCAGTGCCCTTTTCTACATAGCAATTGGAAAATATACATTCAGAGAAGAAAACATCATGCAATTAATTTATCAAGGTTCAACAAAATTCATCTGAGATAAGACTGCAAAACCCAATGATTCTTACAAAGTTTTATCCACAAAGAAATATAAATTAGGAAAATTGCTATCCTATAAACAATCTTTCCAATGATAGCAACTGAGTTAACACAAAGGATTGTCAAGTTAGACCTACATGAATCAAAGATCTTACCCAGTATCACACTTTACAAATAATTTCAAGAATATACAAGACCTGGGACATTCCCATGGCTTCTCAGGTCCTTTCTTTCCATATCACACACGCACACTGTCCAGCTTAGAATAAAATAAGAGCTCTCCGAACAATATGATCCCATACAACAAGGGAGTGTTTTATTTACAGTTTATATGACATTTTATAGGGAGCCATGCCTGATAATTCTTTACATCCTAGGTTTATTTATTATAAACAGTCCTTAACCAGAGAGATCCACTAAGAGCATCTAATAAACAAGGACCTTCTAGTAAATAACATTGGTCTATTTGACAGAACATCTAGTTATCAGTATACTTATAAGGAGTTTAGACCAGGTAACCTGCTTTTCCCTAGAAGTGTCTCTAACCCCCCTCCCCACCCTACTAACCCACTAAAGAAAGTGAATGAAAGGCAGATCAACTGATATAGCAACTTCCTCCCCAGTAACTTAAACAGGATAATCCTTAGTCAAGCTTATTTATTATCAAAATTTAAGATAGCTAAAGGACAACCACTAGGATAAATCATGGAAGATTATACATTGAATGAAGGGGTATTGATTATTATTTAATTATCAGCCCTTATTTGTTTATTGTGTCCTTGGAATGGTATTTTTCATTGAATTTAAATTGATCATTTTACCATTAAACTTCTTCTAACCATTCAAATTATAGTACCTTAATATGACCATACATTTAGCTGGGGGGAAATGAACTGAGAAGAATAAGGTTAAGTTGGAGATTCTGTTTAATTCTACTGAAAATATTATGTTCTTCAAAATTCTTAACTCTCGGTTCAATTTTTCTTTTTGGGAGTGATCTTCTCTCTAGATTCCTACCAACATGGATAGACTAACACCAGCATTAATTTCCACAACTGGCCAATCAGATTATAATCCCTGAATTAACAAGGATTTATAGCCTAGAAGGGAAAAAGCACTGAAAAATTAGCAAAATAATACTTCCAAAAAAGGTATATGCAGTCCTTTATTAATCTACTTTAAAGTCTTTCATACACTGCATATTCTTGATAACATATTCCAGTTGGTGCTTTTGACTTAGCTATCATGTTTTGGAAAATTGTTGCCAATAGTCTTGCTTCTGCAAGAAGAATCACAGGATCACAGTTGAAAGATGTTATTTAATTCATTCTTATAGTCCTGCTTGGTCCTTGTGTCTAAATGATTCCCCTATCTGGCATCCAACAATTGCATCTACTTTTAAGCATCTCATTTAACCTGTGTAGTAGCTTTTTAAATGTCTGATTTGCTGTATTTATTGAATATTTGGCTTTGTGAGGTTCTCCCTTTCTCAAATTTTCTTATTTCTGGTTATGGCTTTTCCTTTTCTACTTAGAGAAGACCCTTTAACATTTCTTATAAAGCTGGTTTAATGGTGATAAAGTCCTTTCTTTTTTTGCTTGTCAAGAAACCTCTATCTCTCATTCAATTCTGAGTGATAACCTTACTGGGTAAATTCTTCTAGGTTGTAGGTTCCTTTCTTTCAGCACTTTAAAGATGTCCTGCCACTTCCTTCTGGCCTATAAAGTTGCTAAATGAGAAATCAGCTGATAGCTATATAGGGTTTCCTTTTATGTGACTCATTTTTCTCTTGCTTTCTTCAGATTGTCTCTTTAACTTTTGTCATTTAACTACAATATGTCTTGGTGTGGGTCTCTTTGGATTTATCTTGTTTGGGACTCTCTGTGCAAAAAACTAAAATGTACAGTATTTGCAAACTTTCACCAATGTTAAATAAATAAGAAATAATCCAATCCTAGGGAAGACAAGTAATTCAACTAGAGAAATAGTTTTTCAACTACATATATTCCCAGCAAATATATCAGGATGCGTCCACTCAATAGCATATGTTCCTTTATGGTTAAGGTTGTATTGCATATATACATTTGAAATTTGTTTAGACTGATTCACCTTCTTTTCCACACTTCTGAGTCAATTCTCTAGGAAAGTAATCAATTATAATCTGAGTCCTAGAATAGATCATAACTTTTCTGAGAAAAAAAAAATTGTCTTTTCTTGTAACTGCTGCTATATGTCCTCTTTCCCATGTTAGAATGTCATCTCTGCCAATCATGTATTTGGAATCAATATTACACAGACTTGTCTTTAATCAACAATACAGAATATTGTCACTCAAGCTCACTTCACAGGATTCAATCGTGAGCTAGCTGCAATCCAACACATATATAATTAGCTTCAAATCAGTATATATTTGAAGATGTTGGATCTAACCAAATAATAACTTATTGACTTTTAAATAGGATATAGCAGAACTGGAAAAACTTGATGGTATCTCTTCTCTCAGAGAGCTTACAATTTATGGCAATCCAGTGAGTATGTTACTTTTCTAACTTACTAGTTAATTTACTTACAGTTATACATAATTTATTTTTATATAAAGTGAGAAAGGATTAATTTTATTTGTTTTATGTATTCACAGACAGTTTTCCAAGCACAATTTATTGACTAGTGTCTTCTTTCATCTGGTTCCAATATAAACTTCCATTGTCATATACATGAGGCTCAGTTTTAGGGTTCTACATTATATTCATTGGCCTATTTGCCAATTCCTGTATACCAATATTATCCTGTGTTAATTACTAAAGTTTTATATTAAGTCTTGATATCTGATAGAGTAAGCACCTCTCCTTCTATTCTACCTTCTGTTTTTCTTTCTTCACTGTCTTGGCTATTCTTGGCCCTCTACTCTTTCTATGAGTTTCAGCAAACAGCTTCTCAAGTTATATGAGAATCTTGATATTTTAATTAGAATTGCATTGAATTTAAATTAATTTAGGAAGAAATTTGCCACCTTTCCTGTTGGAGTCACTGAAGGCATCTAATAAGTAGCACCATTATTCACCTAATAACAAACTGAGAAATATGATAGTGGCAGATGAGAAGTGAAAATATTTTGCTTAGCTTAGTGAGAAAGCCAAGTGGGCCTGCTAAGTGGGCCTGCTAACAGATTCCAGAAATAAGCAATCATGATTACCCATTAGCAGAAAATACTTGACTGAGGAGCTCTTTCCAACAGTGAGCTCTTTCCAAAATGAAAGATGGGAACTAAACAAGCCCAATTTATTATTTCCAGATTTATTAAATCACCCTACTTCCCCAGTGGAAAAGTGAAATGATTGAGAGAGCCCAGTAGTGTTACATCAGAGAGCTATTTCCACACAAAAAAAACAAAACACAAAAAAACAAAAAACAACAACAACAATAAGCAGTCTCCCCTAATATTTATAGCATTAATCCTTCCCATTCATAAACACAAATATCCCTACATTTTTTATGTCCTTTAATTTTCTCCTAAAGATTTTAATCATCTTTGATTAGATTTATTGTTGTTTTAATGGCTGTTTTAAACAATGTCTTTTTACACTTTTCTAATTGTTTATTGCTGGAGTATAGAACTTCTGATTTTTGCATATTCTTCTTTATCCAGGAACCTTGCTAAACTCTCTATTTTAGTTCTAATGGATTGTAAACTTTGTTGCATTTTCTCTGTAGACTATCATATTATCTATAAACTAGAGGCCCAGTGCACGAATTCGTGCACCAGTGGTGTCACTCAGCCTGGCCTGTGAGATTGGGCCAAAACTTGCTCTCCGACATCCCCCGAGGGGTCCTGGATTGTGAGAGGGCACAGGCCAGGCCAAGGGAACCCACCAGTGCACTATCAGGGCTGAGAAGGGATGCGGGAGGTTGGCCAGCTGGGGAGGGACTGCAGGAGGACTCCAGGGCATGTCTGGCCCATCTGTTGGAGTGTCTTCCCCCTGGTGGTCAGTGCACGTCATAGCAATTGGTCAACCGGACGACTATCTGCCCCCTGGTGGTCAGTGCACATCATAGCGACTGGTCGACTGTCTGCCCCCTGGTGGTCAGTGCACATCATAGAGAGCGGTTGAGCAGCCTTAGCATTCATTAGCATATTACGCTTTGATTGGTTGAACAGCCAACCAGATGACTAGACACTTAGCATATTAGGCTTGTATTATATAGGATGACTCAATTATTTCTTTCCAATCCTTATGTTTTTTTATTTCCTTTACTTCACTTGATGTGCTGACTAGGACCTCTGGTACAGTGTTGAATAGAAGCAATTATAGTAGGTTACTAACTTCAAAAGAATGTGTCTAAGTTGTCACTGTTAAATATGATGTTTGCTCTAGGTTATGGGTAGATAACCTTCAACATTTTAAGGAAATTCCTTTCTTTCCGGTTTATTATGAATGGATATTGGGTTTTGACTGGTTGGTAACACAGTTTTTCTCTTTAATTTGTCAATATGTAAATTAGATTAATAGACTCTAGTGTTGCCCTAGCCAGTATGGCTCAGTGGATAAGAGTCGGCTTGCGGACTGAAGAGTCCTTGGTTCAATTCCAGTCAAGGGCACATGCCTGGGTTACAGGCTTGATTCCCAGTGAGGGGCTTGCAGGAGGTAGCCAATCAATGATTCTCTCACATCATTGATGTTTCTAGCTCTCTCTCCCTTTCTGAAATCAATAAAAATATATTACATTTTTAAAAAATAGACTCTAGTGCTTAACCACCCTAAAATTCTTGGGATGAATACTATTTAGTCATGTTTTTACTTTTCTGGATTTAATTTGCTAAGATTTCATGTAGCATACATAGCTGTACCTATAGAAATAAGTAAATTTATAATATAATTCTATCTTTTTATACTATTCAAGTTCATCAAACTTTTTTATTTGCCTCATGAAATTAACTGTGGAATTCTCCCTCTTTTTCTAGTCTATGAGTTAGCTTATCTAGGAGAAGACACGTATTCCTTAAAGGATAATTAAATATTATCTCTAAAACCATCTGGGCTTAATAAGTAGATTTAAACTACTTATTCAAATTCTTCAGTGACTACAAATCTAGTCATGTTTTCTATTTCTTCAAAAGCCAGTGTTAAGCAGTCTTATTTTTCTATAAAATTATCCTTTTCATCTGAATTTTAAATGTATTGTTATCATTGTATTCTCATGAATTTAAAAAATTTCCATTCTATTTGTTATCTTTTTATACGTAAGTTTCTTGATTTTTGCTTTTTTCTTCTTTTATTATTGACAAGGCTTACTAAAAGTTTGTCTATTGTATTACTCTTTTCAAATAACCATATTTTGGTTTTATCAAATGTATTATTTCTCTTTTTTTATTTCATTAATTTCCATCCTTTATTATTTCTTTCTTTTAGTTTCTTAGAATTTGCTTTTAAAAAGACGCTTAAGTGGATTCCTCACTCATTAATTTTTTATGTTTCTTGTAACTGAATAAGTTTTAGGTTACAAAATATTGCATTAGCAGCATTCTAAAAGTTTTGCTATGTAGTGTTTTTCCTGTTCCTTTTTTGAAAATGTATTTTTATTGATTTCAGAGAGGAAAGGAGAGGGAGAGATAGAAACATCAATGATGAGAGAGAACCGTTGATCAGATGCCTCCCATACACCCCAAATGGGGATTGAGCCCACAACCCAGCATGTGCCCTGACCAGGAATTGAACTGTGACCTCCTGGTTCATAGGTCAATGCTCAACCACTAAGTCATGCTGTCTGGGCAAGCAAGCGGATTTATTAAGGAGGCAAAGCAAGTAAATTTATTAAGAATACTCTTGCCATAAAGCACAAGCGAGCAACTCAGCTTGTCTGAGTGCCCTGCCTGGTGGGGGATTAAGGGTTTTATACCTTTACCCTCTATAGCAGTGGTTCTCAACCTTCCTAATGTCAAGACCCTTTAATACAGTTCCTCATGTTGTGGTGACCCCCAATTTCATTGTTACAAATTGAACATAATTAAAGCATAGTGATTAATCACAAAAACAGTATGTAATTATATATGTGTTTTCCGATGGTCTTAGGCGACCCCTGTGAAAGGGTCGTTCGACCCCCAAAGGGGTCGCGACCCACAGGTTGAGAACCGCTGATCTATAGGTTTCAAGGTTCCCTTGCCAGATAGAATAGATTTCAAGGTCCCCCTTTTACATTGTTGTGGCTTTTCCAAGAAGTTAGAAAACACCTGGAGATTTTATCTTGGCAAGTAACAAGACTACTGACTTCTTCCCTTTCTTCCCCTTTCTTCCCCCTTCCTCACCTTCTGCCCTAGCAGCTAATCTGTCCTGCCTAACATTCCCCCCTTAAGTGATACCAACCCAGTGCTTTTAGGGCTTTTGTTATTTGTCTTCCAGAGTTTATGTGTCCTTGGGTTTAGCTGGAAAAAATGACATTAATTTGGCCTTTGCTCTCTATTTTCCCAGGCCAGGGTGATTTAGGCTATGTATTCTCTGGTTAGAAGGAGAGATATAAACCACTTACTCTCAAGTGTCTTGCTTGGGTAAGATAAGGTCTTGTGATTCACAAGATAGCTGAAAGCTGCCCAAACTGTTTGTCCATGCTTAATTTTCTTATCTCAGTTTCCCTGTTCTACTTGCCCAGGGATTTTCCTAGCTTCTTACTACCCTGCCACATTATTACATTTTAGTTAGAGGAACCTATTTATTATAATCTTTGGTATTTACTAAGCTTGCTTCATGGCCAAAAATGTGGTCAAATTTTTCCTTTCACTCAATTATTTGTCTTAGAGACCTCTCTCCATTAATGTATATGTATCTGCTACATTTTTAATAAATAGTTTATTCATTCCTTTTGATGACTGTTTTGTTATCACAAATAGCACAACACATGATTGTGTTGTCAGTCCCATGTTCAAGGATTTGCTAGAAGGACTGGCTTGTGGGACTTAGCATATAGTTGTACTTATGGCTAAGATTTATTACAGTGGTATAGTGAGGATACACAGCCAGGTGATGAGTGAAAAAGACATAGGCAGAGTCTGGAGAAATCCATGTGCAGCCTTCCTTATGCTCTTTCTCTCCCATGAGAAGTCACACAATACATACTCTTCACTCAGCAACAAAAATGCAGCAACATGTGTGCTATGTTTCTGCCTAGGGAATCCCAATAGACTTAGCACTCAAGAATTTTGTTGGGGGCTAGTCACATAGGTACCCTATGCCTATCACATACCAAAATTCCAGGATCTCAGAAGGAAAGCAGGTTGAGCATAAATCATATTATTGTATAAGTAGTCTATGTACAGTGAAAGTTTAGGATGGTGGAAACACTTCCAAAATCTAAGTACCAAACATTAGTCAAGAACTATCCTTGTAAGCAGACCCTTCTAAAAATAACAACCTCAGGCCTACTATGTTAACTCTTTCTCCACACCTTCTTATGCACATATGCAAATATTTTTAAGAGTAGTTTGGTACTATGAAGTGATAGATTATACAGTTCAATAGATGTGTATTGAATTAAACTGGATAGTGCCTGTTGGAAAATATGCTTCAAACTAATTACTTACAAGTGAACTTTTATAATACAAGCCTATTCCTGAGGTAGGATTGCCTGGAATTAATGAACAATATTATATACTAGAGGCCTGATGCACGAAATTCGTGCAAGGGGTTCGGCCCTCGCAACCCTGGCTTCGTCCAGAAGGACATCTGGATGGTCATTCAGCTGTCTAGTCTAATTAGCATATTACGCTTTTATTATTATAGATGTACTCTAAAAAAGAGACTAAACCTCCAAATGGTAGCCTTAGTTAGAAAAAAGAAAAGTTCTTACTTTCATTTAGCGTAACAGGGAATTGAGAAATCTTTCAGAAAGGGAGCTCATATTTGTATCATCTACCTCTTTGTTGCCCATGGTAAACTTCCTTTTCTATAAAAGTTAACATTTGAAATAAAAGATTTTCTTAATAAATTATTTTTATCTTTAATCAGATTTCTAGGAAAATGGTACATCGCCATATGCTCATATTTCGACTGCCTAACTTACAGATGTTAGATGGAATTCCTGTGAATTCAGATGATAGGGCAAAAGCTGAATTTCACTTCTCTGAACTACAAGCAAGGAAAAATTCGGTAATAATTATATTATTTATACCTTTTCTTTTAAAATATATATATTATTAGTAAATGAACATTCTATGTTGTGCATTTTTACTTAAATATTTAAACCCAGGCTATGATGTTTTTGTAGATTATTTAGTATCTTTTTAGTTATTACTATCAAAGACTTGATCTGGTGAATAGAGCACTCAACACACACACACACACACACACACACACACACACACACACTCACAAGCCAGGGGAGCTCCTTTTTCTAATAACATACTTTGATATAAAGCTAATTATTTAAAATGTGTGCCTCTTGCTCAATATGTATGATAATGCTCTAAGGTAAGAGACTACAACATATCCTATATAATAAAACCCTAATATGCAAATCGACCGAATGGCGGAATGACTGGTGGAACGGTCAGTCACTATGACATGCACTGACCACCAGGGGCAGACACTCACTGCAGGAGGTGTCCCCTGGTGGTCAGTGCGCTCCCACAAGAGGAGCACTGCTCAGCCAAAAGCCAGGCTCACAGATGGCGAGGGCAGCAGCAGTGGTGGGAGCCTCTCCTGCCTCCACTACAGGCAGGCGGTAAGGAGCAAGGAGTCCCGGACTTCGAGAGGGATGTCTGACTTCCAGCAGGTGGACATCCCCTGAAGAGTCCCAGACTGCAAGAGGGCACAGGCCGGGCTGAGGGACGCCCCCCCTCCAGTGCACAAATTTCATGCACTAGGCCTCTAGTCACTTTTATAAACAGAAACTAGCAAAACTCTTTCCACTTAGATAGGAAGGGAAGGAAGGAATTCTAACCACAACTCTCTGGACTGTGTAGTTCATCTAACAAGAGAGATGTGTATCTCTTTTTCTGTATATTGGTAGAATAATTGGGCCTTTACCCATGAACCCTAAAAAGGTATTCTTTCCTAAAAATGGTAGGAAAGAAATTAGAGAGAGAAGCCACCAAAGCATATCATAAGGAAATTCTATCATTGACCATCCTCCAAAGACTAAATTTAGCACAGAAAAGCTATGATATATTTTTTTTAAAGAAGCAGCATGATTAGAGCAATGCCTTTGCAAGGGTTTAGGAAGAAGAGGCTAAAGACAGGAAAACCAGTTAAAAAGCTTTTAAAATAATCCAAGAAGGAGATTATGAAGACCTGGACTGGTTGGTATTGTTGGTGGGAGAAGGGCAGTGAGAAGGTAAGTGAACCTTTAATGTAAATGAAAGCCAGAGAGCATAGACCTTAGCAAATGAAGATTATTTCTAAAAGTTATGTTGAGGAAAGAGATATGACTTACTATATGACTTTACTATAGTTGCTTTCACTTAGATTACCCGACTCTCTCCATTCCCTCTGTAAAACAAACTAAATCTCAGAGCACACTGAATATGCTATATTCCTCTCCAGTCCATTTTAACTTTCAGTAATATATTCACATATTTTTCAAGAGTTGGCTGTGTGTGTTCTCAAGATTTAATGTTCTCTTATTTTAAATAAGCATACACTAAAATGCAAATTTTAAATTACTATTTCTCTGTTTCTATGCACACACACACACACACACACACACACACACAATGTCAAATTAGGTTAGGAGGGGAAAATGGCAAAATATGGGAGAAAATGGCAAAATATGGGAGAAAATTACAAAGATTCAGACAAAATATGTGGGAAAATTCTTTCAAATTTTCTCCAGATGTCTTTAAATTCTTGCTACTTTAAAGAAACCAAAACTAGACATTTTAAAGAAACCAAAACTAGACATTGTAGGCAAAACCTTAGGTGTGATTTATCCAAGAAGACCTTGGCCCTTCATCAAAACATTGTTGAATGCATGTATTTTATGCTTTAAAATTTTTAGAGAGAAATATGAATTATATATATATATATATATATATAATATATATATATAATATATATATATATATATAATTTTTAATTATTCCCTGACATTTTTATTAACCTTGACTTTTTTTTAATTAACCAAAAAGATTCTATTATAGGTCAAAGGAGCTATGGAGGCCTGTGAGACTTAAGGTGTACAATGTTAATAAAGATTACCTAGATTAGGCCAAGGAAACTGGTTTATTTGTGGGTTATATCTCAAAAAAATTTTTCTAAAAACTATGTTTTGTGAAAAAAAATCTTAGTTACTAATCTGTATGATATATCTAAGAAAGAGAATGATCTAATATCATCTACTGAAATTATTGTCACAAGTTCCAGTCTTTCAAAGCTCAACAAATAATCAAATAAAATTTAATTCAGTGATTTAAGCCTCCTTTCCCTTTCTCTATTTCATATTTCTGGAGCAAGTCACTACTTGCTTCCAGGAGTGGAAAACTTTGGTTTCCTATTCCTGCTATAACAAATTACCTTAGGTTTAGTGACTTGAAACAACACAATTTTTTATCTTACAGTTCTGAAGGTCAAAAGTCCAAAAAATCAGTCTTACTGAGCTAAAATCAAAAGTATTGGCAGGGCAGCATTCCTTCTAGAAGCTCTAGAAGAGAATTTATTCTTTTCTTTTCAAACTTCTAGAGGCTTGTGGCCCTCTTCCAGCAATGGCATTATTTTGACCTCTGATTCCATCACTAAATTACATCTTCTTTCACTCTGACCCTCCTGCCTTCTTCTTCTAAGGACTAAATACAATCTTATAATTGTGTTGGACTTACCTAGATAAACCAGGATAATCTACCCATTTCAAAACCCTTAATTTAATTATGACTGAAAAGTTCCTTTACCATGTAATGTAGTAGTCACAGGTTTTGGAGATTAGGGTGTGGACATTTTTTCGAGGGATGGATTTTCTGCCTACCACACCATATATGTGAGGGCTCCAGTGAGAGACCTATAAAAATCGTCACATTAAAATTTATAAATTCACCCTAACTGGTTTGGCTCAGTGGATAGAGCGTCAGCCTGCGGACTGAAGGGTCCCAGGTTCGATTCCAGTCAAGGGCATATACCTTGGTTGCAGGCACATCCCCAGTAGGGAGTGTGCAGGAGGCAGCTAAATTGATGTTTCTCTCTCATCAATGTTTCTAACTCTCATCCCTCTCCCTTTCTCTCTGTAAAAATATCAATAAAGTATATTTTTAAAATTTATAAATTCTATTTCAAGGTAATGTTGACTGAATTTGAAAAATTACATATAATTACATATAAATTCACTAAATTACATATAAGGATATCACTTGGCATAACTTTAAAGATCATTAATTTTCATATATATTATTAATTGAATTAGATAGCAGAAAAATTACATAAAGTCAAATTTTAGTCAATGATGAGTATTTCACTAGAGGGTTTGCTTGATGCCTATTCTTTTCTGTTTCTCATATAGTGAACTCATTTTCCCATTACTTTGCTATGATGTTGTCTTGAATGATTCTAGATACCTATTCTTGCCATTTGAATCAGAGCCATATATAAAAATTAAGTTCTTATATATGTCAACTTATTCTATATGTAAACATTTAATTTTTTAAAATTTATCAATACATGATTAATAATATAAATGGGATATTTGACGTCTTTATTCTAGAGCAGTGATGGCGAACCTTTTGAGCTCGCTGTGTCAGCATTTTGAAAAACCCTAACTTAACTCTGGTGCCATGTCACATATAGAAATTTTTTGATATTTGCAACCATAGTAAAACAAAGACTTATATTTTTGATATTTATTTCATATATTTAAATGCCATTTAACAAAGAAAAATCAACCAAAAAAATGAGTTCGCGTGTCACCTCTGACACACGTGTCATAGGTTCGCCATCACTGTTCTAGAGAAACCTATTTTAAAATTCAATAATACTTTTTTTATTTTCATGCCTAGAACAAAATTGAGCCATTATTTCTTTTAGCTGTTTAGGAGACAGAATACTTTTGAAGTTTATCAGTTATCTTTGTATTTTTCTTTGTTGAAGTTGCTGCTGTTCTTTCTTTTTAAACAGCAAATAAAGAAGGAATAAATGAAACCTAAAATTGTCCTTTAAACCAACACATTTTTGGTGCTTTGGTTTCAGAAGAAAATTTGACAACATTCTAGATTAGTAATGGGAGAGAGCCCCAGAAAGGAATTGGTTTAGGGAATTTGGGATTTGCCAGCTTTAGTAAAATCCCTGATGTCTTAATGTTCATTACAAAGCTGCATTCTTGACAACACTCACTGAAATATGAAGAAAATCAGTTATTTTATACAAATGCAAAAGCCTATGTCTCTAAAGAAATTGTCATATATTCAGAATTTACATTTTTTAAAGTATAAACAGGATCAGTCTTAATGAAGACACAGAAAGCACTAATTTCTAGGGAAACCAAGAGTCTCCCTCCTCTATTTACTGATTCTGAAATTCTTTAAAAAGCCTCTTAATCCTCAACTAACTTAAAAGGTAAACACTATTTAGAGAGTGAGCACAATCATTACAAGTGATTGTTATAAGATGCTTTTCTTAGTCCTCATTTTATTTGTTTGTTTTGAAAAACTAATTTACTGCAAGGCTCCTGATGAGATACTGTGAGGATATGAAAATGTAGAAGATAGAACTTCTACCGTCCAGAAGTTTCTGTTCAGAAAAGAAGAACAAACATTACAAAGGGGAAAGGCTTAATTTTTATTTTCTTAATTCTACATTTTTATTGTGAAGATCTTTTGGAAAGGGGTTGGTGCCATCACATTGGATTCTAGTGATGAATACAATGCATCTGAAAAGACAGAACATAGTGTTCTGTGGGAGGTTAAAGACCCAAAGACTGTTTAACAGATTTTGCCTCTAACTAACTCTGAGTTTAGACAAATATGTAAGTCATAACCTAAAAAATTTTTATTATCAAATGGGGCTTATGGTAGAACTAAACCTATTGACTTGAGTTTTGGAGGTGAGGGTTCTTAATTGTTTTTATTTTATTACATAGTTTATTCCTGTTACCAACGCTCCTATGGATGGTGGACCATTTGGCCAAGTGAAATCTCCCATAAAGATAACAAATATAATTCTGCCTGGTGGATTTAGCCATTACTTGGGATCTGACTTCACTTTAACTCCTGAAGTTGAAGGTATTTTGACAGAGTTTCAAAGTGAATATTCAACAAACAAAAAAATAACAAAACCCACTTCATTTGAAACAAAACTCTGTTTAATTTCTATGACTACTTAAAATTGCATGTTTTAAATTTACACTTTAAAATTGCATGTTTCATCTGGCCATTCTGATTTCAAAGAAGTCTGTAGTATTTTTTGGTTCTGCTCAGCTATTAATACGCTGTAACTAAACATGTGTTTGCAATTCAAACATTGTGATACTTGCACAATTCTTTCCTGACATTTTTTTTAAAGTTTTTATTTCATTTTGTATATTTTATAGCAAATGACAACTAATACCAGTTCATTAGTACATCCTGCTGAAAGTAGAAAATAGAGGCTTAAAAATATTGATAATAAGACTTGTGTGGTTTAAAAGATATCTTAGAAAGAAAAGATCAGACTTTATCCTTGAAACCATAAATATTCATGGAGACAACACTAGTGTAGAATTTTAGAGGTAGAGCTCTAAAGGAGAAAGTATGCTACAAGGACAGGGCATGGAAATGGTTCATTCTATTATGTACATTTTAATTCAGGCTTGGATCATATCTTTCCCCTAATTTCAGATCTTCACTGATGACCATTTGGTGAAAGTGGGATTAGCTGCTCCTTCTCTGAGGGGCTCATCTCTTCCATTGCTTTTAATATCCCACATTGCTCAGGCCACTGTTGGACAATAAAACTGAACATCACAATAACTGTAAAAAGATCTAAGAGCCTGCTAAGAATAACAGATTGTTCTATGTGATTATTTTTCAGGAAAACTCAGTTAAAAGAAACCCACCATAATTTACTCTGTTAAGATATTATTTTTAATTTATTTTTCATACTTCTACATACTTATGGTTTCAAGGTTTTAATCATAATCAGAATGTTTATGATTTTATCTAGTAAATAGAGCTATCTGTAAAACTGGATGTACCAAATTATTAGGCTCCTTAACAAGATAATACCATCTTCAGGAAAGTCATCCTATATAATAAAAGGCTAATATGCAAATCGACCGAATGGCAGAATGACCCATCACTATGATCGCACTGACTACCAGGGGGCAGATACTCAATACAGGAGCTTCCCCCTGATGATCAGTGTGCTCCCACAGGGAGAGCGCCGCTCAGCCAGAAGCTGGGCTCATGGCTGGTAAGCACAGCAGCGGTGGCAGGAGTCTCTCTCGCCTCCGCGGCAGTGCTAAGGATGTCTGACTGCGAGAGGGTGCAGGCTGGGCTGGGGGACCCCCTCCCCGCTGAGTGCATGGATTTTGTGCACTGAGCCTCTAGTCAATGTATGTGGCATTAGTTCAACCCTGGATTCATCTCCATAACTTCCTTCTCAGATATCTTTCTTCAAGATTCATTGTGCAACTATTTTTTAGGATTTTCTGGAAAGATCCTGTGATTTCTTATAGTCTACTAGGGGTCCAGTGCACCTTGAAAGGAACTGTGGGCTGCGAGGCTGTGGTGGGCACAGGGGTGGGTCTCAGCCGATCCTCCATGTCCCTGCCTGGCCCCTCCTGCCACGGCCCCCAGTCCCCTCTCTGCCGGCAGTCCCGCTCCCACTGCTGCCACTCCCACGTGCTGACAGCACCAGCCCCGCTCACACCTGCTGATGGTGCAGAGTGATTTGGACCAGCACCAGCAGTGGGTGCGAGCAGGTGCCCACCTTGGTATGGTGTCCCCGCTGCTACCCCGATTGCCCCTTAGGGGCAGGGGGAGGTGGAGAGGTGGAGGTGGAGAGGTCCTCAGGGGCAATCAAGGCTGGCAGCCCCAGCTCACACCTGCTGGGATTGGCACCAGGTGCCGGCAGCGGGTGCAAGTGGCAGCTCCAGCACCAGCTGTGGGTGCCAGCGGGACCAGCACCGGCAGCAGGTGCAAGCAAAGAATTTTCAGTAACCACCAGTGGCTCGTCCCGATGACAGCAACCGGTGCCCGTCTTGGTATGGTGTCCCCACTCACCTGCTCCACCATCCTGCTGTGGCCAACACCTGCCATGTTCTGCGTACGCCCCCTGGTGGTCAGTGCATGTCATAGCGACCAGTTGTTCGGTTGTCCGGTTGTTCCACCATTTGGTCTATTTGCATATTAGCCTTTTATTATATAGAATGTTTTGTCAGCTTTTATTTTGAGAATTATGGTCATTTTATCTATACATCTATTATAGTACACCGCTCTGGATATTTATATTCTTAAAAATTACCTAGAGAGGGAAGATTGAAGAGGATAAGCGGGATGAATGGTGATGGAAGGAGACTAGACTTGGGATGGTGAACACATAATGCAATGTGCGGATGATGTACTGTAGAACTGTACATTTGTAACCTATATATTTTATTGAACAATGTAACCCCAATAAATTCAACTTAAAAAAAGCTAGAAAGGATCAAATTGATTCACTAGCTCAGAGAGTTAAGCATTAAGTGCTAAAAATATATTACAATTCTATATTTATTAAACATTTTAATTCATATTATGAAATATGTGTAGCATACATTCAGCTGAAGGACAAATTTTTATCATTTATTTTATTGATTAATGTATCTATTGTTTCATAACTACTAATTTCAGAAAAAAAAACCAAGAATGCAGGAATTCTGACAAATAATCCTCGGAGCATCCATGCAGAAATAGCTTTTCGGCAACTCAGAGGAATAACTCTCTCTCCGTCTCTTTTATCACATCAGAATATGGCATCTCCAACGGCACAAATGTACCAAAGCAACCAAGATGAGGGAAGGTAAAGCTATTCTGTGCTTTAATATAATTTCTCATCATTAAAAAACTTTCTTAAATCTGCTAGTCATTTATAAAAATAGGAAATATTGTTATATACTATTGCATATTCATTCTGAGAACTGAGAAAAACTATCACATAGCATGGACTTCTTATCCCACATTCACCAAATCTTTCCTGAAGTCCAGTATTTTTGCATCATAATCCAAAAAGGCTTAGTTAGAATGGCTATCAAGGTAGAAGAGTGCTCACCTAGTACTTGTGTGAGGGAAAATTTAATTACATGGAAACTACTTTTAATTGTATTCTCTCCCAAGTCACTTCTACTCACTGAATATGCAAAGCAGATCACTTATGTTTTAAACAATAATTTCAACTCTCTGAAATCACAAAGACTGAGAATTTTGTAAATTCTTCAAATCTCTCCTTATAGCTCCTATTTGCCCTTCCCCCTTCTGGACTCTAGCCCTAGAGGCCAGCTCAATGCCTAAGAGCCTGCTACTTCTCATTAAGAACTCACTCTGCTGCTCAAAACCTGTTTGCCTTGATTTCCAATTGTTACCTGTCTACCAGCCTCTTGGTGGCCAAGCTCTAGGTCATCTATTAGAGGGACCTACTCAGCAGCAGATCTAGCTTAGGCCTGGCTCTTGCTGTACTGACTTCCCTGCTGTAATCAGTCATGTCCCATTGAGTCCTCAGGATAACCCAATTTTTAGATAGCCAAAAATTAGGATCATTTTCTCTTTTGTATCTTTTTGAACTTTACACATATAAAATACAGAAATTATTTACTGCAGAATTATCTTAAGTTAGCTGATCCATTAAGAACTTGTCACAATTATTTGACTCAAATATTTTATTTCTGACAGAATTCCTGGCAGACACTTCCCAAGATCAAATAGAATGGCACTACCTAAAGAGAAATGAACATACACCAAGAAACCTCTTTCTGTTTAGTAGTTGTGCAAAAACTAGCAGATAATGTCGGGGGGCGGGGGGCGGGAAAGATAATCATGTTACGTATGTTACTAAAGCACTTCAGTTTCATGTGAAGGTAATCTTTGTCACCCTTAGTGAATTTCATTTACTAACTTTTTAAAAATATTTTTTTATTGATTTCAGAGAGGAAGGGAGAGGGAGAGAGAAATAGAAACATCAATGAGAGAGAATCAAGGCTCAGCAGCCTCCTGCACGCCCCCTTACTGGGGATCCAGCCCACACCCTGAGCATGTGCCCTGGCAGGGAATCAAACCATCACCTTCTAGTTCATGGGTTGATGTACAACCACTGAGCAACACTGGCTCTCTCTTAAATTTTCTTTATGGTTATCTTAATTATTCGATTAGATTTCTATATTAGAAAAATTATTAACTATTATATATACAACAATTTAAAAAGATACGAGTGACATAAAAGTCCAAAGGCTCAAATATTTAGTCCTGGTATTGGAAACCTTTGGTTATAAAATCTCGTTGTGGCCTATCATATGAACACTTGGAGTGCGGGAAACGAGTTAAGTCGGCTCGCGTGAATTGCGCGTACTCCGCGGGAGCCGTCTTTAACTCGGTTCATATAGATTTGCGGTGGAGTGCGGGAAACGTGTAAACTCGGGCCGATTGTAACTGCGTATTACCAAATATTTGTTTGTAATCCACCCTTTTGGTGGATGGAACAAAACCAAAAGACAGAGCCATCTTATATTTTGGCGGGAAATTCACCCGCACTCCAAGTGTGAAGATACTAAGAAACGTAATTTTAGGAAAATAAGCATGCTTTCATTTGTAAAATATGTTCATTTAGAGTTACCTTAAATTAAAGCATACAGTTCTTACCAAACAATTGTTACTAAAGCAAGTTGAGTTTAACCAGTTGAATCACAGATCAGTTTTTTTAGGACTATACTTGGAAAAAAAATCCTCAAACTGGGTTTGCTCTAAGAATTGTTTAGAGGCAAACCTGGACATCAATAGCTAGCTCTTCCTAAAGGTGGCTAATTGTGAGTTCAACAAGTCATTCATGCTCTAAGAATAACTGAGTGCTATTTCATATACAAAATTTGTTAATTGTCTATAGTGTTATAATTTTACAAACAGTTTTAGGCTAAAAAGAACATATGTTCAAACTGAATAGACATTTAAAATTTGGACCCTTAATAATTATATTTCACTGGAAATAATTTTTCTAAAATATCACATTGCATAGTACTAGCACATATCACAAATCAAATATGATGTTCAATGTGCTTGTTTGTTAAATACAGTTCTTCAAATTAATTAATGACTAAATTGCCAGTCAGATTTTAATATAAATGAGCTTCATGATTCATGACCTATTCTCTTTAAATTTTTCAAGTATTGGTTCAAAATTGCATATAGTTTTCATACTATTTTATGTTCTTTACATGAAAATAAATTAATTTTACTAAAATATTTGTATTTCTTAATTTATCTGGAAATAGTTTTAAAGATATTTTGGAAACGAATTTCAATGTGTATGCAACAACTTTGTATCTTTTCTTCTTTAAAGGCTGTATGTTTGTAATTAAATCATGTAATATTTAAAATTTCAAACCTAATACAAATTGATTTTACACTTTTTAATGTGTGGTTTTTAAAAAACTATTATTCTTAGGTAGAAATAAGATCCTTTGTTTAAAAAACAACTGTGCAGTTCTTAAGATGTCCAGAAGATGTCTTTGTTGCCCATTAGTTTTGACAACTGCTTACATTACTGTGTAGTGATAAGGGTCTGCTGTTCACTATTTGTTACTAACTGGGCATCATCTGCCTTTTTTTACTTTTATGATAATGTATAAATGAAATACCAAATACATTCTACTGTTATAATAAAATGTGTTTTTTAAAATAAAAATCTGGGTAAGACAAATAAATGTAAAAGGTTTTCACTGGAGAAAATTTTACAAGAATAGAAAAGTATAAAGCAGGAAAAAAATAACTCATTATTCAGCATCCACTTAACATTTGCCAATTTTTTTAGCTATTTTTCCTATTAATTTATATTTCAGATATATAACTTCATTCTTATGTACACATTATTAAATTTTGAGATATCTTATTTCATAAATTTTAAAACACATCTGAATTTCTCCTTGAAGATAAATTTGCATATATAATTTGATAATCATACTAAGAATAATAATAAACATGTATTTAAGCATTGCTAGGTACAGAAAACAGACACAAACCCAACCTTAGAAATATTTTAATATAAATATACAATAAATAATTTATGTGGAATAATTTAATATAAATATTTATATAAAATAATCTACACTAATAAAAGAGAAACATGCAAATTGGTGTCACTCTGCTATGCTCACTAGCCAATCAGAGCGACTATGCAAATTAACCCAACAAAGATAGCGGTTAATTTGCATACACAGGCGCGGAGTGAAGACTGAAGGCTCCAGCCAGAGTGAAGACTGAAGACTGAAGAGGTTTGGCTTCTCTGCTGCAGCCCCAGCGGAGAAGCCAAGCCTCGCTGCGGCCGGACCGAAGGCCTGGGTCCCGAGTGCCAGAGGAAAACCGGTGCCGGCAGCCAGGGGAAGGAAGGCCTATTACTCGAATCTTCGTGCAACGGGCTTCTAGTTTATTTATAAGGGGTGATTACTAACATGATTTAGCACAGTCATTCTGATGGCAGATGATACTGACATAATATACAACATACTCCCCTGGGAATGCCTATATAGGTTTAGCCATTGGTTATGTGTACCTCATAAAACAACAGCTATAACTTCACCCTTTCTTATTCAATAAAACAAATAAAAATGTACTTGAATATGAGGGATGCTTTTGTAGGAGTGACTTTAGATTTGCTCTAAATTGTCTAAGTAAGTCACAGACTAAAATTTTAAGTTATAGTTATAAATTATTTGTAACACACTTCACAACTCATTGCAACAAAACAGACAGGTAGTGCTTTAAATCTACAAACCACTAGTCCATGTTTTAACATGGTTCATCCCAATAACAACCATATGAAGTAGATATGAAATGTCTTTTTTATAAACTAGGGGCCCAGTGCACGAACGTATGCACCTTGAATGGAACTTGGCCCATCCTCCGCACCCCCACTCAGCACCTCCTGCTGTGGCCCCTGGTCCTCTCTCTGCCAGCAGCCCCGCTCCTGCTGCTCCCACACACTGACAGCGCTGGCCCCGCTCGCACCCTCTGATGGTGCAGAGCTATTAGGACTGGCGCCATCAGCGGGTGCGAGAGGCAGCTGCTGGTCCCGATCACCCCTTAGGAGCAGGGGGAGGTGGAGAAGCCCTGAGGGGCAATCAGGGCCGGCAGCCGCCACTTGCACCCGCTGATGGCACCTAGAGAGTGATTGGGGCTGGCGCCGGGCACCGGCAGTGGGTGGGAGCACCAGCTCCAGCACCAGCAACGGGTGCTAGCACCTGGCGGGACCATGGTGCGCGGGAGCGAAGAATTTTCAGTAACCAACAGAGGCTCACCCCGATGACAGTGACTGGCGCCCCACCTTGGTCTGGCGCCCCCACTCAACTGCTCCACCATCCGCCACAGCCGATGACCACCATGTTCCACACTGCCACCTGCTGCCGATGCCTGCCATGTTCCACGCACGCCCCCTGGTAGTCATCGCATGTCATAGCGACTGGTTGTTCGGTTGTTCTGCTGTTCGGTCCATTGGCATATTAGGGTTTTATATATAGAGACTAGAGGCCCACTGCATGAATTCGTGCACAGGTGGGGTCCAGCCAGCCCCACCCCCGATCGGGCCGTGGGTGGTTGGCTGGCCAACCCCGCCCCCTGGTCAAACTCCCGAACTCCTGGTCAAGGGGACAATTTGCATATTAGCCTTTTATTATATAGGATTGGCTTTAAAAGTAAAAAAGCAGATATCACACCAAATCCTAGATTTTTTTCAACTCTAAATTCATTGGCTTTCAGTTACTACAAGTAAGTTGACATTTGATTCTTACTAATGTGCCATTAAGCAGCTGTTGTAGAGTCCTAGTGTATGTAAAAACTGTAAACTATTCACTTTCTTCTGGTGTATTTAGGGAAATTTTCTACAGTAAAATTAGTATTTTATTCCCAGCAAATGTTTTGAAAGATTTGTTTTGCATGATTATATACATGATTATATGACTTGTTCTAAATTCAAGGACAATTCCATAAACAACATGGAAAGCTAAAAAATTAGGGCACTTTACAGATTAGGAGTTTACTATGCTGAATTGAATATAGCTGATGCCAGAGTAATCTTTTGATTTTAATATATGAAGATGGACTATAATTAATTGTTCAATAAGAACTATACTTACTTCTATTTTTATAGTTCTGGATTTTCTGACGATACAAAATCAACTGTGGTTGTGAACAGATTTTTCTGTGTGCTTGCAGGCACTCATGACTAGTTTTAAAAGAATCCTTATATTTAATTAACATGGCATTTCACTGCTTATTCATAAGTATCATACATTATGAGAAGTGTTTAATGTTTTAAAACATTAGATTTTACTGTTACTCATGCTGTAGTGCTTAATTACTTTCCCTGTTCCTCTCTGCACTTTTCTCCATTATTGAAATATTTTTAAAGAAAACTTATACCGAATTGCAAATTTAGTTTGCTGACAGCCAGAAGCACACAGTTATTTTATTAGTAATATTTTATTTCTACACTTTTTTATCTTATAAATATATGAATTATACTATTCTATTCTTACTCCTTTTTTCATTTGTGAATAAAATTGTTTTGTAGACTACTGCAAAGACATTTCTCAGATCTAATTTGTGCATTTTTATTTTAAAATTTTATTTTGATAATTATTTTTCCTTCTAATTAAAATAAAATGAATGACTTTTTGGCAAAAACATGAAATGCTGTAACCTGAAAATGCTACATTCAAAGGAACTTAGAAAGAAGTAGCTTTGAAATTTTAATTACCTGAAATAAAATTATTTATCATTTATGTCCTATTTATTAGGCCTTACCTTAACTATATGCTCTTTTAGGTAAAACAAAAAGCCAATTCATTAACATCATTATTTTCCATATAAAATACCTGTGATTCTGAAATGCTAATTTAAAAATTAGAATAGATTTTTCCTTATACTGTATAATTAAAAATAAACGTATTTCTATATGCCCTGAATAAAAGTCCATTGGGATAATATAGTTTGGTAACTTATTTAAATTAATGACATTTTGATCAAACATTAAAATAAAAATTAATGTGCAATACTTTTACAAATAATATTCTACATTTACATCTGATTTTTAATATAATTCTAATTAACTTCCAATTTGCTTAAAAATCTTTTATACCAGCAGAGTTCCATTATGAAACATTACAAATAAGAGCAAAGGTTAGTGATGACCTAACTATTTTTGTAAACCAATTATGGTTTATGGTTATATAAACCATTTATGGTTATATTTTTAAATAACAGTATCTATATCTTAAATAGAAAAAAAATAAGGTCATGTGGTTTAAAAGGTATAGATCTGTATATCATGCTTATAGTAAAACATTATATTTTTTAGAAAATGTTTCAGTTAATTTTAGTAGTTTGGCTCTATTTGTTCCATCTTTAATTATAACACAATGCCGCTCCTCAACCCACCCTTCCCCCGAATTTTTTACAAGTATGTTTCTCAAGAACAACAAAAAAAGACTAATCTGTAAAAAATATATCAATAACATTTTAAAGTTTCCAATTATTTCTTATTACTATCAATTTGGCTGAAAACAGGTATTTACAAACAATGGTAGCCTACTTTCTTATGGCCTTTCATTTTTTATGAAGTGCTTTAAAAGAGTTCAATCAACCTTAATGGTGCATTTTTAGTTAAGGAAATAGAATGGGGAGAAGTCAATTTGAGCTCCCAGACAAACAAGTGTCTCAGAAAGAATAGGCATAAATGGATTTAGAAAACAGAGAGAGTACAAGTAAAATGCAGTGAGCAGAGCACTCAAGGAAGCCAGATACAATGAAAAGAGTAAAATACTGCAGAGCTTTTTAAGCTACATACAATTGGAACAATGGACTTGTTCCAGCCATCTCTGTTAAACTGTTAAAAGATAGGTGAAAAGCAAGCTGTAATTCTATATAGAGTGTTGAGGAACCGTAGAATGAAGAGCTTTAAATTTAAAGAGAATGAATGCAGCCATTCAATAGGATGGAAATGAAGTCAAAATTGGCATATTTCCCTGGTTAATTTATCTTGTGAAGGACTCTGTTCGGTTTTAGGTATTAAGCCCTTATTAATAATAAAATAGTCTTTAAAGTGCCACCATTGGAGTTTTTAAGCAACAACATAGTGTACATCTGTGAATTTCATATATACATACTATCTATACAAACACAATACATGGAAGTAAAAATACAATATATAGGTCGCATATATAACTATGATAATTTAATATTGTAGTCTATCTCAGTCAGTGCACTGTGTATGTCAAACTTCCTGTCCTCCAATAGCAAAAAAAGGGTAATTTAGAGTTAGCGGCAAAGTTGCAGGTGTACAATTACAAAAACTTGAAAATTAACCTGGATAACACATATAACTCACAGAATAGGATACCTTGAGATGACTGATTGGCTTAATGTTTTTAATTACCTGGAAGTCAATCAGAAGACTTGTTTTCTAGATTTTGGGAAAACTTTTATTAAATGCATTGATATACTTTCCTGTTTTAGAAGTAGAATAAATTAAATTTTATTTTCAATTATTTATATAGTGCCTCAGGCTGATAGTTGTACATGATTTACAATTTTAGAAAAAAAATGTAGCTAAAGAAAAGAATGTAGAATGTGTCCTGAATTGAGGATATATCATTGGAAGTTGATTATGGCCAAGATCCCTGATTTGTGCTTTTGTCTTCTGGCTTATCTTGTGTGTGTATGTTCTTTCAACTACTGAGATACTGAAATAATTTTTCAAGTTAGATGAAAGTTCTAATATTTTCATGTACAGTGAATGGAACCATCATTATATTGTTATGCTTTGAATAGAGGTATAAATATATGTATAGAAATATATCTAAAACCTCTATACATAGAAACTAAATAAACTAAAACCCAAGCATGTGTTAATGTTAACAGGCTGTGCCACTGTTAACTCTCAAAAAGAATAACTATGACAATGTCAGCCACATAATTGTCATCCTTTAGTAATTGTTATTAAATGTTGTAAATACCTATTTAATATTTTTAAGAGTTAGCTCAACTGACTAATTAACTGACTTTATCAAGAATTTAAACACCTACAATAGACTTTAGGAACAGTGAAGATTGCCTAGTACCATGGAATTGTTTTAATATGGTGCTGTTTTCATATTTTAATGCATTATAATAAGAGTAGAAATACATACAGCATGAGTATTTCAGAAATCATCAAAAACAGGTATTAAAAATAATAAAAGCAAAACTTATTTTTTTAAAAAGCATTATTTTTGTGGAGAAAATAAAAATGAAAAAAAAGTTTTTGATTGGGAACCATTTTCCTCTTATAACTCAAAAACAACTTTTAAAAATTAGAATTTGTTTCTAATATTTGATCCTGCATAGATTTTGATTACTTTTTCAGTTATAATCAAAAGATCAATAAAAATAATTTTATTCATAATATTTATGTGTCTTTTCAGGATATTGAGGGGAAGAATATTGGGGCTTCAGTATATTGAGGGCATATAATGTGGTTTATTTCTGGTCTCTCTATTCTGTTCCATTGATCTATATGTCTGTTTTTATACCAGTACCATGCTGTTTTAATTACTATGGCATTATAGTACAGTTTGATACCAGGTAGTGTGATGAATCCAACTTTGTTTTTCTTTCTCAAGATCACTGATGCTATTCGGGGTCTTATTTTTGAAATATTCGTTTTAGTTCTGTGAAATATACCATTGGTATCTTGATAGGCATTGCATTGGATGTATAGATTGCTTTGGGTAGTATGAACATTTTAATGATGTTAATTCTTCCTACCCATGAACATGGTAGATGCTTCCACTTATTTGAATCTTCTTCAATTTCTTTCTGCTGTGTCTTATAATTTTCCAAGAACAGGTCTTTTACATCCTTGGTTAAATTTATTCCTAGGTATTTTATTCTTTTTGAAGCAATTGTGAATGGGACCGTTTTCTAAGTTTCCATTTCTGATAATACATTATCTAATCTAATAAAAGAGAAACATGCAAATTGACCGCACCTCTGCTATGCCCAAGCCATGCCCACCAGCCAATCAGCATGACTATATGCAAATTAACCCAACCAAGATGGCGGCCGGCAGCTACGAAGCTGGAGCAAGCAGGAGGCTTGGTTGCCCCGGCAATGAAGGAAGCCAAGCTTACCGCCTACCCTGGCTGGCTGTGGCTTCCACTCAAGGCAACAGTTTCAATTATAGAAGATAAACAAATCCCAGATACCTGCTTCCAGCCAGCCTCCACTGGGAGCTTGGGTGGCTGGGGGCTTGGCCAGCCTGCAAACAGCCATCAGCCCCTCACCCAGACTGGCCAGACACCCCAGCAGGACCCCCCACCCTGAAGGGGGTGTGGCCAACCTGAAAACGGCCCTCAGCCCCTCACCCAGGCTGGCCAGGCACCCCAGTGGGGAACCCACCCTGAAGGGGCTGTGGTCAGCCTGCAAACAGCCATCAGCCCCTCACCTAGGCTGGCCAGGCACCTCTTCAGCAGCGCTAAGGATGTCTGACTGCAGCTTAGGCCTGCTCCTCGATGGCAAGTGCACATCCCCCGAGGGCTCCTGGGCTGCCAGAGGGATGTCTGACTGCCATCTTAGGCCCAATCCCCCAGGGAGTGGGCCTAAGCCAGCAGGTGGTCATCCCCCGAGGGGTCCCAGACTGCGAGAGGGCACAGGCCGGGCTGAGGGACCCCCTGAGTGCACAAATTTTTGTGCACCAGGCCTCTAGTTGGTGTATAAAAATGCAACTAACTTCTGGATATTTATTTCGTATCTTGCGACTTTACTGAATTCATTTATCAGATCTAGTAGATTTTTGGTTGAATCTTGAGGGTTCTTTATATACAGTATCATGTCATCTGCAAATAATGACAGTTTTACTTCTTCCTTTCCAATTTGGATGCCTTTTATTTCTCCTTCTTTAATTGCTGTGGCTAGGACTTTCAGTACTATGTTGAATAAGAATGATGAAAATGAACATCCCCGTCTTGTTCCTGATTTTAAGGGAAACACTTGTAGTTTTTGCCCATTGAGTATAATATTGTCTGTGAGTTTGTCATATATGGCTCTTATTAGGTTAAGGTATGTTCCCTCTGTTACCACTTTTCTGAGGGTATTTATCATAAATGGGTGCTGGATTTTATCAAGTGCTTTTCCTGCATCTATTGATAAGATCATGAGGTTTTGATCCTTCATTCTGTTTATGTGGTGTATCAAGTTTATTAGTTTGCAGATATTGCACCAATGTTGCATCCCTGGAATAAATCCCACTTAATCATAATGTATGATCTTTTTAATGTATTACTGGATCCAGTTTGCTAATGTTTTGTTAAGGATTTTAGCATCTATGTTCAACAGGGATATTGGCCCATAATTTTCTTTCTTTGTAGTATCTTTATCTAGTTTTGGAATTAGAATAATGTTGACTTGGAAATGAGCTCGGGAGCCTTCCCTCCTCTTGGAGTTTTTGGGATAGTTTGAGAAGTATAGGTATTAGATCTTTTTTCCTGTGTTTGGTAAAATTTGCCTGTGAAGTAGTCCAGTTCAAAAATTTTGTTAGGAGTTTTTAAATTAATGATTCAATTTCACTAGTTGTGATCTGTCTATTCAGATTCTCTGATTCTTCCTGATTCAGCTGTGGAAGATTGTATGTTTCTAGGAACTTATCCATTTTGTTCAGATTGTCCAATTTGTTGGCATATAGTTGTTCATAATATTTTCTTACAACCCTTAGCATCTCTTTAGTATCAGTTGGTACTTCTCCTCATTCCTGATTTTATTTATCTGGGTGCTATTTTTTTCTTGATGAGTTTCATTAAAAGTCTGTCAATCTTGCTTATCTTTTCAAAAAACCAGATCTTGGTTTCATTGATCTTTGTTATTGGTTTGTTTGGACTCAATTTTACTTATTTATGCTCTGATCTTTATTATTTCCTTCCTGCTACTCACTTTGGGCTTTGTTTGTTATTCTTTTTCTAGATCCTTTAAGTGTAAAGTCAGATTGTTTACTTGAGACTTTTCTTGTTTCCTGAGGTAGATCTGTAATTCTATGAATTTCCCTCTTAGGACTGCTTTCATTGTATCCCACCGATTTAGGATTGTTGTATTATCATTATCATTCCTTTCAAGGTGTTTTCTGATTTCTTCCTTGATCTCACTGTTAACTCATTCATTGTTGAGTAACATGTTATTTAGCCTCCATGACTTTGTATGTTTCCTCAGTGTTTTTCCTATGATTGATTTCAAGATTCATATCATTATGGTTAGAGAGATGCTTGATATGATTTCAATCATCTTGAGACTAGTTTTGTGTCCTAACATGTGATCTATCCTAGAAAATATTCCATGTGCACTTGAAAAGAATATATATTCTGCTGCTCTGAATATATCGCTTAAATCCATCTGATTTAAGGCAACTATTTCCTTGGTGATTTTCTGCCTGGAAGATCCATCCATTGATGTCAGTGGGGTGTTAAAATCCCCTACTACAACTGTATTACTGTCCATCTCTCCTTTTATGTCCATCAAGATTTGCTTTACATATTCAGGTGCTCCTTTGGGTGCATAAATGTTTACAAGGGTTATATGCTCTTGTTTGATTGCTCCCTTTATGATTATGTAGCGTCTTTCTTTGTCTCTTACTATATGGCTTTTGTTTTAAAGTCTATTTTATATATATATATATATATATATATATATATATATATATATATATAATCTACCCCATCTTTTTTTCCCTTTCCATTTGCATGAAATATTTTTTCCACCCCTCTACTTTAGTCTGTGTGTATCTTTCATTCTGAGGTGAGTCTCTTGTAGACAGCATATATACAGGTCTTGTTTTCTTATCCATCCAGCTACCCTATGTCATTTGATTGGAGAATGTAAACCATTTACATTTAAAGTGATTATTGATAGGTATGCATTTATTCTTTTAATTTGGTTCCTCTATTTTTCTCCTTCTATCTTCCTCCTCCTTCTTCAAGCAGGCCCTTTAACATTTCTTGTAATACTGCTTTGATGATAACTAACTAACTCCTTTAGCTTTTCCTTGTTGGGAAGCTCTTTTTTTCTCCTTCAATTTTAAATGAAAGCCTTGCTGGTAAATTCATCTTGGTTTCAGGTCCTTGCTTTTCATCATTTTGAATATTTCATTCCAATTCCTTCTAGCCTAAAGTGTTTTTGCTGAAAGATCAGCTGACAGATAATTGTCTTTCTCTTGCAACTTTTAAGATTCTCTTTGTCTTCAACATTTGCCATTTTAAGTATGATTTGTCTTAGTGTAGGCCTCTTTGGGTTCACCTTGTTTGGGACTCTCTCCACTTCCTGGACATGTGTGTCTTTTTCCTTCACCAGATTAGGGAAGTTTTTGATCATTATTTTTAAAATAGGTTTTGATCCCTTGCTCTCTCTCTTCTCCTTCTGGTACCCCTATGATATAGATTCTGTTACACTTCATGTTGTCCCAAAGGTCCCTTAAACTATCCTCATTTTTTAGAATTCTTTTTTCTTTTTGCTGCTCTGATTGGGTATTTTTTTCTATCTTGTCTTCCAAATCACTGATTTAATCCTCTGCTTTTTATTCCTTGCCATATATTCTCATTTCAGAATTCTATTCTTCATCTCTGATTGATCCTTTTTTATAGTTTCGACTAGAGGCCCGGTACATGAAATTCATGCATGGGTAGGGTCCTTAGGCCTGGCCAGCAATCAGGGCTGATTGGGGTCTTCTGGCTGCCGGCCAGGGCCTTCCTTCACTCGACTGCCAGCTGCCGACTGGGGTCTTCCTTTGTTTTTTACCACCCCCTGGTGGTCAGCACACATCATAGTGAGCTATCGAACTCCCAAGGGGACAATTTGCATATTAGTCTTTTATTATATAGGATGTCCTTTTTTATACTGTTGAGCATGCTTATAACCATTATTTTTAACTCTATAACTGATCAATTGCTTGCCTCCATTTCATTTAGCTCTTTTTCTGGAGGTTTACCCTATTCTTTCATTTGGGGCCTATTTCTTTGTCTCCCCATTTTGCTACCTTTGTGTTTATTTCTATGTATGAGATAGATCTGCTGTGATGCCCCATCTTTGTGGGGTGTCCTTATGTAGGTCTCCTCAGTTTTATCCTCTAATGTCACCAACTTATCCAGTTTCTGACAGGTTGGAGGAAAATACCGTCTCCAGAGGGACAATAGTTCCTCACTGAGACAGACAATAGTGCAGTGAGGCCTGGGGAGGGTGCAGGAGCAGGATGGAGGGGATCAATGGGAGGAAAAGGGGGACATCTGTAATACTTTGAACAATGAAGATAAATATAAAAGGAAAAGAAATAATTGAATGTTTCATAAGATTAATTTTTCAAATTATTAGAATCTGGCTGAGTGATGTGGTATAGAGCTTAAATAACATGCTAATAAAAGTCAAGGGACCATTCTGGCCAGATCTGTCATTACCTATTTGTATAATCCTAACTTCTCTGGATCTCTGTTTTGTTTTGTTTTACCTCTAACACAAACAAGCATCACTTTCAAATCTAAAATTGTGAATGAACATTAAAGGTTCATTTCAGTCTGACAATAACATTTTTTGCTAATATGAACATACATGTGCTTAAAAAGCAAAGCATGAAAAATAAGTAGAACAGATTTCAAGCCATAAATTTTAGAATAACACAGAATAGAATTTGGTGATATTCATTAACAAAATTATTTTTTCCAATTGCTTTATGCATTGCATTTTTTCATTGTACTGCACTCTTAAATCTAAAGAGAATTTTTATATTTTTTTATTGATTTCAGAGAGGAAGGGAGAGGTAGAGAGAGATAGAAACATCAATGATTAGAGATAATCATTGATCAGCTGCCTCCTGCACACCTCATACTGGGTACTGAGCCCGCAACCCAGGTATGTGCCCTGACCCGGAATCAAACCATGACTTCCTAGTTCAGTGATGGAGAACCTTTTGAGCTCAGCGTGTCAGCATTTTGAAAAACCCTAACTTAACTCTGGTGCCGTGTCATATATAGAAATTTTTTGATATTTGCAACCATAGTAAAACAAAGATTTATATTTTTGATATTTATTTTATATATTTAAATGCCATTTAAGAAAGAAAAATCAACCAAAAAAATTAGTTCACGTGTCACCTCTGACACATGTGTCATAGGTTCGCCATCACTGTCCTAGTTCATAGGTCAATGCTTAACCGCTGAGCCATGCCAGCCAGGCTGTCCTCTTAAGTCTATTAACTAGCCCTCTTTTCAATTTCTGATACATATCTAGAAATCCATCCACAGCTTCAAGAACACTTAAAAATTATTTTTACTAAGATATACAGAACACAAAATTTATCATTTTAACCATTTTTATTTAATTGTGGAATACATATAAAATTTAGCATCTGAACCATTTTTAATCATACAGTTCATTGGTATTAAGTACATTCACATTGTGCAATCATCACCACACCATTTATCTCTAGATATCTTTTCACCTTGCAAAACTGGTACTCTGTACCCATTAAACAATAACTCTCCACCTCCCCTCCTCCAAGCCTTTGGCAACCACCATTTTACTTTCTGTCTATGAATTTGACTACTGTAGTTACCTCATATAAATGAAATCACACAGTACTCATCTTTTTGTGACTGGTTTATTTCACTTAGCATTATGTCTTCAAGGTTCATCCATGTTGTGCACATATCAGAATTTCTAAGGCTGGAGAATATTCTAATGTATGTATATACCACATTTTGCTTATCTACTTACTCATCCACTGATGGACACTTGGTTTGCTTTCACCAATTGGCTATTGTGAATAATGCTGCTCTGAACATTGGTGTACAAAAATCTGTCTGAGTCCCTGCTTTCAATTTCTGGGGTACATACCCAGAAGCAGAATTTGTAAATCATATGGTAATTCTATGTTTACTTTTTTCAGGAACCATCATACCATTTCCACAGCAGCTGCACCATTTTCTATTCCCACCAGCAATGTCTAAGGGTTCCAAATTGGGGATACTTTTACACATTAAAATGTTTTATAAAATTTTTAAATAATATACGTTTCAAAAACAAACATTGTAATGATCATCTAAAATACCACCATGCTAATACAACTATAATTTTCTAAAAACCAAAAGTTTTCTCGCTTGTGTATTTTTACAGAATTCTAATAATTTATCCAAATTTTGTTTTTTCATCTAAGCATTTCCCATATTACAAAGCCAATGTAATCATGTTAATGTATTACATTCAACCAAGGGGAAATACTATTATTTTCCTAATCATCAAAACTTTGGAAATTTAAGTTACTTCCAATTTTATATGTTAGAAATATGCAATAAACACACATGAATAAATCTTTTTTCTTCTATTGAATAGTTTCTATAGGAAGGCATTAATTAGTTAAAAGGTATGCATATTTTTAGAGTTGCTAATAAATATCACTAAATTCTTTCCAAAGGGATCATATAGATTATTATTACCCCAGCACTCTCACTAGAGGGACCCATGATGGAAGTACTATTATCCTTCTATGCATCACTAATTTCTAACAAATTGCCTATCATCTAGTAAACACACAATACATGTTTACTAATTGAATTCATTAATGAATAAATGAGAATGCCATTTAATGGAATCCACATAATCACTGAATCTTATTTTGCTCAAATTAGATTTTAAAAAATATTACCAGCTTGAAGGTCTTTTTTATGGATTTTTTCTCTCTCTTTATTGATAAAGGTATTACATATGTGTCCTTATCCCCCAATTGCCCCCCCCCCGCTCCCCCCCCTCACACACACACACACACACACTCATGCCCTCACCCCCCTGGTGTCTGTGTCCATTAGTTAGGCTTATATGCATGCATACAAGTCCTTTGGTTGATCTCTCCCCTTTACCCCCACCCTCCCCTACCTTCCCTCTGAGATTTGATGGTCTGATCGATGCTTCTCTGTCTCTGGATCTGTTTTTGTTCATCAGTTTGCTGTTCATTATATTTCACAAATGAGTGAGATCATGTGATATTTATTTTTCTCCGACTGGCTTATTTCACTTAGCATAATGCTCTCCAGTTCCATCCATGCTGTTGCAAATGGAAGAATTCGTTCTTTTTTACCACAGCGTAGTATTCCATTGTGTAGATGTACCACAGTTTTTTAATCCACTCATCTGCTGATGGGCACTTAGGCTGTTTCCAAATCATAGCTATTGTAAATTGTGCTGCTATGAACATAGGGGTGCATATATTCTTTCTGATTGGTGTTTCTCAATTCTTGGGATATATTCCTAGAAGTGGGATCACAGGGTCAAATGGGAGTTCCATTTTTAGTTTTTTGAGGAAACTCCATACTCTTCTCCACAGTGGCTGCACCAGTCTGTATTCCCACCAGCAGTGCACGAGGGTTCCTTTTTCTCCACATCCTCGCCAGCACTTGTCCTTTGTTGGTTTGTTGATGATAGCCATCCTGACAGGTGTGAGATGATACCTCGTTGTCATTTTGATTTCCATCTCTCGGATGATTAGTGACTGAGCATGTTTTGAGCTTGATATTTAAACATTTTCCTATACATTGCCAAGTGTAATGTAATTTCCCTCAGGTATAACCTTTCTTCTTAACAAAAAATATTACTGTGGGATCACTTTCCTAACTTGCCACATTCTGTGGTATCAGAAATATAGGTTCTATTTAGCATTTATGTATAAGCAAATTAAATAGTACCAGTCATACTCAACTCATCATAACTAAAGTGTAATTAGTTATGTTATCCTTATTTTATTTTTTTCTTGTGAATCTTCTTCATTCAACTGCTAGTTCTTTGGTGTTAAAAGATGTTTATTTTTTCATCTTTGTATCTGCCAAACTGACTAGCACAACATATTTTGCACATGTAGGCATCAATAAATACTTTGGTATATTTATCATGCTATATATTAATTTTCTGTTTGACCTAATTGAGAATAATTTTCAAGAATCATTATAAAATACATTATATATTCATTTAAAAATATACATTACAAGGATCCCTTCTTTATGTTAAAGTAGTAGGATAAAATTATCAGATAAAAAGGAAGCTTTAACTACCCTGATGCGATTCTTCTTCACAGGCTGTAAATTATGGGAATGTTACCAGAACTGTCAAATTCTCCCCAAAGCAATCTTCAAGTTAATCAACATAGATAATCAGTCTTTCCATTTCTATAGCAATAAGAAAATTTTAAGTAGTACCTTTTGATTGGAGCTGTCTTGAAAAATGCTTACTTAGTTGGAGGCCTTATTTTAAAATTGTACTAGCCTGAAATATTAAATGTAATTTGTCATGCAGCCTAGAGAAAGAATGAAGCATTTGGTACATTTTCCTAATTGTTTCTGATTGCTGACTGGGTAGCCCCAGCACTTCTACATCTTCAAAATCACCTTCAAGAGCTTCAACATCTTTGACCACTGCTTTTAATCAAAGAGGCTAAACATAAAATAATTTGACTATTATGTAGCAGAAATCTTAACAATGCTGGCTTTAACATTTTTGTTAGTTGACCTTAAAAAGAGAGGCCTCAGAAAGCAAATAGTTGGTACTTAATGAATTCTGATTAAGATGACACATTACATAATGTTAATACTTAATCACTGTCCCAGGTAAAGTGGTCAATACAGAAGTTGGTAGAGTTTAGTTTTCCAATAATAATCATGTTTTGTTTAGGTCTACTTAATAAATAAAGCTCACTGTTATTTTTAAAGTATGGTTAGAAAACTTATTATAATAGTACACCTTTAAAAAAACTACATGAAAATGTTATATCCTGTCTTTATTTCCATCCATACGTGATAAATTTAACACAAAAATAATACAACAGCAGAAATATTTTATAATTAAATGTAAATTTAGTGATATAGCTCAATCTCTTCATTTAACTAAGGAAACTGAAATCTGAAGAATTTAAGAGTCTTGCCCAATGTCAAATTATCAAGTTCCTTGCTGACAGTGAATTATAACCCAGGTCTTAATATTTCTGATGAAATGTGCTTTCTATAGCACCAAAAAAATCATTAGCTTTTTCCTTCACAATATTACATTTCCACTATTTTCATCTGGAATAAAGTTCCCATGTCCATTTATCCAACAAAGAAGAAATCAGTTATTGGATTCATGCTTTGATAGGAGTGAGGAAAATGTTGGTCTAGTAAATGGAGATTATGAAAAGAGGACAAGTATTTCAGAGTGTTTTCAGGTAGGGCTGCTTTTGTTTCTGAACAGAATGAAACGTTCTCTTTGGGAGGAGGCAGTAATGGATGGGATATTGGAGCTATAATCAAAAGGAGGGGGAAATCTGCTCAGGACTCCCTTGTTCTTAAAGATTGTACACTGTCTCATAAACACTTCACTACATGCATCAGGAGAAAAAGAAATAAAAATTCTTTCTGGGAGAATCCATATCACATTCAGGTTAGTATTTTTAAGATGTACTATATTTTTAATGAAAATGTATGCTGCGTAAAGGAGACATACATAAACAAAGGAAGTCTTTTTTATAGAGTAAATGTAACTTTTATGCTTTCATAGGCCAGTGTGCTAGCCCAGAGTACTCTGGGGTATACCAATGATACAGAAACAAGTTGTCCAGGGATACTGAATTGTGGAATTTAGAGTGTATGCCACTCTGCACTAATTAGGTCATTGAAAATAAAATATTCTATTTGATTTTTTCAGTAGATAGTATGCATATTTGTTTGTTTTTATTACATGTGGTAGGAAGGGAATTTATACCCTTAAAGAAAGCTTGTTTTTAAAATTTTATTCAATATTATCGCCAGGAGAAAAAGCTATAAAAAAAATTCACAGGGAAAAAAATCCATAGGCTAGTTTTTTATAAAACTTCAATTAAAAATATCCATAATTTGTTTCTTAATATATGGTTACCTCTATAAGTAAATGTATCTTTATTGCTGCTACTATTTACTGGTAAATACATTTTCTAATAATTACAAAGTCTTTTAGGAGGAAAATTTCCATTTAAAACCTTAACCTGATATTTGGCTTGAAATTCATAAATAACAGAATCTTTTAAATTCAGTAGGATTAATAATTATTTTAATATCAATCTCTATACATTGGTTTTCATTTAAACTAAGAGCCTATAAAGTGTCTACAGTAAAATAGAAATTTTTAATTACTTGCATAAATTTTATTAAAATTTGTTGTACTTTAATGGGGGGATGAGGACACATTTGTAATACCTTAACCAATAAAGAAATTTAAAAAAAAATTATGTTGCTAAAGATAAGACACTTATGAAGATTTCTTCTATTAATACTTAGTCATTGCTGGTTCAATAAAATAAGACTGCCATGTATTTTATTTTGTATATTATTTATAACATACTTTCTAAAAATACAATTATTTTACATGTAAAAAATATATCTGTAGAAATATATTAATACATCTATACTTTACATATACTATACTAAAAATTAGGATTTTATATGCAACATTTGAAATCTTGAGAATACATAAATTCAGTAAATGCTCTCATTTAATATAAAATAAATGAAGAATTCCTATTGATGAAGCATTGAAGTGGTCCAGATTCTAAACAGTCTCTGAGTATCAAAGCTCAAAATTTACTGGTATAGCAATACTTACTATAATTCTCAACTCTAATATAACACTAAATATACCATTTTCCTATTAAGGCATCAACAGTATTAATCATTAATTCACAGAAACTAGCAACTATATTTTCTAAGTGATTTTCTGGATAAAGGTACTATTATAAAAATAAAAATTCACTATGCCACTTTTCTGGTTATAAGCAGCTTGATGTGGTTTTGGGGGGTAGAAAGAATATTTTTAATTGTCAATTTAATTGTTTCTTATTTTATGATTTAAAGATTATAAAAGCAAAACTATATTAACACAAAAATAAAGGTAAAACTTTCTCTTTCCCATCAAACCCTCATTAAACTATTGAGAGTTAACGTCTTTCATAGCATCATATGTATCCTTCCAAAATAAGCATATATAAAGCATGGTTGTTCATGCACACATCTAGTTTTTATATAAGATCATACTATACAAACTTTAATTTTTAGACTTTTTATTTAATATAAGGTGGACATGCTTTTATAACAGTACATGCAAATGTACCTCCTTTACTTTTTAACTAATTTATTTAACCTGTTTCTTATTGAAAAATATTTTGTGTTTTGCTACTACAAATGGTGTATGTACATCTTTGTACAAATACAGTTTTGCTGCATACTTAGGTGAGATATCTGTCAAGATGAAATATCTATAAAGTAGATTCCTAGAGATAGCATTTCTCTGTCAAAGGGAACTGCATTTTAAATTTTGTTACAACCAAGCCAAGTTTTAAAATGTACCTCTAATATACCATCCTGCCAACAATAGATATTGTTGATGTTGTTATTTATATTTTATGTATAAATTTTATTTACCAAATGTGGTTTCATTTTCCCTAAATATTTATCAGTGAGTAACCTCCAGTTCTCATATTTTTAAATACATTAACCTGAATAGGGTATCACAATATAAGCTGTAGAAAGTAATTCTAACCAGAGTGGACTTTTCCATTTAGCAGCAATCTTTGCAGACTCATGATACTACTAGAGGCTTGGTGCACAAATTAGTGCATGGGTGGGGGCCGGCCGGCCCATCCCTCGGTCCAATCAAGCAGGCCAGCGGGAGGAGGGGGCCGTGGGTGGTTGGCTGGCTGGCCCTGCCCCCTGGTTGAACTCCCAGTTTAGCTCCCTGTTGAACTCCCGTTCAAGGGGACAATTTGCATATTAGCCTTTTATTATATAGGATTCCTCTATCCTTAGGCAAATTACACCTAACTCTCCTCCCATCCCCACATTCTTTTTTAATTACAGATTCAAACAAATTTTATCAGGTAACTTGTTCACTGCATTTCCTTATACTAGTACATTCATTCTACAGGAAAGCAAAGATAATATTCACAAAATTCTAAACAGATGGTACATTTATAAACAAAAGTATTAGTAGGCAAATGCCAGGAAAAGGACATCTATTTCAGGTTACTACCTTCAATTCTAGCTTTAGAAATTCATCTATATTTATAATAGGGTAATATGCAAATTAGTCGGGACACTGTCACATAATGACCAATCAGCAGGAGGGCAGAGCAGCGAGCTACGAGTGGCAGAAAGCTATAGGAGGGCGGAGCAGCAGGCGGAGAGCTACAGGAGGGCGGGGCAGCGAGCTATGAGTTTCGGAGAGCTACAAGCTGTGGTGGGTGGGTGGTCAGCTGAGGCAAGCGGCAGCAAGCTACTCACGCATGGATTCGTGCACAGGGCCACTAGTATTACTAATAAGAAAACATAACATCCTTGATAACACTGTCAATAGAAGAGGTTAATTAATGTTCAAAGCTTAGTATAGGAACTGGGGATAAAGACTATCAAATCTGCATAGTCAACTCTTAATTATGTGTGCTAAATAAAGGGGAATTATTATTATTTTTTAATCTTTATTGTTTAGATTATTACAGATGTTCCTCTCCCCCCCCCACCCCAAGGGGAATTATTGTAATTAATTCAGATATGTGTGTAACTTAATTTTTATAAAGAGTCAAATGGTAAATATTCCTGTGGGTATTTACAGAGTTCAGTTATTCTTAAAATTTGATCTTCCACTGAAGTTATATTCACAAACTTTTACAAAATTTAACATAATTTATAAAATGAAATTCTAGCCTTTAAAATATCCCAAATTAGTAATTTTCAGTCTACCAATAATTCTATAGTCTTTTAAAATAATTATCTAAAATAAGTTTCTATCAGTGACAGATGGGAACTAGACTTACACCTTGATCACACTGTAAGGTACATAATCATCAAATCGCTAAGTTGAACACACCCGAAAATAACAATAGTATATGACAACATAGTTTAATAAATTTTTTAAAATAAAAAATGTTTCCAGTGGTGATAATTTTCAAAAATAACATTTAATTGAAGCACTTCTAAGTTAAAAATCTGTGAAGTTATTGATGTGAAATAATAAAACCTAAGAGCTACACAAGAAAATTCAAAGTCTTTAATCAAAACGAAAATCTCAGAAACACTATCATTTCACCCTGTCATCAGGAATTACTCTAAGATTTTCAAAACTGTAATTGAAAAATATACTGTATTTCACAACAAAGCTTAAAACCAATTAATGGCAAAGCTATGCTTACATTATACATGGTTTAATGTTTCTATTTATGAATATTTATGTGGTATGGTATGGAATTTTTCTATATTAAAGGAAGTTTTGATATGAAACTTTGTAATTAATAATTGGTCACTCCCTGCTTTGTTTTGTTTTTTTATTCTAACTCAATGTCACCCAACCCATGCACCTGTGAACATGCGGGGGCACACAAATTTCTCCCCACCACATTCCCACTCGTGGTTTTTGTATGCATTTATATCATGATCTGTAATATAAAGCAATGAGATGAATTTCAACAAACCATGTAAGAAATGGACCATTTTATTTTTAATCCTTGCTCTCCTTATGATTTTCTTTTTTTTTTTTTTAATCCTCACCCAAGGATATTTTTCCATTGCTTTTTAGAGAGAATAGAAGACAGAGGGAAAGACAGAGAAATATCGATGTGAGAGAAGCACATCGATTGGTTGCCTCCTCCATGAGCCCTGACCAAGGCCTGGGCCTGAGAGGAGCCTACAACCAAGATAAGTGCCCTTGACCAGAATCTAACCTGGAACCCTTTAGTCAGCAAGCCAACGCTCTATCCACTGAGCCAAACGGGCCAGGGCCTTATGATTTTCTTCATGTCCACTAATATCCAAACATTGGCATTGCCTTCTAATCTTATGATTTCAACCTTTTTTAAAAATATATTTTATTGATTTTTACAGAGAGAAAGGGAGAGGGATAGAAACATCATTGAGAGAGAAACATCGATCAGCTGCCTCCTGCACACTCCCTACTGGGGATGTGCCCACAACCAAGGTACATGCCCTTGACCAGAATCGAACCCGGGACCCTTCAGTCCGAAGGCCGATGCTTTAGCCACTGAGCCAAACCAGCCAGGGCTCAACTTTTTAAAAATGTAAAATACTCCCAAGTCTATCTTGACTTCTCCCACAACATCCAATCTAATTATTTCTAACCAGACATATCCCATAGGCCCCTTAAACACATGTCTCAGAGTTATTCTTCTTTCTGTGCTTATTTATTTTAGGGTACCTCAAACATTGTGGTCACCCAGCTTGAAGGTTTGGCTCATCTTTTTTCTTTGGTCTCCTTACCACCACAACTCATTCCCACCCCCAATCCAATCTTTTACCAAAGTTTAGCGAATCTACTGCCTTGCCCTGGAAATTCAGCTTCCTAATCCCATGAGGCCATTTCACCTCCTCATTAATCCATCCTACCCTGTGGTTATTTTCAGAACCCTCTGGTAAATGGTCTATGAGCAATGGGCAGAGAGAGGATTTTATGGTTTGTTTGCTTTTTGTACAAAGGAGCAACTTCAGTTATGAACTGAAAATGGATATTACCATTACACAATAACATGTATGCCATTATAATGCCTGAGTAAACATTTTCTCTGGCTGAAAAAGCAGCTCTACATTTTTTATGAAGTTTCATCCTGGAGACATACAGATATGCTCAATTCCAGATCTTATCATTCATTTTACTTTTCTGATGCTCTGATTCCTTATATTTGAAATGAGAATAATAAGCTACCTCATAAGTTTAAGACTTAATAAGGTATATGTGTACCTGACTTTATATATGCTCTAGATATTTGTTGAATGAATGTACCCCTACTTGGAACACCTCCTCTCCCACATCTTCAGTCAGCTAATTTATACTTGTCTTTTAAAACTCGATTGCAGCCACCTGAGTTTCCCAACAATGATTTCTGTGTCCCACTTCCGTGTTTCTATAGCTCCCGTGCATATTTATCACACACTGTAATTACTAATGTCCTTGTCAGTCTCCCAAGTCATATCTTGGTGAATTCCCTAGGATATGGATCGTGTTTTAATTGACTTTGCATCTGCAGCAATTACTGTGGTTCCTGGCAAATAGCATCCACCATTTCAATCAATGTTGAGTGATTACTTTGTACACAATTAACCAAATGCCTGTACCATAAGCTTTACTAATTTTATTCTAAGGTAAAGCAAAGTACAAACATTGAGGAAAAAGAAGAAGTTAACCACCAAATATCAACTGCAGGTATTTTAACAAAAATGTTCATTCTGGTGGGGTCATGTGTAAGTCAAGATGGTGAAAACGGGCATTATAAATACAGCCTCTCTAGATGGAGATAACAGTTAAGCACTTAAGCTGTGCCAGTTAATTTCCTTATTAAGCGCTTTAGTTATTTGATTTAATCCACACAACCCCCTCTGGGGTAAGTTCTATTTCTATTATTAGCCCAATTTTATGAGATCAGGGAACGGAGGGCCGGAGAGATTCTGTCACTGAAAGATCACACAAGTTGTGCAGTTATGGGCGGTATCTGGGTTCCCACGCGGGCTTCCTAACTCCTGAGCCTCTCCCTTAACTACAATGTGCTGACTTCTTACTGGTGGAAGTAGCTGATTTTTCTTTTTTACTTTTTAATGTTTTTACTGATTTTTTTTTTGAGAGAGGTAGGGGGGGGGGGGGGACATCGACGTGAGACACAGATCCTCACGCACCCCCACCCAACCCAAACCGCAACGTGGGCAAGTGCCCTGACCCAGAATCGAACCAGCGTCCTTTCAGGAAGACGCTTAACCAACTAAGCCACACCGGCCCGGGCGGAAGTAGCTGATTTTTCAAAGATGCCTAATGTGGCGCCCTGACCCAACAGTGCTGGGGCTATGTCGTCCCCAAAAGAGTGTAAATAAGACATTCTGGATGACCAGGGGCACATCTCACCTTCACAACTAACGACGGAAGGTTCGACCTGCACATTGTGTCCTTGAATATAAGGCTACGCACACCACGGATGCTGCCCAGTTTTCTTCCACATGCCTCCAATAAGCTACACTTCCCGCCTGGTTAGTCGCATCCTTTTTTAAAAACAAGCCTTGGATTTCTTTTAACACACACACATAATTTTCCCCTTTATGGCCTAAAAACCTAAATGCTTAAGAACTAAGCCATCATTTCCAGTAAAGCCAGAAAAAAATAAAAATAGGTCGTGTATAGAATTTTGAGACTAGGAGATCCAAATGAGGCAGTCGTAAGGCCACTCAGAAGCCCAGCTCTGCAGAACTGATATGTCCGGTACCGTCACAAGGCGGACACGCGGGCAAACTGAGACCCACGAACTGGCCCTAAAGTTCCCTTGACGGGGCGGCCGAATCACTAATTTCGAGTTCTCCGGGGCTGCCTTGCAGACTTTCCACGGGCAAGGTGTGCAGAACATGGGAAAGAAACTGGAACATGGGAAATGGAGGCAAGGGCACAGGGCTCAAGGGTGACTCTTACACCAGAGCAACTAGGGACCTGGGGCCCCGTCAATGATTCCCGGATCTGAAATTAACGCTAAGTAATAAGTGCCCACCACAATTCTTTTTTCCGGTTGGAACACGGGGCCTTGACCTTATTTTATTAAAAAACAGATAGATACCTCAGTAACGTGTTTCAAGGATGGGCGTTTTGGTTCCTGCCATTTAAATATGCCGTCAAATCCACTCAGGAGGGGGAAATGCAATCAAGGGCCGACAGCGAGCACTGTGTGCAGGGAACATCAGCCGAATAGGATGGATGAAGTATCACTTAGAAGCCGTTTATTACCGTGGGCGTGTTGGGTGGTGACGGCCAAAGTGCGGATGTGATTAACAGAAGTCGCAGAACCCTGAGCCGCAGGAGCCGCACTACACTCCACAGGTGGCTGTCAGACCACGAGTGACGGGACGCTGGCAAAATGGCGGCCGCGTCTCTATCCGCGCGAGAGCACGACCCCGCGAAGGAACGTACGTCACCAGGGCAACGACGCTCTTGCGTCAGCAAGACGCTCTTGGTCCGGGTGAAAGTTCAGGGCTGGCTTAGCGTCCCCCTCGCCGCTTTACCGCGTCGGGGTCCAAGGCAAGGCCAGATCGCGGGCGACTACCCCGACCCCGGGCCAAGCGAGCTTTGGCTCAAGTCGGGAGCGAACAAAGCGCGCTTACTGCCCGGCTCCACCTCGCCTAGCCGGCCGGAAGGGAGCCGTCCGAGTGAGCGCCGGCCTGGGGGCGTGGCGAGCCGAGCGCCTGCCCCGCCCCGCGCGCGCGCGCTCACTTCCGCGCCGGGTGGCGCCAGCGGGAGTTGACGTTAACCATGGAAACGCGGAGCGGGCTACGGCGCGACCGAGAGGAGCTGGCTGTCAGGTCCCCGCGGCTTATCTGTCTCCCCGTCGGGGTCGCAGACTTTCTCCCGGCAGGAGCGCCCAGTCTGTTCATCTGCAGAAATGCAGCCCTCTGGATGCCTTTGCATCGCCTCTTCCCTCGGGTGACTCGAGGTACGTTCGATCCCAACACCCTGGAGACTTCTTTGTCGCCTCAGTTTCCAAGCCAGCGCACAGCCACGTTGTTCTTGCAGTTTTAAGTTGCGACAGATTTCTCGTTCTTCGTTATAAAGCCTACAGGTGCCACTATTGAACTTTCTTAAGACGTAAGATGAACTTAGTCGCTAGAGAGAGCAATCTGGTGTGATTTTAATTTTCTTTTGAAAGACTATATTTTAGCCTGGTGACTTAACAGCATTTTGTTTCTAAGAGACACTTGTGAAATGGAAAATGGCCTTTTAAGTCTTGATGTGCGGATGGCCTTGTTACCCCACTAACACTTACAAATTATTCTCCTTAGATGGTAATGGACTTTTTCTCTTCTTATCTCCAACTAAACCACTTTTGCCCCAAATTGGTCAACTTCTGGCCCCCTGACCATGAATATCTCTTTACCCACTGATCTACTGCCTCTCTCCACAGCTCTCTGTCAAGGACCAGCGGTTACTTCTATGAAGTCTACTTCATCAGAAGTTATTTATCAGGCTTTTGAATTCATTATCTGCCTTATTTCTTTCTTACTCGGCTGTATATTAGGTGTTTTGTTTTTGGTTAACTCATTCCTGCAGTTAGGGCAAAGACCATCCTGTATATTATAGGATATCCTCCCAACTTCCCTTTTAAACAGCAATATTTAATGTTTTTCTACTTTAATCAGCATATTTAAGCTTTCCATGCCAAGGTGTTTTACTAAATATTAGGGAGAGTCAAAAGTATCTCAAGATTTAGCCCCTCACAAATAACTTAATAGAGAAGAAAAAAAGATGAAAAGGTAACGTGAAGAGTGAACAGTACAAGAAATGCCTTATGTTGGTACATGTTACAAGATGAGTAGTATAAACAAGCAATGCTTTTAATATACAGAGAGAAGAGTCACAGTTTGGCCTACATACTCTGCAAAATTTTCGGAAAGGAATAGGCTGAATCTTGAAAGTTGACTAAGATTACTAATTAGGGAAAGGAGTACAGGTATCAGAGGCAAAGGAGAGGCTTTGAGCAGAGGCACGATGAAAAGCACAAAATGTGTTTGCTGGGCATGGGGTTGAGAGTTCTAGAGAATGTTTGGTAAACTTAAGAGGTGTGAAAATGTCATACATAAAATACACGCACAAACACAGCATAGTGTGTGTGCCTTCTGAAACTTTTTATACCTATACAAATTGTACAGCCATTAAACATGCAAGTGTATGTACTCTTGTTTTAAAATGCAAATGGGTCTTCGTATGTTTGTTTTACTTTGCAATATCTCATGGGAATCTTTCCATGTTTTCACATTAACAATAGATCTTCGGAATATTTCCCTGCTTGGAATATAATCACAGGGTATCCTATCAAAGTTAAACGAACATGAGTAGTAACGTGCATGCAGCTAGGTAATCTGGTTGATAAGTATCCTCAGTTTTTGGCTTCCTTTCCCAGCAAGCCATTTCACCTTGTTCCCGGCTTGCCTCGGTGGAGCAAGAGAGGGCAACTTTTCCTAACTTCCTGGGCACATCCAGACTCTTAAAAAAGCCCAGGCCAGCCATCCAAGTTTATTTTCCTATCTGATGTCATTTTTCATAGATAATTGAAATCAAAATGTTTACCCCTGCTTACAAGAGTGTGCCTTTACTTACCCTATGGCTTCTACAGAACAATCATATCAGAATACAGTACACTTAGTGTACAGAATACTAAGCCTGACATCAGTACAGGAGATAAACTCATTCAGAGGGTAGGGAGGCAATCTTCTCATTCCCTGAGATTGAACCATCAACCACATAAGTTCTGCTGTTTTGTGAGTACTTGCAGGGCTGCCATGTGAGTAAAAGCTATGACTTGTTCTGTGCAGAATGAAGACTAATGGCTTGAAGATATAAGACAACTAGGGGCCCAGTGCACGAATTCGTGCACCTTGAAAGAAACTGTGGGCCACAAGGCTGTTTTAGGCACAGGGGCGGGTCTCAGCCCATCCTCCGTGCCCCTGCCCGGCCCCTCCTGCCGTGGCCCCCGGTCCCCTGTCTGCCAGCAGCCCTGCTCCTGCTGCCGCCTCTCCCACGCACTGACGGCACCAGCCCCGCTTGAACCCGCTGACAGCATGGAGCAATTGGGGCTGGTGCCAGCAGTGGGTGCGAGCAGGGCTGGCGCAGTCAGCAGGTGCGAGCAACAGCTGCTGTCCCGATCGCCCCTCTGGAACAGGGGAAGGTGGAGAAGCCTTCAGGGGCAATCAGGGCCGGCAGCTGCCACTCGTACCCGATGATGGCGCCAAGCAATTGGGAACGGTGCCGGGTACCAGCAGTGGGTGCAAGCAGTGGCTCAGCGCTGCCTGCAGGTGCGAGTGGGGCCGGCACTGGTAGTGGGTGTGAGTGGCAGCTCTGGCGCTGGCAGTGGGTGCAGCGGGGCTGGCGCTGGCAGTGGGTGCAAGCGGCAGCTACTGGCCCCAATCTCCCCTCAGGAGCAGGGGGAGGTAGAGAAGCCCTAAGGGGCGATCGGGGCTGGCAGCCGCTGCTTACACCCTCTGATGGCACTGAGCAATCGGTGCCAGCACCAGGCGCCGGCAGTGGGTGTGAGCGGGGCCGGCGCTGGCAGCAGGTGCAAGCGCCAGGCAGGACCGCAGCGCGCTTGAGCAAAGAATTTTCAGTAACCACCAGAGGCTCGCCCCTATGACAGCGACCGGCGCCCCACCTTGGTCTAGCCCCCCCACTCACCTGCTCCACCATCCTGCTGTGGCCGATGCCTGCCATGTTATGCGTACGCCCCCTGGTGGTCAGTGCATGTCATAACAACCGGTTGTTCGGTTGTTCCGCTGTTCCGTCTATTTGCAGATTAGCCTTTTATTATCTACTAGAGGCCTAGTGCACGAATTCATGCACAGGTGGGGTCAGACTGGCCTGGCCCCTATTGGGGTGGATCGGGGCCGGGCCTGTTAGGAGGAGGAGACGGCAGGAGGTTGGCCGGCCAGCCCCACCCCTTGTTTAGGCCGGTTCGCTGGCTGCAATGGGCATCATAGCGACTGGTCATTACAGCGTTCTGGTTGCTGGCTTTTTATATATATAGATACTAGAGGCCTGGTGCACAAAATCGTGCATGGGTGGGGTCTGGCTGGCCCACCCCAATCAGGGTGGAGGGGCCGATTGGTCCGGGCTGGCTCG
>NW_005871214.1:2634601-2654239 GCF_000147115.1 Myotis lucifugus | reverse complement strand
TGTACCATCTCAGGAAGAGACAAGTCAAAGGTAGGGATTTGAATGATCAATATTCTCTTGGCCCAACCTTCCCCATCAGGCTGACAAAAAAAGCATCTGCTAACTGGAAATTCTGGGAATAGCTGCTTCTGCCAAGGATCTCCCAGCCTGCCAGAGGGACCTAGAATCACTTTTATTAGTGTCAAAGATCTTTACAAGGTGTATACACATTTGCTGTTAGCTTTCAGATGAGTTGAAGCTTCAAAGGTGCTTTAGTGTCAGGGGTGCTTCCGTTTCTAAGTCTCTCCCTAGACAGGTAACGCGGTTTAGTTCCCTGCTGACAACCCTCTAAAGAGAGGCCGTGGTGTGATGTGGCTGTCCTCTTGGTTGTAAAGCAGTAGAGAGACAATGCAGGAAGATAGTGGTTGTGCTGGGCACTTCTCCTGGACACCTGATTGCATCAGGGTGGGGGGGCCAATCGGGGGCAGGGCCAGCAGGGGGGAGGGGCCAAGGGTAATTGGCTGGCCATCCCCACCCCTGATAGGGCTGGTTGGCTGCCACAGTGCGCGTCATAGCCACCGGTCATTCCGGTCGTTCCGCTGTTGGGTCTCTTGGCTTTTATATATATAGATCTATCTATAATAATAAAAGCGTAATATGCTAATTAGACCAGACAGTCAAACAACCTTCTGGACGTTCATCTAGACGAAGCTGCTGTGGTGGGGGCAGAGGCAGTTAGGGGCGATCAGGCAGGCAGGCCAGTGGTTACGGGCAATCAGGCAGGCAGAGGGGTTAGGGGTGATCAGGCATGCAGGCAAGCAGTTAGGGGGGATCAGGCAGGCAGGCAAGCAGTTAGGGGGGATCAGGCAGGCAGGCGAGCAGTTAGGGGTGATCAGGCAGGCAGGCAAGCGGTTAGGGCAATCAGGCAGGCAGGCAGAGGGGTTAGGGGTGATCAGGCAGGCAGGTGAGTGGTTAGGGGTGATCAGGCAGGCAGGCAGAGTGGTTAGGGCAATCAGGCAGGCAAGCGGTTAGGAGCCAGCGGTCCCAGATTGTGAGAGGTATGTCCGACTGCTGGTTTAGGCCCGATCCCACAGGAGGATCGTACCTAAACTGTCAATCAGACATCCCCCAAGAAGTCCCGGATTGTGAGAGGGTGCAGGCCGGGCTGAGGGACTCGCCACCCCATGCATGAATTTGATACAACAGGCCTCTAGTAGATATATAAAAGCCCAGCAACTAAACGGTTGAACGACCGAACAATCAGTCACTATGACGCACACTAGGGCAGCCAACTGGCCTGATCTGGGCCCCGATTTGCCCCCAACCACCTGAAGCCCCTCCCTCACAGAAGCCCCGCCCCCAATTAGCCATCATCAGGGTGGGCCAGCCAAACTTCACCCATGCACGAATTCGTGCACTGGGCCTCTAGTATAGGATAAGTGTTTATAGTTTAAAGAATTTCCTAACAGTATAACAAGAGGGGTTGTAAAGCAATAATTCTTAATAGTGACCCAAAAACCTTTTGTGATGCCCAAAAGCTCTCTCCAGGGCTGATTTTGATTGGGTAGAAGTGGCTTGCAGAAAAACTTTTAAACTGACAGGAAGAAAGGCTATTTTAAGATGGCTTTAAATACTTTTATGTGTTTTAAAAACATATAACAAATTTTATCATCTTAACCATTTTTCAGTGTATAGTTCAGTAATATCAAGATTATTACATTGTCCTGCACCATTCTTTCCCATGATTCCTTTCATCTTGTAAAACTCTATACCCATTAAAAAACACTCCCCATTCTCCTGTCCCCCCAGCCCATGATAGTCATCATTCTACTTTCAGTCTATGATTTTGATTATTCTAAGTACCTCATATAAGTAGAGTCATACAGTATTTGAAATGTGACTTATTTTACTTAGCATAATGTCTTTAAGGTTCATCTGTGTTGTAGCATATTACAAGATTTCCTTCCTTTTTAAGACTGAATAATATTCTCCTATAAGTATATACCACATTTTGCTTATCCATTAATCCTTTGATGGACATTGAGTTGATTCCACATTTTAGTTATTGTAAATAATGCTGCTATGGACATGAGTATATAATATCTCTTTGATTATGGACATGAGTATATAATATCTCTTTGAGACCCTGCTTTTAATTCTTTGGGGCATATATCCAGAAGTGGAATTCCTAGGTTTTATGGTAATTCGATTTTTAATTTTTGAGGAATTACCATACTGTTTTTCATAGAAGTTGTACCATTTTACATTCCCAGCAGCAGTGCACAAGGGTTCTCGTTTTTCCAGATTCTCATCAATATTTGTCATTTTTTGTTGTTGTTTTTATAGTAGCCATACTAATGGGTGTGAGATAATATCTCATTGTAGTTTTGATTTGCATTTCCCTAATGACTAGTGATGTTGAGCATCTTTTCATTTGGTTACTGGAATTTGTATGTCTTCTTTGGAGAAATGCCTATTCAAGTCCTTTGCCATTTTTTGAATTGAGTTGTTTGTTCTTTTATTGTTGGGCTTTTGGAGTTCTCTATATATTCTGCATATTAATCCCTTATCAGGCATATGCTTTGCAAATATTTTTTCTCATTCTGTGGGTTGCCTTTTGACTCAGTTGAAAGTATCTTTTGATGCATATACTTTTAAAATTTTTATTCAGTCCAATTTGTCTATTTTTTGTTGTTACTTATTGCTTTCCGAGAAATCATTTCCAAATCCAATTTTGGAAGCTTTTCTCCTGTATATTCTTCTAAGAGTTTCATTATTTTAGCTCTTACATTTAGGTCCTTGATCCATGTGAGGTAGTTTTTTTACAGAGAGGAAGGGAGAGGGATAGAGAGTTAGAAACATCGATGAGAGAGAAACATCGATCAGCTGCCTCCTGAACACCCCCCACTGGGGTTGTGCCCGCAACCAAGGTACATGCCCTTGACCGGAATCGAACCTGGGACCCTTGAGTCTGCAGGCTGACGCTCTATCCACTGAGCCAAACCAGTTAGTGAGGTAGTTTTTGTATATGGTGTTTGGTAAGGGTCTGACTTCATTCTTTTGCATCTGGATATCCTGTTTCCCAGCACCATTTGTTGCAAAAGACTGTCCATTCCTCATTGGATGGTCTTGCATCTTTGTCAAATCTTTGACCATATGTAAGAGTTTATTTCTGGGCTTTCTATTCTGTTCTATTGGTATATATGTCTATCATTGTGAAGATGGCTTTAAACATAATTCTTTTTTTCTAGTACAACATATGATCCCTGAGGTAATCCTTTGTTAGCTAGCCCTGTGTTAGGCAACTGTTTTTCTGGATAAGCTACTGAGTATATCCCAGGAAAAGGAAAACTTGAAAATAAGAGAGACCACATTGTTTGATACATAGTTTTTGTGACCCTTAAATTAAAATAATTTAGAGCAGCGATTTTCAACCTTTCTCATGGCACATATAAAATAATTACTAAAATTCTGCGGCACACTAAAAAATATTTTTGCCAATCTGACCAAAAAAAATAAGTTTAATGTTGATTGATTTATAAAAAATTATAGTAATTCTTTATCCTTTTTGCTCCAAAGTGACTTTTTAAAACATCAGGTATCTATACTTGTAAATAAGGATTTCTGGTATCAAGACTTAACCAATCAGATGCAACCTCATTATGTGATGTGACCAATAAGATGCAGCTCTAATATATGACCTATATATTTATGGTTCAAGAGAGGGAATTCACACCAAACAGCTATTGTGTTAGCTGTTGTCATTTTTTTTATTTGATAGTCTAAGGGAGAAGGGAGTTAGTGCCCCTGACTACATAGTTTTAAAAATTCTTGCAGGACACCAGTGGAAAATCACTGATCTAGACTAAAGCATGTATAGGTCTTGTTATTATTTCAAATGCTTTTCTAGAGCAAGTAGATTTTTGAAAACTGACAACAGAAAGAGAGACTAAAATTTTAATCCTGTGATAATATAGCTAATAATACGCATTATTCTGATACCTGAAGTCTTTTGAGTTGAATGATGAAATCATTGTTCCTACTACATGTTGAACAGCCAGTGGCTTTTTATCAGAATGCTACTATTTTAGCAGGATTTCACTTTTTAAATTATCGGAAAATCCTAAATTTACTGTAATTGTTAAGTGATATGACTAACAGCATTTCTGTTTTCCATTTCTATTTCTATTTTAATTCAAGGTAATTATAGAGAATATCCTTATTTTAGGGCAGAAGTTGGTAAACTGTGACCCACAGGCCACATCTGGCCCACAACCAGTTTGGGTAAATAATGTAAAGTTTTATTGGAACACAATCAATCATATCCATTTCCGTATGTAAAGTCTGTGGCTGCTTTTCTGCAACAACAGCAGGGTTGAGTCATTATAACAAAGATCATATGGTCCACAAAACCTAAAATGTTCATTCTTTGACCCTTTACAGAAAAAAATTTGCTGGCCCGTGTAATAGAGGGAAAAGTTAATAAGCAAACAACAAAAGCTCTCAGGGAAATGATCAGTAAAACCAGATTTGAGTTGAAAGTACTTACTTTTTTAACTTTCCTTTGGCCTCAAAAATCTCAAATTGTGAGTTAATGTAAGATTTAATTCCAGATATTATGTTCTAGATAAATGAATAATAATGTGTTGGTCGTTTTATTTCAAATGAAAAACAACTTAGCCATTATTTATTTAGTACCAAGTATGTGTCAGGCAATGGGGAGGAGGTAGAGAAATGAGGTTGTAAATCCTGCCCTTGAAGGAATTGAGGAGAGAAAATAGAAATGTGGGATTTCCCCTACATGTTTTAAGTATGACATTTCCAAAAAGTGACTTTTTTCTTTCTTTTTTTTAGAGACTGCTGTGTTACAGAAAGTGATGTGACTTTCAGGGTACTCCTGAGTGAGAAGGATGAGTCCTGATGTGCCTCTACTGAATGATTACAAAAAGGACTTCCTTCTGAAGCGCTTTCCACAGACTGTTCTTGGAGGCCCTCGGCTCAGATTAGGCTATTGTGCACCTCCTTACGTATATATTAATCAAATTGTCCTTTTTCTGATGCCATGGGTTTTGGGTGGGATAGGAACACTTTTGTACCAATTAGGCATCCTAGAAGACTATTATACAGCAGCACTCTCAGGTGGACTAATGCTTTTCACCGCATTTGTCATCCAGTTCACAAGTTTATACGCCAGAAACAAATCATCAACGGTAGAAAGAATGCTAAGCACAGCTATCTTAGCAGAGGAAGATGAGCATGAATTTACAAGTTGTACTGGTGCTGAGACTATCAAATTTCTAATTCCTGGAAAGAAATATACAGCCAATATGGTTTTTCATTCTGTTCTTGCTGGGTTATTGTGTGGTCTTGGAACGTGGTATCTGCTCCCAAATAGGATAACCTTGCTGTATGGCAGTCCAGCAGGCACTGTTCTGCTGTTTTTCTTTGGATGGATAACATTATGTACAGGAGAATATTCATTAATTGTAAACACAGCCGTAGAGACTGCAACTTTTCAAACCCAGGATACTTATGAAATCATTCCTCTTATGAGACCTCTTTATATTTTTTTCTTTGTTTCTATAGATCTTGCATACAGGTAATAAGCTATCAAATATTTTATAATTCGCTTTATTTTAAAGCAGACATAATAGGAGCACTCTCCATAGTATTAAAAAATGTATCTTTGAAGTGGAAGTCATCAAGATAAACCATTGGGTGATAGCTTTGATGATTAATCTCTAGGAAAAATTTCTGTTAAACATACATACTAAAACAGTAAGTAAATCTGATTGAAGAGTAAAAAGAAAATCCTTTATAAGATAAATCAACAAAATTTCAGTCCTGTGTTTCACTTTAAAGAAGGAGCTATGAATCTATATGATAGCTGGCTAAAACCTGGGAAAAGAGATAGAACTTTACTGTGAGGAGAAAATGAAGACTTTAAAATTTATATACATAAATATTATGTACAGATTGAATTTCTGATGTATAGATAACATCGAATTTTGTTATAGTAACTATATTGAAGAAAAATATTTTTAAAAATCAGTTGGATACAGAAGAAAAATCAAAAGAATGTTTAACAAAATTGTTTACAAAATTGTTTGATAACCACTTTTTGCTTGCCTTTTCTAAACCCATTTTGCTTGCCTTTTTCTAAATCTTACTTTTCTTTCTTTGTTGCTATAGATTATAGCTTTCTCTTTTAGTGTCCAGGTAGAAATGAATAGTCATGTTATGGACTGAATGTTTGTGTTCCCTCCAAATTCACATGTTTAAAGCCCTAACACCCCATGTGATAGTATTTGGAGATGAGGGTTTTTGGGAGGTAATTATCAGAAACATTAGAATTTAAACATTTTTATATAAAAGAATTAACCTATTTGGGCTGAGTCATATACACAAGAATATAATCACAGTGTTTAGTTACCTCAATTACATATGCTTCTATTTATTTATGATCTTGCATATAAATACTTTTCTGTGCCATTGCTTATATTTATTTTCAAAACAAAAATATTTGGGGAGTAAATGTAATTTGGATAAACTATTCTTGAGTATACATTATTTTACATGTTATCTTATCCTTGACTATGTTAGCAAGAGAAGTGTTATCTTTTTTTAAAGATGTAATTTAAAAATACATATATTTTTCCATCACCTTTTATCCCCCATCCCCTCTTCCACCTACATCCCTTTCCCCTCTCCCCCACAATCACCATACTGTTGTCTGTGAGTACGTGAGTTCTTTCTCTCTTTTTTTTATTTTTTGCTCAGTCTCTCCATGCCCCCTGCCTCCCCCTACCCCTCACCCCAGAGAGCTGTCAGCTTGCTCTCTATGAATCTAAGGAGAAGTGTTATCTTAACAACAACAACAACAACAAAAAACCACAGCAACAAAAACCCCTCTATATATCTGCATGTTTTCCTTGACCTTCCTGTGGCTTACTGTGTATGGTTCGATTTTCTTTTTTGTTACTTCAGTGTTTTCTTCTCAGGATGAGATTAATTTTATTTTAAACTATACTACACAAAGCATTATCCTCTAATTTAGCATCACATTGTTAACCTTGTGTTCATTAATTCTCTGCTTATAAAAATGTGAAGGACATACATTATGCAGAGTGCATTAGCTAGCATAGTCCTGCTATGTGTGTGACCAAACACATTATGCTGTTATTATAGCTGTAGTTTTTATACATTTGCTTCTGGACTGTTAACGTACATTTAAGTGTTGACTATTACAGAAGTTGCCTTTTTCCTTGATTTCTAGTAGCTCAGGTATAAAGTACAATGATAAGTTTTGAGATTCATCTCTTTTGAGTTATCTCTGGAACTCCATAAGTACTATGCCATTGTTGCTTTCCAGACAAGGTGATTGTTTAGCCTCATTTCAAAAAATTAGTAACATAGATAATTTTATTCTTGTGTGCTTTAAAGTTTGTATTACATTATTTGAATTCATTTAATGATGTTGTATTTAACTGGTCAGTGCTGTATCAAGAACCAGTTTCTCCACTTAGGAGAAAAGCCATCTCTGATTTATGAGATTGTATAGTACCAGTTTGTGTTCTCAAATTCATACCACTGTATATACAAAATAGAAACAAGTTAAGTTTCCAGGCTAACCCACAGAGACACATTCATAACCTAATGTTGCTGGCTTCTGCTATTAACTATACTAACTTCAAATTCTGGGGCCTGGGAGCAAGGTAGTACGAGAGAGTTGAAGAAAGAGAACAGCTTCTTCTCTGCCAGCTACTGATGTGTGAACCAGCAGGAAGGCTTTGGCTTTCCCAGAGTTACTTGCAATTTTAAACTCAAAAATTTTATACTCTAAAAAATCATTGGTAGAATGTAGCCAGTGTAGTTTAGACATTTAAGGGAGAAATGTTTTTGCCCTGGGCTCAGTGCAGTTTTACAGATTCCTAAATTCAATGTTATTCAGTAAACTAGAGGCCCAGTGCATGAATTCGGGGGTCAGGGCCGATTGGGGCAATTGGGGCCGACTGGCTGAGGGGAGGGACTGTGGGAGGTTGGCTGGCTATGGGAGGTTGGCTGGCTACGGGAGGTTGGCTGTGGGAGTGCACTGACTACCACAGGGCAGCTCCTGCTTTGAGGGTTTGCCCCCCTGGTGATCAGTGCGCGTCATAGCGACTGACCGGTCATTTGGTCGTTCAGTCACTTAGGCTTTTATATATATAGATTACTTATATATAGATTACTTTTAATTACATTTTCTTTCCACATTTGAATCCACATATTTTCTAAGTGCTAATTTGTACACTGCTGAGGAGAGAGGGTAGTTCCTGATATAAGGGAAGGACAATGATCACAACTTATATGTGTTGATCTTTTGCAAATTGGGACTAGGACCTTTCTGTAAGTGTTCTTTGGTTGGGGAGGGGGTAGTATTTATGGTGTGGGAGGGGAGGGGTGTATGTATGTTTTGTTTTTCCTGAAAAGATTCTCTGCTATATATAATTTTTGTATGATTTAAATATTTTCTTTTCCCTATAGGTTTATGGTAAATATACCAGTTCTAGAACAAATGAATCAGATTTTACACATCTTGTTTATATTTTTACCCTTTCTGTGGGCACTAGGGATTCTGCCCCCACCCGATGCGCTTTTCTTATGGTCAATGGAACAGGTTTTAGCGTTTGGCCTTGGAGGCTCATCTATGTCAACCCATCTACGGTAATTATTTTAAATACTAAAGTTATATGTAACTTACTCTTAAAGGACATTATTTCTTTTCAAACAAATCCCTTTTTTTTCTCTGCAGATTATTAATAATGTTCATCATTTCTGCTGGAACAGCTGGAACATCGTATTTCATTCCCAGCACTGTTGGAGTGGTTCTTTTCATGACTGGAGTTGGGTTCTTACTGAGTCTTAACCTAAGTGAAATGGGTTTTGTCTTCAAACACAGTGTAATTGGACACAGAGTTGGAATCAAATCTAAGACTTTACCCCTTGGTTCAGAAAAACAGTTTTCTTGGAAGGAATGCCCCTTCTACGTCATTATATTAGTCTTGGCTCTCTTAGAAAGTATTTTGCTGCATCACTTTGCTTGTTGTTCACAGATTTCCAAAACCAGCTCCCAGGCTATTGTTGGCTATGTTTTGATGATATTACTTATAGTACTATGGATACTTAGAGAAATTCAAAGTGTCTATATCTTTGGAATTTTCCGAAACCCTTTCTATCCAAAGGATGTGCAGACTGTGACATTATTCTTAAAAAAGCAAGCAAGGCTCATGAAGATTGGTGTTGTCAGACGGATTTTGCTAAATCTAGGTAGGAAGGTAAAAATTTACTAACTCTGTGTTATATCTACAAAGTGTATAGAAATATGGAATTCCCATATCTGTGTAATATATACTTCATATAAGTGTTTATTTTATGTTTTGGTTCATTTGTTTGGTGTGGTCTTTTTTTTTTTTTTTAGTTAATAGCTTAAATGGGCATTTATAAAGCCTCATATTGGCCAAAATAAAATATGGTAGAAGGGGTTACATTGCCTTAATTAAATTTGTCTTTTGTTTGTCTTAGTGTCACCTTTTGCTATGATAGCATTTCTTTCATTGGACAGTTCCTTACAAGGGCTTCACTCTCTACCTGTCTCCATTGGATTCACAAGAGCTTTTAGAATGGTAATCCTAGTATGCACGTAATAGTACTTTCCTATTTCTAAATTTAATCGTGATTTTGTTTACTCTAATAGTTTACATAAGTTATCAAATTCTCGCTAATCAAGTGGATTTTTTGTGTACTGCAGGTATGGCAGAATACAGAAAATGCTTTACTGGAGATAGTCATTGTATCCACAGTGCACTTGTTGACCAGTATAGACACATGGTGGAACAGAAGCCTGAATACAGGAATCAGACTCTTACTAGTGAGTGTATTTTTTAACAGCTTTATTGAGATGTATTTCACATACCATTAAGTCATTCACTTAAAATATGCAGTTCAGCCCAGCCGGCATGGCTCAATGGTTGAGCATCAACCTATGAACCAGGAAATGATGGTTCAATTCTCGGTCAGGGCACATGCCTAGGTTGTGGGCTCAATCCCCAGTGTGAGGTGTGCAAGAGGCAGCCAATCAATGATTCTCTCTCATCATTGATGTTTCTGTATCTCTCTCCCTCTCCTTTCCTCTCTGAAATCAATAAAAATATATTTTTAAAAATATGCAGTTTAGTGGTATCCCATATAATAAAAGGCTACCAGTAATATGCAAATTGTCCCCTCAACCAGAAGTTCAACTGGGAGTTCAACCAGGAGTTTCACCAGGGGGCGGGGCTGGCCAACCAACTGCCTGCAGCCCCTCCCCCCCAGCTGGCCTGGCCCGATTGGCCCCGATCAGGGCGGGCCAGCAGGACCCCACTCGTGCATGAATTCATGCACCGGGCCTCTAGTATATTCAGAATTTTTCATCCATCACCACAATCTAATTTTAGAACATTTTCAACATCCAGAAAGAAACCTCATACACATTGTATTTATCATTCCTAGTCTCCATCACACCCACCTCCTGATCCAGCCCCAGCAACCATTAATCTACTTTCTGTTTCTATGTATTTGCCTATTCTGGACATTTTATATTAATGGAAATATACAATATATAGTCTTTTGCATCTTGCTTCTTTCACTTATGTTTTCAAGGTTCATCCTTATTGTAGCATGTATCAGTATTCTTTTTTGTTGCTTAGTAGTATAGTATTCTGTTTTACTTTTGACTATGAATAATGCTACTATGCACATTTGTGTACACATTTTTTATATGGACATATGGCCAAATATTTTTCCAAAGTGGCTGCACCATTTAACATTCCCACCAAACAGTGCATGAGGATTCTAACTTCTCTACATCCTCGCAAACACTTGTTATTATCTGACCTTTTCATTATAGTCATTATAGTGTCAACTGCTATCTTGTGATTTTGATTTGTATCTCTCTGAATGCTAATGATGCATCTTTTCATATGTTTATTGGCCATTTATGCATGTTTTTTGGAGAAATGTCTATTCCAATACTTTGCCCACTTTTATTTGGATTATTTATCTTTTTATTGTTGAATTGTAAGAGTTCTTTATATATTCTGGATACAAGTTCCTTGACAGATATATGATAAAAGTTTTCTCACATTATGTAGATTGTCTTTCACTTTCTTGATGTCCTTTGAAGCAAAAAAAAGTTTTTAATTTTGGTGAAGTTCAGTTTATCAGTTTTTTCTTTTATCACTTGTATTTTTTGTTTTATATCTAGTAAACACTGTCCATTCCAAGATCAGAAAGATTTACTATATTTTATTCTAAGAGTTTTACAGTTTTAACTCTTACATTTGGGTCTGTGATCTCTTTGAGTTAATTTTTATATATGATGTGAGGTAGGGTTTCAAATCTATTCTTTTGTATATGGATGTACAATTGTCTAGCACAATTTATTGGAAAAACTGTTCTTTCTTCAATGATGTTTCTTCTTCCCATCCATAAACATGAGATACATTTACATTTATTTAGGTCTTCTTTAGTTTATTTCAACAGTATTTTACAATTTTCAATATAGTACAAGTATGCTTTGTTAAATTTATTTCTAAGTATTGTATTCTTTATGATGATATTATAGATGAAATTGTTTCCTTCATTTTTGGCTTATTTACTACTACAATGTAGAATACAATTGATTTTTTAATACTAATCTTATATCCTGAAACCTCCCTAAATTCTTATTCTAATAGATTTTAGATTTCATGAAATGAGAAAGAATAAGAAGTAAAAATCATTTTTAATAAGAAATAAGAAATATAAAAGATTATTTAAGAATAAGAAGTTATTTTTATGCCTCTACAGGTTGGTATCATGCGTGACCGTCTGATTCAATTCATCTCTAAACTGCAATTTGCTGTGGCTGTACTTATAGCATCATGGACAGAGAAAAATCGTAGACAGTCAACCACCACTTTATGTATACTCAACATTGTTTTCTGTCCATTCTTGTTGGTTTTCATAGTTTTTTCCACACTACTCTCTTCTCCCCTACTCCCCCTCTTCACCCTTCCTTTGTTCCTGGTGGGGTTTCCCCGACCTGTTCAGACTTGGCCAGGAGTGGTGGGCACTGCAGCCACTGTATGTGCAGATACAGTGTACTACCACCAAATGATCCCAAGTTTGACCGCTGCACTGCAGTCTGCAATGGTAGCTGGAAGTTTAGGTAAGTAAATGGCTTGTGCTTAAATACTCACTAATGTATTTAAAGTACAAAAACACGAACACACAGAAAAACGGTCTTTTGAGCCAAGTACTTATACAAATTATAATACTTTGATGTACAGGCAGAAAGACTAATATGAAGTAGATGTATATCTCCTGCTTCTTGTTGTTGTTATCTCCTCCTTATTTTGAGGTAAAGTTATAAAATGAAAATACTAAGGGAAAATTTTAGTAAGATGATCTGACAATTTTTTAAAAAACTCTTTTATATGTTTTTATTGATTTTTAGAGAGAGGGGAAGGGAGAGGGATAAAGAGAAACATCCATGAGAGAGGAACATCATCGATCAGCTGCCTCCTGCACACCCCTTCTGGGGATCAAGCCTGCAACCCAGGAATGTGCCCTGACTGGGAGTCAAACCACAGTCTCTTGGTTCCTGGGTTAACGCTCAACCACTGAGACACACCAGCCAGGCTAAACAACTTTTTCTTGAATAAAGTCAGGTTGTAGCCTCATTATTGAAACATGAAAACACTTTATCTCCCAAAATTTTTATGTATTTATGAGTTCATAGCAAGAAGATGCAGTAGCTTTAAACCCATAAAGAGTGAAAACTACCTTTATTTCATATAGTATCATATTGAAGAGCTTAAGGGAGTTTGCTCATATATTATTAGTTCTTATATAGCAACTTAAGCAGTCTGACAAAGTTACAGGGTAAGATAACAAAGGTTTTGGTCAATGATTGGTTGCCTCCCAAAATGAAGTGCTATGTAAATTAGCAATATTTTTAATGAGAATGAATTAATTTTATGATAATTATAATTTTATGTTACTTTTATAATTTTATTGTAGAACTATGTAATGCCTCTAAAGGTTGGTTTTAGATAAGGTATAAGCTGATGACAACAGTGTATAACCTCCTATCATAGGCCCCTGAAACTTGTTTTAGAAATGAGCAATGACTTCCTAGAAAACTGATGCCAGGCAGAATAGCAATTAAAATTACAATATGAATGTAATGTTTACTTGGGTTGAGCTTTTCTTTACGATGATGTTAGATAATTTAGAAAAAACTTTACCTTTGTAGTACAGATTTTTTGTGAATAATCATTTTCCTTTTATAGGAAATATTCTATACTTTTAATACTTTTATCCAGTTCCAATTAATTTTTATTATGCAATGTTATGCCACTTTTAAGTGGCAGTGCTGTGCCACTTTTAAAAATACCTGTAAGATTAAACTCACATCTGAAATGATAAATACCTTAATAATAAAGTAGAAATTATACTTTATTATCAAATCAGTCACACTCAGCCAAGAAGTGTGTTGTAAAGTATTTCCTGGGGAAAAATGAGGTAACATTTCACACACATCTGATTGGCAAAAATATAAAAAGTCTGACATTACCAAGTATTAGCAACGGGTATGGGGAACAGGAACTCTCAAATCCTGCTGGAAGGAAATGTGTGAATTTGTAAGCTACCTTGAAGAATAAACTTATAGTCTGTAGTAAAAATGTACATTCCCATCACCTAGTGATTCCAATTTGAGTCAGTGATCCAGTGATTCCAATTCTAGAGAAACTTGCACGTTTGTTTGGTTTAAGACCATTCCTACATTTGATTATTTGCTAGGAGGGCTCACGGGATTCAGCACATAGTCATAGTAAGAGGTCAGCCAAAGAACTTGTATGCATATAAGCATAACCAATGGACACAGACAATACGGTGGTGAAGGCCTGGGCTGGGAGCGAGGGTGGGCTGGGAGAGGACAATGGGGGAGAAAGACATATGTAATACTTGCAACAATAAAGAATTTTTTAAAAAAAGAAAAAGATATTTTATGGCTAAAGCATATATAGCGTAATCAGCCAAGGGAAAAGTCACTTTGGATAAGAGACTAGATCAGGGGTGGGCAAACTTTTTGACTCGAGGGCCACAGTGGGTTCTTAAACTGGACCGGAGGGCCGGAACAAAAGCATGGATGGAGTGTTTGTGTGAACTAATATAAATTCAAAGTAAACATCATTACATAAAAGGGTACGGTCTTTTTTTTTTTTTAGTTTTATTCATTTCAAATGGGCCGGACCCGGCCCGCGGGCCGTAGTTTGCCCACGGCTGGACTAGATGCAAACTTGCAGGTGTCCTCCCCAGTGTAGTCGCACAGAATGTACTTAATTGCCCAGCAATGCGTTGTGACAACATGTGTGATATGTTGACTCTCCGGGAAACTTACTTGAGATTCAATGTGTAGGGTTTTTGCTGGAGCTGGTCATGAGGCACCCTCCCTGCCTAATGCATACCAAAATTCCAGACTCCCAGAAGGAAAGCCAGTGTTTGGTATAAACTGTATTGTTTGCACTGAAATACACGTTCCCAAATGCCAGTCAAGGCAAATTTGTAAGCAGGCTTTTCAAGCATATCAGTTAGTTCTGTTTGTTAACTTTCCTGCACAACACCTTGTATAAGCAGACTTGCACAAAGATAATTTCTGCAGCATTATTAAAATTGGAAGCATCCAAAATGTTTATTAAGTGGGAAGTGAATATTCAAATTCAGCGCTATTTATATAATGATTTCTCAGTGCAGTTACAATGAATGATTGAGCTGTTTGCAGTAAATATAGGCAAATCTCAGACATAATGTTATGAGAAAAACTAAGTTTTAAAAGTATTTGTACAGTGTAGTACCTGGCATTTTATGTAAATTTTAGTACCATAAAACTTTTTTTAATTTATTGGTTTTGTAGAGAGAAGGTAAGGGAGAGAGAGAAACATTGATTTGTTGTTTTACTAATCTATGTATTCATTGGTTGATTCTTGTATGTGCCCTGACGGGATTGAACCATAAACTTTGGTGTATCTAACCAACTGAGCTACCTGGCCATGGCCCCACAAAACATTTTTATGCATGTCTATAAAATGTCCACAATGTTGTAAGTCATTAATGTAAAGATGGCTTTTATATACAGTATTTAATACTTTTCTTGATATATTTAACATGTAGTTAGGATTTTATATAGCAAGTTCTAATATATTGTTTTCTGGAAACTATATCCTTGACTTTTTATGTATTATCACCTGTTGAGAGCTCAATTTAATGCAATGAATAGTTATTTCTATTTTTGATGTAAAGAGAGGGTCAAAGGAGTTGTGAATTAGTTGAAAGTGTGTTATCAATTTTAAAGATTCGTGTGGAAAAATAAAACAAGTTGGAGCAATGACTTTTCTTTTTTCAAATTTCTTTTAGGTCTCCTCTTACCTGGTTCTCACTATTTGGGCCGCTTTCAGGATCGTTTAATGTGGATAATGATTCTAGAATGTGGCTATAGTTACTGCTGTATTAACATTAAGGTCAGTGTGCATTTGAAACCTCTGTAGTACTATATTTATTTTGCATGTGTAAAATTTTACCTGTTATGTACACATCAAACACTTAATAGTTCAGTTTGAAAGAGTATCTTTTAGTTACCTGTGAAAACACTTAGGGATTTTTAAAGTATATTTCAATATATACATATTGATAGGCAGACTAGTGCTAATTGTGTAATAGAGCATAGTAACAAAACATACCTTCCCCCTTTTCGTCCAATCCTCCTGTTCTTTTTATCCCTGTCTAATTGAGCCTCTCAAAAGTTTGACTTTTTAATATTTTTTTTCACACCTACATCATATAAGCATTCTCAATTTAATAAAAACTTTTTGACCCCAATGCTTCTACCTGCTACACCCTGTGTGTGTTTTTTTCCTTCCTTTTAGAGCAAAATGCCTTTTTTGAGTTGCTTATAAAACCTAATAATGTGATTCCTTTTATTGATCTTTTGTGCTCCATGACACATGTGGTATAAGGACATACCTTTTGGTGGCAGTCTTTTTTTTCTTCCTTTTTTAATATTTTTGGATACAAGCTTGCTTAGTTTTGCCAAAAGAGAGCTGCTTTATGAAGTTTACATTATAGTGGAAGGAGACAGACAATAACCAAATCCATAAATCTGTATTATTATTATTATTATTATTATGTTGTTATAGTAAAAAAATGGAATATGAGAATGGTTAAATAAATTATGGCATATCCACACAATAGAATAATGCTCTCATAAAGTAGGAGGGAAGGATACAAAACTATTGTGCATATTGTATAATTCCAATTTTATTTTTTTCCCTCCAAAAATTATTTTAAAGGTTTGAATAAGTGTTATTCAACCTTGACTACAGATAGTCTTTTAAAATTACAGTCATATTGAATAAAATTATTTTGGTAATTTCTAGTGGAATTTCTAGAATTTCTTTTGAAATCATGGAATTACTTTTTATTTCTGTATCCAACATCAGATATGTTAAGGACCATTAAGTTGGAGTTAAGGTATATCTCTTGAGGTTAAGAAAATTTTTACATTTTTTAATATTTTTATTTTGAGAAACCAATTCCTTTTCCTTCTCTTTCAAAGAAAAATAATCCTACCTAATTGCTTTTCTCTATGTAATAAGTGATCATAAACTTGAGTACTTTTTAATTTCTTCTTTAGGGGTTAGAATTGCAAGAGACATCATGTCATACTGCTGAAGCTCGAAGAGTTGATGAAGTTTTTGAAGGTGCCTTTGTACAAGAAGAATGTGCAAAAATATGTTCAATTAATAGACACTTTGGAAATGTCTTAACACCCTGTACTGTGTTGCCTGTGAAAATCTATTCTGATGCCAGGAATGTCCTCTCTGGCATAATAGATTCTCGTGATAACTTAAGAGAATTTAAAGGTGACCTTGTTAAAGTACTTGTGTGGATACTTGTTCAGTACTGCTCCAGAAGGTCCAGCATGCAGGAAAATGTCCAAAAAACTGAAAATAAAGAGAAAGCATCCCTAATAATCCTGCCTGGTTTGAATACTTCACCACAAACCAAATCCCCAGAGGACACAGTTAGTTTAAATTCAGAAATTTTAGATGACTGGTCTGATGATGTTTTGGGTGATGAGCCAACTACCAAAAAAGAAAATGAAGAAAAAGATCAATTAAAAGTTTTGCAAAGTATAAATTTGCCTCTTCCAGGATCAGTAGAATCACGAGTGGTTGGTGATCATTCTATAGGCAAATTTACTGAAAATAGTCTTTACAAAGCAGTCATATTGGGATACCCTGCTATTGACAAAGGAGCACAAGAAGATACGGCATATATTCCTCTCATGGAGTTCAGTTGTTCTCATTCTCACCTGTTAAGTGTACCTGAGGAGTGGAGGTCTAACTGTGTGCCGAGTTCCAAAATGAGGGAGATGAGCTTATTGTTTCCAGAAGACTGGTACCAATTTGTCTTAAGGCAGTTGGAATGTTTCCCTTCAGAAGGAAATGTACTGGAAGAAATTGCGAAGGACAGAGTTTTAAAAGACTTTTATGTTCATGCAGTAATGACTTGTTATTTTAGTTTATTTTGTGGAGACAATATGGATCCTAGTCCTGGTCATATATTGAGAGTTTTCAATGGTGTTTTGCCTTGGTCTCTTGCCCTTGATTGGATGACTGAAAAGCCAGAACTGTTCCAGCTAACACTGAAAGCTTTCAGGTAATTCATTTTGATTACATACAAATTGTAACATTGGCAAGAATATGTTGAGTTTTTTAATAACCTAGAAGAAGATACATCTTCATTTCTAATTTTAAAAAATAATCACTTTCCTAAGAATGAAAAAATTGGCCGAAACCGGCTTGGCTCAGTGGATAGAGCGTCGGCCTGCGGACTGAAAGGTCCCAGGTTCGATTCCGGTCAAGGGCATGTACCTGGGTTGCGGGCACATCCCCAGTGGGGGATGTGCAGGAGGCGGCTGATCGATGTTTCTCTCTCATCGATGTTTCTGGCTCTCTATATCTCTCCCTTCCTCTCTGTAAAAAATCAATAAAATATATTTAAAAAAAAAAAAAGAATGAAAAAATTGTTTACTATGTATTGTGATTTTATCAGGAATACACTTCAATGTATACTTCCTTATGTTTTCTTTGTGTGGGGAACTTATTTTTCATTTGGATTTTTTTCACTTTAACTTCATCATTTCTCTCTTTTGATCTGAAATACCAACTGTATCATTTCAGTTTAATATCTTAAAAATATTGATTGAACAAAATCTATTTCATTTATAAAGTTGGTAAAAATTTCTAAAATTCTTTGATTCTCCATTTTTTAGGTATACTCTGAAACTAATGATTGATAAAGCAAGTTTAGGTCCAATAGAAGACTTTAAAGAGCTAACTAACTACCTTGAAGAATATGAAAGCAACTGGTACATTGGTTTGGTATCTGATGAAAAGTGGAAGGAAGCAGTTTTACAAGAAAAACCATACTTGTTTTCTCTGGGGTATGATCCTAATATGGTAAGGTTAAAACTTAGTTTTTAAATTTTTTTGTATATTACCTTAAAGAACTGAAATCAATTATAAAGGATTTGAACTAAGTGATAGAGAGATGACATTCTATGTATTAATAACAGCTTTAATGCATCTATAATCGTGACTTTATGGTCAACATAGTCCAATTGTAGAATGACTGATTATTTACTTTTAAAAACTTAATAGGAGCCAATTAAAAATGTTGTGTATTCATGGTGTAATAACTTACTCATAGAATAGTCAAGTAAATGTCATTGCTATGGCATACTTGACTAAAAGGATTGTATTTCTATGCTAAATTCAAGTATAGAAATTATCACTTTGGGTTTGACTCCTAGAAGAAAAATTAATTTATGAGTGGCAAAGTATTTCTTTTGCTGACAGTTATACTTTATTTGAAGAATAACTGACTTGTGAAAATTACGAAAGACTTCAAATAGTGAATAATTTTTTAAAGATTTAGTACTTTTCTCATAGCATTTAAAATGTCATTGAGTGTGGACAAGTATGAAAGATTCAATGTTGAGGTTGAAACGGCCCCCGTGAGGTAGGGACGACCCCGGTGAGGTTGAAACGGCACCCGTGAGGTAGGGACGACCCCAGTCAGGTCGAAACGGCCCCGGTGTGGTAGGGACGACCCCGGTGAGGTTGAAACGGCCCCCGTGAGGTAGGGACGACCCTGGTCAGGTCGAAACGGCCCCGGTGTGGTAGGGACGACCCCGGTGAGGTTGAAACGGCCCCCGTGAGGTAGGGACGACCCCGGTGAGGTTGAAACGGCCCCCGTGAGGTAGGGACGACCCTGGTCAGGTCGAAATGGCCCCGGTGTGGTAGGGATGACCCCGGTGAGGTTGAAACAGCCCCCGTGAGGTAGGGACGACCCCAGTCAGGTCGAAACGGCCCCGGTGTGGTAGGGACGACCCCGGTGAGGTTGAAACGGCCCCCGTGAGGTAGGGACGACCCTGGTCAGGTCGAAACGGCCCCGGTGTGGTAGGGACGACCCCGGTGAGGTTGAAACGGCCCCCGTGAGGTAGGGACGAGGACGACCCCTGGGTCAGGGTCG
>NW_005871214.1:2609656-2634501 GCF_000147115.1 Myotis lucifugus | reverse complement strand
GGTCGGGGAATGTCAAGGGGGGGGAAAAAGGAGACATATGTAATACTATTTGTAATACTTTAAGAAATAAAAATTATTATTAAAAAAAAAAAAAAAGAAAAAGAAAGATTCAATGTTATGAGCTTATTATGGGTTCCATGTTGGCATTAGAACCTAAGAAGCTCTGCAGATGTGCTCCCCAATGAAAATGATGAAAGTCATTTTTAAAAACAAGCACTTAAAGTCTTGGAAATGGTCCTAAAAGTATACAGCAAATGAAGAAACATTTATTCAAAAAAAAAATCAACTAAACTGCAGTAGGTACAGTGAGAGTCTGTGGTATTTGAGCCAAGGCTCATTTTCTCCCAGCTCAGTAAGACAGAAACATTCATTCATTGTTTGGCTAGGAACAGAGCTCCTCTCCCTCAGCTACCAGTTGGAGAACTAACGTTTTCTGAAAGAGTCAGGACTTCCAACATTTCTCATCTTATTCTCAGCTACCTGTTTGAGGCTGGGTTCTAAGCATATGTAGTCCAGATGTGAGACTTCCTTTCTGGATAACCTACCTCATTGGATGGAGACTTTAGCCTGGACATGGTGCTACTGAGAATACTAGGGCCCTGATCACCCTTGTGTACCCATAGGGTGGAGGTTCCACACTGGGAGAGGCAAGAAAAGAAGACCTGAAATTACTGCTGCCCCTCTACCAAGTACTTACCTCCTGCAGCAGAGGTGTTACTCAGAGCACATCATTGTCTCACCTTCAGATTCAGAGCTCTGGCTCAGAGATTTTTTCCAGTGAGAGAAGCAAATGATTAACAAAACAATAACAACAACAAAAGGAACCAGCATTATTTGCAAAACAGTGTAGTCACGTTGAAGCCTAAGATTCTCTCAAAAACTATGGAGACTGTAGTGAAAAATAATTAAGAGATAGTTGGTAAGTTCATTAAAAACATAAGCTAAACTGTAGGCTGGGTCAATTAACAGGGAGAACCTGGAAAGAAACAGCAGAGAAGAGACCTCCTGGGATCAGAACAAATTTCAAACATTCATCTCCAAAGTTATTTTTTCAAAGGAGCCCAAATTTAATTGGATCAGTCTCTGAAGCAACATATGCCCCAAGTTATTGTTGAAAATGTAGAGCAATCAGTGGTGTTTAACAGCTGGGTGTGAGCATTTAATACAGAGAGCCCTGCCAAAACCACTGCTATCCCATGGGAACTGGGCATTCACAAGGCTGCACTACCCAAGGAGCAACATCAAAGATTTCACAGTAGGCGTGGAGGTAGGGATTAACTTCACTAAAGTTATCCAAAACCTCACTAAACTAATAAGCAAATAATAATAGCAAGCCATGCAGTAGGGGGAGGAGAGCATTAGTACTCAGAATTGCTACAGTGTTATCTGAAATGTCCAGTTTTCAACAAAAATTATGAGGCATGAAAAGAAACAGGAAAGTCTGATCCATATACCAGGTTAAAAAAAAAAAAAAGACAACAGAAATTGCCTATGAGATCAACCAGATATCAGATTAACAAAGATTTCAAAGTAGACATAAATATGTTCAAAGGACTAAAGAAAACCATGTGTTAAAAAAGTCAACAAAGTACGCAACAAAATGGGTATAGAAGGAACATACCTCAGTATAGTTAAGGCTTTATATCACAAGCCCATAGCTAATACCATACTCAATAGTGAAAAGCTGATCTTAAGATTAGTAACAAGACAAAGATCCCTATTCTTGCCACTTACTCAACACGGTATTGGACGTCTTAGATAGAGCAATTAAGTAAGAAAAAGAAAAGTCATTAAAATCAGAAAAGAAGTAAAACTGGTACCAGCTGTAGATGATATGATATTATAAGCAGAAAACCCTAAGGACTCCACCAAAGTAATTCATTAAAGTTGCAGTATACAAAATCTACACTAATAAAAGACAAAGATGCTAATTAACCATACCTTCGCTATGCCCACCAGCCAATCAGAGCGACTATATGCAAATTAACCCAACCAAGATGGTGGTCAATTTGCATATACCAGCTGGGAGCAGAGACTGAAGACAACGTAGAAGGAACCCAAGCGCTGCAGAAGGGAGCAAAGTAGAGGCGGCGGAGACAGGAACAGAGCCAAGGCAGCGGAGGCAGGAGGCGGGAGGCGGGAGGGAGCCGAGGCGGCAGAGGTGGGAGCCAAGCCCTATTGCAGGAATCTTCCTGCAACGGGCCTCTAGTTAATATATAAAAATTGCTTCATTTCTATACACTAGTGAACTGTCATAAAGAGAAATTAAGAAAACATCTCATTTACAGTTGCATCACAAAGAATAAAATACTTAAGAATAAATTTAATCAAGGAGGTGAAAGACTTGTACACTGAAAACTCTTAAGACATTGATGAAATAATTTGAAGAAGACACAAATAAATGGAAAGATAGTCCATGCTCATGGGTTTGTCATCAGGGAAATGCAAATAACCACAGTGAACATCACTTCATACATACTAGGATGACTAAAATGAAAAAAATCAGATAAATGTTGTCAAGGATGTGGAAAAATTGGAACTCTAATACAGTGCTGGTGGAAATGTAAAATGGGGCAACCACTTTGAGAAACCTGACAGCTTTCAAATGATTAAACATAGAATTACCATCTGACCTAGTTTTTCACTGTTAGGTGTATCCCCAAGAGAAATGAAAACATAGATACAAATAAAAACTTGTACAAGAATGTTGGCAGCAGTGTTATTCATAATTGCCAAAGGTGGAAATAACCCAGCTGTTCATCACTTATGAATACACAAATTGTGGTATACCCACGCAGTGGAATATTATTTGATCATAAAAAAGGAATGAAATACTGTTATATGCTCAACATGAATGAATCTTGAAAACATGTGAAGTTAAAGACTTCAGTCACAAAGACTACATATTATTCATTTGAAATTTCCAGAATAGGCAAATTTATGGAGTTAGAAAGTACTGTAATGGTTCTTAGGACTGGGGGAATGAAGGGATGGGAGGGTAATAGCTAGAGTAAATGGTTTCTTTTTGAGGTCGTGAAAATGGTCTAAAATTGACTGATGATAGTTTTATATATCTGAATATACTAAATAAACGGTTGAATTGTACACTTTATATAAGTAAATTGTATGGAGTGTGAATTATATCTTAGTGGAGCTTTTTTTTTTTTAAAAAAAAAGAGCCTATTGTGTGATTTCCACTGATTAGTATTTATGACTTATGCATTGCTGAGGCCAGATCTGATGAAGGAATAGAGAAGGAAATAGAAGTAGTGAGATTTTGCTGTTCTGTTCATGGAGTGAAATGGCTGTCAGGGAATCTTTTCTCGCATACTTATCCATAGAATTACCTAATAGAGGTGACTCAATTCTGAAGACAAGCAACTCATGTGTACATTTTAATACACCACTTTCTATGTTTGCCTCAAACGATGGAATTTTTTTCTAGGTTTATAAGTAAAATATAAAGGCCTAAATATAATCTCTTTTTTTTTCTCCCCCCCACCCGATTTGTACTTTAAAGGGAGTTTACACTGGGAGAGTACTTACCCTTCAAGAATTATTGATCCAAGTTGGGAAGTTAAATGCTGAAGCTGTTAGAGGTCAGTGGGCCAATCTTTCTTGGGAATTGCTTTATGCCACAAATGATGACGAGGAACGTTATAGTATACAAGCTCATCCACTATTTTTAAGAAACCTTACAGTACAAGCGGCTGACCCTCCCCTGGGATATCCAATTTATTCTTCAAAACCTCTCCATATACATTTGTATTAGAACTTATTTTGACTTGTATTGTCATCAAATGGGATGTCTTTATTTTTTCATTCTAGAAGAGTAACTGGGTGGTTTTGCAAACTTCACCGACCTTCCCTCTCTCTTCCCAAAAGTCAGATGCCTGGGAAAAGCTAAGCTCTATTAGTTGATTCTCTTAGCTATCTTGGGGGGGTGGGGGGGAAGAACTTTGTCTAGCATAAAAGTTAGAACTATTGGCCAATATTTGTGCCCTATGGATTGTGGTAGGCTTTGTTAAATATGAAGCATTTGTATAAAATTAGAAAATGACTTTTTAATGCTTTCTTAAATGTGGGATAGGTGACTTGACTTAGAAAAGTCAACAACTATGTAATTTTTACATACTTAAAAAGATATTCCTATCAGTGTTTTTAAGTAATGATAACGGTGCTATTACAAGTTACATAATGTATATATATATTTATTTATTTGAAATGCAATTAAATTTTATAGTATTTTCAAACTTTGTGCTGTTTTATTTTAATATTTAACATGGTCTGAATGACTAAATGTTTTCATATAATTATTTTCTTTTCATATACTTCAATTCAGAAACCTTAAAAATTTTTAATAAAATATTTTTCTTCCAAGTATCCTTTTTATGCATGTGAAAGGAAAGGAATTTATCCCACTTATCATTTAATGCTCACAGGATTAGCAATATTAGGATAATCCATGATTGCTAGAGGCCATTCTATAGATCTAGATCAGTGGTTCTCAACCTTCCTAATGCCGCGACCCTTTAATACAGTTTCTCATGTTGTGGTGACCCCCAATTTCATTGTTACAAACTGAACATAATTAAAGCATAGTGATTAATCACAAAAACAATATGTAATTATATATGTGTTTTCCGATGGTCTTAGGCGACCCCTGTGAAAGGGTCGTTCGACCCCCAAAGGGGTCGCAACCCACAGGTTGAGAACCGCTGATCTAAATCCTTATGCATTTCTTTTCAACTGAATATACTGTTTCTGAGGCATGACTTACCCAATAGGACTACCAGTTACTAGTGTTTTAGGGTGTCTGAGCTAAAGGCAAAAAGAGATGGGAGAAAAATTTTCATAATGTGAGCAGGAGTTTATTTTCATTTTCTAGCTGTTTACAAACTTTTTACAGGTACATATAACAAGGAGGAACAATGAATCTGCATCACTTGAGACATTAATTTCCTGTACTCATTACTTTATTTCCAACTAAATCTATTGTAGCCTCCTCGGTTCGTAATACAGTAGCACATTCTCTTTAGAAATGATTGGAATTATTTGAAATGTAGTGATTAGATTTTTTTATTATTATTCCATTTATTTAGTATGTGGAACAATTCAATCCAGCAATGTTAAAGGATAACTTTTTGGACTAATTTTTACTTAATGAATTCATGCAGTTTGTATGTTAGTCAATTTTGGGGAAACAGCATGGTTGTTAAGAAAACAGGGCTTGATGTTACTTACATCTGAGTTCAGAGGTCAGTCTTACGATTTACATAATTGAGATTTACTAGCTGGACAGTTTTATGTATTTTTTGTCACCTATAAAAATTCTCTCAAAAATACTCTCTGCCCTGGCCAGTGTGGCTTAGTTGGTTGGAGGGTCATCCCATACACCAAAGAAGGTGGTAGGTTTGATTTTTGGTCAGGGCGCATACCCAGGTTGTAGGTTTGATCCCTGGCAACCAATCAATGTTCCCCACATTGATGTTCTCTCTCTTTTTTTCTCTCTCCCTTCCTCTCTCTAAAATCAATTAAAAAACACTCCCTGTGATTATCTGTTTTAATGACTGTTTAACATTGATAGATTTAGCAATCGCTTAAGTAATGGACATTTTAAGTTGTTTAAAGATTTTCACTATTATCATAATGACAAGCCATGCTTTTCCTTCACCTCGCATCCTCCTCAAACTGCTCCCATGCCTCTCTCTCTCGTTCATGGCAAAGTTTCCTCATCTTCCACTTGTTAAACCATTCCAGTCTGGATTCCATTCTACTGTTTCCCCAAAGAAAGTTTTAATTAAGGTCCCTATTTAGTTTCAAATTGTCAAATCAACTAGTCACCTTTTGTTCTCGTCTTATTTGTCCTTCAAGTAGCTTTTGATACATTTGAGTACTCCTTGAATCACCTTTATTTTTTCTTTTGGGACCTCCCTGATACCACATTACCTTCATTTTCTTCCTATCTCTATGGCTACTCCTCAGTCTCCTTTGCTGCTTTTCCTTTTCTACCTGACCTCTAAATTTTGGAACTTTTCACCAATTGGCTCCAGGCCCCCTCTTCTGATTCTATACTCATCATAAACCATGTAATCCACTCCCAAGATTTAAAATATCAATAAATTGAGGATGTTCAAATATACAAAGTGGGGCAAAAGTGGGTTTACAGTTTTGAGTACATGAAAGAGTTAATACTTGTTATTAATTAATTGTATTACTAGAGGCCCGGTGCACGAATCCATGCACCAGTGGGGTCACTTGGCCTGACCTGCAGGATCGGGCCAAAATTGGCTTTTAGACATCCCCCAAGCGGTCCCTGATTGCAAGAGGGCTCAGGCCAGGCCGAGGGACCCCACGGGTGCACTATGCGGGGGCAGGGGAGGTTGGCCAGCCAGGGAGGGACCACGGCAGGGCTCCAGGGCATGTCCAGCCTGTCTCAGTCCTGATCTGCTGGACCCCAGCAGCAAGCTAACCTACCCGTCAGAGCATCTGCCCCCTGGTGGTCAGTGCACATCATAGTGACTGTTGGACCAGTCAACTGACTTTCCCCTGGTGGTCAGTGCACATCATAGCGAGTGGTTGAGTAGCCTTAGCATATCATTAGCATATTATGCTTTGATTGGTTGAACGGCCGACTGGCTGACTGGACACTTAGCATATTAGACTTTTATTATATAGGATTTTACATACGAACTGTAAAACTACTTCTGCCCCACCCTATATGTATGTAAAATCAACCTCTTTTCTTTGCACTTATAAGTTAGTTTTCTCTATCTGATGTATTCAAAAGTGACCTTATTGAATTTTCCCAAAAACCTGATTTTCTGACTTCTACTTTTAGTAGTGTCTAGGTCAGGGGTGGGCAAACTTTTTGACTCGAGGGCCACAATGGGTTCTTAAACTGGACTGGAGGGCCGGAACAAAAGCATAGATGGAGTGTTTGTGTGAACTAATATAAATTCAAAGTAAACATCATTACATAAAAGGGTACGGTCTTTTTTTTTTTAGTTTGCCCACAGCTGGTCTAGGTAATCCACAGCAGCCATCTCACAGAGAACAACTAGTAAAGCTGGGCAAAATAATATTTTAAACTAAACTTAAAGGTATCAGGGGACCAAGAAGATAATGAAGAATTACATCAACAAGATCCAAGGCAAAATGAAACTTAGACCTGAGTTCAGCATTTGGGCTGCTTCTCTTCTAGGAGCATTTGCAGTTCAGGAGGAAGTGGTTGAGAACCTGAGAAGTTAAACACTTTTATAGCCTTGCTGTGTAGTTAGAGGGATAAAAATTGGAGTCCAGAGCTCTCATAGGAAGGGAGGACTTGAGTAACTGACCACCCATAGGATTGGGACCTCAAAGACTACATCCTAATTTTAAGGGTGAACAAAAAATAGATGCAGTTTGAATATTCGCAATTCCTAAACTGGATTAAGGTAACCCTGGGTGCCTAGTGTACCTACCCACTACACAGAGCAAATATAATTCTTCTCTCAACTGACTTTTCAAGTTATTTTCATAATTTTTCAAATTTAGTACTAGACGATCTAAAATAAAGCACTTGAGGAGACAAGACAACATGATCAAAACCCAAGAAAAATGATAGTGAATATGAACATACAGGGCATCCAGTTAGTGAAGTTTTTAAGCACAGGCTTAAGTTATTACGCTTGGTACGTTTAAAGATATAAAACACAAGATTGAAAGTTTCAGCAGAGAATTAGACACTATACAGAAGAATTGGCAAGTCTCAAACTGAAAAATATATTCATCAAGTTTAAGAACCCATTGGAGATAATAATTAAGAAATGAAATGTCAGTGCAAAATAATAAACTTTTAAAAAGTCAATATGGAAACACTTGGGTTCACAGTTCTTGACTATATTTGAGAAAATGTACTTTGACAAAAATCTGCCTTTCTGTCTCGGGCTGCTGACAAGAGCCTGAGGATTGGGGGGGCAGGGGGGAGGGTGGATTACATATAGGTATTAATTACATGCTATAGAAAAACACTATACGGATGAGTTTCTAAAAATCATTTAAATTATTAATACATCTTCTACCACTCATTGGCTGGTGTAATTAAGCACACTGAATTCCCTTTTCCTTGATCCCTGTATTATGCTAATTTCAGTCTCTGAGTTTTCATTCATGACATTCTGGAGGCAAAGAATGCCTGACTTACAGAAGCTCAACAAGCCCTACCAGTGGTTCTCAACCTTCTGGCCCTTTAAATACAGTTCCTCATGTTGTGACCCAACCATAAAATTATTTTCGTTGCTACTTCATAACTGTAATGTTGCTACTGTTATGAATCATAATGTAAATATCTGATATGCAGAATGGTCTTAGGTGACCCCTGTGAAAGGGTCGTTCGACCGCCAAAGGGGTCTCGACCCACAGGTTGAGAACCGCTGCAAAACGTTGGCAAGTACAATGCCAAGCACTGAAGATTCAATGACAAGTAAAACAAAACTGCCCTGGACCCCTACCACCTAAAGCCTCTTTTGGTATAAATGCCACCCTTGAAAGGCTTAGTGCAAGTCACACCTTCTGTGTAGTTTCCACACTAATCTATCCACACATTTCTCCCTTTTCTGAACTTTGCACTATAGCCTGTACCATGCCACACGTTATTTTGTACCATTCTAGAATTGTTCCACAATCTGTATTTTTGTTTTTACCCCAGATGCAGTGTTGATTTATTAATCATAATTTCCATCACGTTTATTACATTTTATCCCCATACTACACCCCCCATTCCTCTCCCCATCCTAAGCAATCATTGTAATACATCTAATGTTTATCTTTTCTTTGTATGTTTTCTTGCAAAATGAGCACTACCTTCTATGCACATCAATTTGTGTATAAACATACTTGTGTTCTTTCTTCACTCATCACCATGTTTTAGGACATATCCATGTTGCTGTGTCCATTTATTCCATTGCTTTTCCTTGCTGTACCCCATGGTGTACCTCTATCGTCCCCCTTTCCCAAGGATAGCCACCAGGGTGGCCTCAAACTTCCTCAACAACTATTCTACAGTTACGTTATGTATGTTACCTTGGCTATAGCTAAACTGTGAACTGCTTATAAAGAAGAACTATGATTTTCTCCTGTTACACCCCCCTTTTGACAGTAGATAGTTAAGGAATATTTGTTGATTTTCTATTGTGGCCTATGCATGTTATCTACTGTAAGGTGCTAAAGATTAAAGTAAAATTAATTATAGAGTAAGGGGTTACCAATGGATTCTTCCTGGAGTTTAATCTTGACTTTACCCCTTACTAGCCCTGGGACCTTGGGAAAGTAATACCAACTTGCTTTGGGCATGTTCTTTCTTCCTCTACAAAGGAAGATAATACCACCTACTTTAGAGTACTTTCATGAGGAATAAATGAATTAATACAAAGCATCTCAGCCCTGGCCCGTTTGGCTCAGTGGGTGGAGCGTCGGCCTGCAGACTTAAGAGTCCCGGGTTCGATTCTGGTCAAGGGCACATGCCGGGTTGTGGGCTTGATCCCCAGAAGGGGGTGTGCAGGAGGCATCTGATCCATGATCCTCTCTTATCATTGATGTTTCTATACCTCTCCTTCTCTGAAATCAATAAAAATATATTTTTTAAAAAGCACCCCGTACAGCAAATAGCATATAACAGGTGTTTAATAAATCATGGCTGCTAGGAGTCTACTTCATGTCAATTCTTCTAAGAGAGTGTAAGCACCTTGGTGGCAGGACCATTTAGGTATTTCTTCACATATGCTCATTACCTAGCACTCAGCTTCATGAAATAGTCCCTACATTTACATTAATGGACTTCTATAATTCTTTGATTAGCATTCCACTAACCTAGATTTTAAGCATAAATGCCAGAGTATGTTAAAATGCTCTCTTATCCAAGAATGTAGTACGTATTACCATCTTTATTGCAAGTGTCATAATAATCTTTTATTTGTTGTTTATTACATGTTGGAAGGGAAGTTGTATGTATTAAGAAGTAAAATCACAAGTTAGTCTTCTGTGCACAAGAAAATGGCTGTTTTCATGGTTTCCATTTCTCCCTCCAGTGGCTTGAAAATGCAAGTACTCTGTCAGTCATGTTTTGTCTTCCAGATTTTAAAATAAGAAGCATCTGCATCCTGAAACAAAGTGACAGCAACATGAGTCAGTGCCACCTTGAATTTACCCCCGTTTTTGACAATTCCTTCTGTTTTAAGGAGCTCTATAGTTATGATTCACTGTTGAGAATCCTTATAAAACCTGAGCAAATGCTTAAATTAGAATAAAAATCATAGCTAAAATTCTAGATCTAGAAAATGGACTTAGCATCATTATCTCCTCTATCACTGGTAAGCATCTGCTCATGCCATTTTGTGAAATCTCTATTATTACTCCTCTAGAGTAGCATATCTATACTGACTTGTCTTAATAATTACAAAGAATCAGAATATTTAGAATAGAAATATTTGAGAGATGACTCTAAAATGTTTTGTGAACTTTTAGTTATATTGCTTAAAATAGAAAACAAAGCAACTCATTCATCCCTAAGGATGTAACATTTCATTTGGGAAGATACGCATTTACCACTTCCAAGAACTTGCACTAAGACAAAAAATAAAACACAAAATTCAATGCAGCTATTGTTCTTGATTTCTTAAAATAATAAAAATTCATCAAAGTTACAGACATAGTGTTCCTAGCCTCAAGGACAGAAACAAATTCAAGTACTACTGCCAACTCCATTTAATTTGGAATAAAGCTATATTAGCATTCTCTTAACTTAGATACTTATAAACAAATCAAAATAAGGAGATGGATATATGTAATAGAAAATAATGTGGAGGAAAGAAGCAGGGAGGAGAGAATTGAGGAAAAAAGTGAGAAACAATTTTTTAGTTCTCATGGTTTTGTGTAAAGAATGAGGTATGATATCTCAGAAATGGTACTGGGAAACAAAATGATGTCCAGTTTATCCTTAAAAAGTAATAAAGCAATAAGACCATGTAATAAACAATATATTAAAGACAGTGGTAGGAAGAGAAAGGCCATTACTGTTAGCAAAGGTTAGATGTAATCAAATGCTACATATACTGAGTGATGTTTATATTTATAGTTAGATATTGTGTAAATAAAACAACATAACATCTGCTACAGTAGGACTGAAACTCTAGCCCCTGGTCCTTCTTTTCCCTCTGAAACAACTATTTCTATAACGTATTATCTCTCTGGCCTCTTATTTAACTCTTTGATCTTCACTATCTATTAGCTCAGTATCCCTGTACCATCAAAATGAAAGCATTAACAGCTAATCCTTAGTAAGTATAACACTCCACGTGTGTTTTAAGAGTTTTCCACATACTAACTCATTCAATCTCAATGACAATCCTATGACTAGATGCTACTGTCATCAGTAATCTCGTTTTGTAGATGGGGACATTGATTAACAGAGAAGTAACTTGCCCGAGATCTTGGGACAGTAGGGTAGCCTGGCACCAGGATGCCGTCACCTCTAGTAAGATAGCCTTTCCCTCTGGATTCTTATCCATCAGTGGGCACAGTACCACTCTATCAGCTGTACTCCATAAAACTTAGATGTTATCTTTGATGAAGCTCTACCTTTAGACCCATCTTACACCACCAAGCCCCAACATTACCAAAATACTTATAAATGATGTGGCCCAAAGAAAACTGGTCCATAGTACAAGTTGGTAGAAAATGTGTAACTCCTTCCCCCACCCCCCTCACCTTTATGGTTTTTCAAAAGCTCCGGAGAGGTTAGTGCAGTATGGAAGTTTTATAACCTTTAAGTCTTTTTAAGCATTTTTTAAAGCATTTTTGCTTTTTTTTACTAATTCATTTTTACTATCCTGCAAAAAGTTGAAGTAAAATAAATGTATGGCAATTCATGGATTGCTTAAATAGTGGTAGGTTATATAATGATACATATGGTATGATCCCATTTTAGAATTCTCTTTATATATCAATCCCTACTAAATTCTTTCTTTAAAAAAGTAGTATCACTGAAAGACATACTTCAACAATAAAACCATCCTGCCCTGACCAGTTTGGCTCAATGGATAGAGCATCGGCCTGAGGACTGAAGGGTCCCAGGTTCGATTCTGGTCAAGGGCATGTACCTTGGTTGTGGGCACATCCCCAGTACGGGGTGTGCAGGAGGCAGCTGATCAATGTTTCTCTCTCATTGATGTTTCTAACTCTCTATCCCTCTCCCTTCCTCTCTGTAAAAAACCAATAAAATATATTTTAAGAAAACAAAAAAAACAAAACCATCCACAGAAATAACCTTTCTTTGTGTAATCATATCTATAATTTTTGGCGTAACTCCTTACATTTCCTGTGCTGTTTATATATTAAACCCTTTTGATGGTCACAATTTTCTCAGAAGCAGTTCATAATATTCCGCACTTTTCTAAAAGAATGACTGTTGAAAGAATGAGTGATCAGCTTATTTTCTTAGACGTGGACATAGGCACAGCTCAGATGTGCAGAGTGCTTCTGGATCAAGTCAAAAGAACCAGCACTACCCAGCGAGAGTGCATCAGTTTTAACAGCACAGTAACTGGTAAGCACTGGGCAAAGTTCACGTGGTCGTGGGGAGAAATAAGAGGGGGGGCCAGATATCAACCCATGGAGGGGACACCAGAGCTGAGACTTATAGGATGAGTAAGAGTTTGTGAGGAGAAAGCGTGTTTGGCACATACACTGGTCAAACAATGAGTGTAGAAGCAAAAATGGCAATCTCTGATTTGATTTTAACCTTGTAGAAAACTTTTTTCTCCAAGACCAGTAGTAATTTATAATAAACCAACAGATATGCATGGGGCATAGAATACATCTAGTATCTTTTGTATTGATATCATGAGATTAGTGCAGAGTTAGTAAGAAAAGTTTTTAAGCACTAGAAAATTTCATACTTTCCTAAAGATTGATATGTATTAAGAAATTTATAAATTGTTCTTACCAGACCCTTCTTAAAGTTCTCAATCCTTTTCTTCCCTAATTTGTTTGTTACCCACAAGGCCCAGGTTGGCATATACTGCCACAAATACGCCATTGCCAAAAAAGGTTGATCCGAAATCCAAACTTCTTTCAAGTCATTGGCCATGCAGATTAATATCAGCCGCACGCACCGACTGGTTGCCATCTTGTAGGACTGGTCTGCATCACTATGCATAGCCTAAGAAATATTTTAAAAATTAAGTGAATGGTGAGTATTCATCCAAGGATTTCACAGAACTTTTAAGCTAGAAAGGACCCAGAAGTCATCTAGTTGACTTTTTAATGTGACCTCATACCTCTTCAGACCCCAGTGGATACTAATAGGTGTCTATAATATTCCCAAAAGCCTAACAGGAAACACACACTTACCAGATAAGATTGTACAGGCTAACTAAAAGATGAAGGTTCTTGGCTTTTAATTACAATTGTACCATCTTAATGTACTTAATGATAATTACATATCACTTTAGTAATAAAAATCTTTAAGCAAATTAACACATACATTTAACAAATGGAAGTCTATAAAACATAGAGTCCATGGGGGTAAAACAGAGCAAAAAGTTCAAAGTGGTTTCTTGGTAGTGAACAAATCTGGCACTGCTCATCTAGTTAACCCACTACCATTCTATCAATAAACAAACTGAGGCCCAGAAAGGTAGCAATTCATCCGTGCTCACACAGATCATTACAATAACCAGGTCTACATGCCAAGTCCCTTGATTCCTATAATTGGGTGATTATTCTATTTTACCTTAGAGCCTCCACAAAAAATGTGAAAATAAAAATTATATCTGTTAACATTTACATAGAAGCATATACAGACTTATGTCTCAGTAGAAATAGATCTTAATGAAGAAGGAAAATGTCATGGTTTTTAGAGGGATTTTGGTATTATTGAGTGACACTGGATTCTTCGTGAGACGTGTGCTATTCATTTGATAAATCACTTTGTGATGTGTAATCTGAGCTGAGGAAAACACAGACTTGGGTGAGGCTAAAATAAAATTATCAAAAGTGTTTTTCTAAGCTCCTTCACTGGGATTCCTCTTTAAAAGCCCAGTCAGGTTAATATACTGAAATTCAGCCACACAGAACCTCTCAGTGTTGCTATAATTTATGAATTTATAGAAACTGGGTTTTTTTAAATCACATAATAGTGGGTCACTTACCAGTACTATCTCAGCAATTTCTTTAACCTTTATTAAAACTGGCTGCTAAAACACTATCAGCTAACCTTAACAATTTTCCTAATGCTATGAGTTAAGGTGTATAAATAAGTCATAAGCCGTTCTAACATGAAAACCTGAGGCACAGTGGTACAAAACCTACATATGACTATGAAACCATTCAAATTACACCCCAACGAGAAAAGTTTACCTGTGTGGTATCATTACGTAGGGAGTTCTTCACAATATTTGATTGCACTGGTCCTGGGTAAATGTTAGAAACTACTATACCTGGGTACGTGGCAAGTTCGGTTCGGAGGCCATTAAAAAAGCCCTAATATAAAATAAAGCATATAAAATAAATACAGACACATCTCATGAAATTACTTGTCTTTGACTATGAAGGACAATAAGTAGCACATTATAAAATATGTTCTGAAATGCCTGAATAAAGCACAGGAAATGTAATTGTGCAATCTTATTAGCCATTTTTAACCTTAAGACTTGAGGCAATCAAGAATAGCATTCTCAGCTCTTTCCGGGTATGAGTGGCTCACCTGTTTGGAAGTGGTGGATCATGATTTTTAGGGTAGGCAAGCACTGGATAGGTGAAAAACTGCCCCCTGGAGATTCTGATACACCCTCCTGAGACCAGTCCCCATGTCCCCACTCCAAAAGGGGTGCATGTTTTCCACTGAAAATCACTCAGATTTGGTTTCTTTTTATCCCTCAAGGTGGTTTAAGGTGCCCATATTGGGGCAAGAGGGAGTGAGAGGGATTAGTACTTAACAAACTCTCAAGGAAAAATTCAACTTTTTCTATTTATTACTAGTTTAACAGACAATTAGTTTCAGCCAACATCCATCTTTTCTGGGTGGTAAAGACCCTCTAGACCAGCGGTTCTCAACCTGTGGGTCGCGACCCCTTTGGCAGTCGAACAACCCTTTCACAGGGGTCGCCTAAGAGCATCCTGCATATCAGATATTTACATTACGATTCATAACAGTAGCAACATTACAGTTAGGAACTAGCAACAAAAGTAATTTTATGGTTGGGTCACAACATGAACTGTATTTAAAGGGCCAGAAGGTTGAGAACCACTGCTCTAGACTTAAAGATACTGGCCATTTCTAACCCAAATAGGGAGTAAACATCTTTCCCTAACCTCTTTTCCTAATTTAGGAAATGGTCCAAGACTAGAAGCTGAGTTAACTACTGAAAAGCCTAAACAGCTAACCCTGTGATCCAACAACATTAGTTTTACCAGCCCTTAATGCTGACCTCTAACAAATAGGGCCTGTGAGGATCCATGCTGTCAGAGACACACACAGTGCCTAACTCAGATGGACAGGGAAAAAGGCTAAGTGAACTCCCAAACCCTTAGCTTTCCGCCCCACTTTAGCAAAGAGGAGAGAGGACAGACACCATGAGAGCCAACACATCAAACATCAGCACCTCTCTTTGTTTGAAATCACATCTAGTATAGCGTGTGAACGTTTCATTGATAAACAAGTTCACTCTACAGCTTGCTGGGCATCGGGGAAGGAGACGTGCTCTTCAAAGAGCCTTCTGGTTTCAGAGTTCAGCTACTGGTATAAGCAACTAGTCTCAATCTGCCACATGGTATCAGAGCATCAAATCCAGTAACAAAACAGTGAGTCTTGGAGGGCAGGCCAAACACCTCATATTATCTGACTGAAAACATCCTGCATGTCTTATGAGATACTTGGTGCCAAACAGATGGTGTAGCTTCTTTCCCTCATCTACCAGCCCGAGACTTGCCCAACTGCTCTGCAGGAAGTGACTGATACCTTATAGTGCCAGATATGAGGAAATCATCAGTGTAGCTTTCCATTTCATCACTCTCTTCAACTGTCTACTTTTCACAACAGAAAGGACGTCCTAAGGAACTAAAGCTTCAAATTTTCATGAAGCTAATGATCAGTCAGCTATTCATCTCATTATTCCAACAGTGAAACATTCTATGTAAACTGACCTTCAACAGCATTAATTATAAATTGTGTGTCTCCTTTAATCATTCTTCTCCTCTTGGCCTTATGATCTAATTTGTTCCATGTTGCAGTTTAATAACATTTCTTCATATCCACTCTTAGCCAACATTAAAAATTCATACGTTTCTAATATTCACATCTCATAAGTTAAGCAAACCAAACCAAGCTTTTCTCCTAGCCTCTGCCTTGACTAGATTTTCTTCTTCCAATGCACCCAGGGTAAATTGAGTCAAAGCTAAACCCAGCAAGGGATATGAAGATCAAGGCTAAACATCTAGTGGGTAGTTCCTATTTCTGACATGCTTATATATATATTTAGACCAGGTAAGATAAACCCCACCTAAAAGGGGAAAGGAAAAATAAGTCACAGAAATGGGGAGGAAAACTACATCCTGAAGTATGTGAAGAAGTGAGGGGTAGACCCCAAATTTGCCAAGAAGATATGGTAGAAATGAGGAGAAGGGGAGGGTGACATATTGACTAGACTATAATTCTTGAGGGCAGGGACCATATCTCATCTTTATATTCCCAGGATCTGTTGGCAGTGTATGACACAATGTAGGTACTCAATACATGTTTGTTGAATTACAAAGAGGCATGTGAGGCTCAAGTCTTTTTTAGCATCTTCTGGGAATGTCATCTATCAAAGGTCTCCTTGCGGTTCTCTCTGTCTCTCCACATCACTGCACAGTTCCAATGACCTCTTATAGTGATGGCCATATCCCCCCATGTACATTCAGGTCAGTTCTATCAAAGTTTGTTTGAGCAGACTTACCCGAAGAGCATGTTTGCTTGCACAATATCCACTGGAAAGGGGCGCAGCCATGATACCCATGATGCTATTCACAGTTACAATCTTTCCTTGCTTCCTCTCGATCATGTGAGGCAGAACACACTTTGTCAAGGACACGGTTCCTAAGTAGTTAAGCTCTATCAGCTCCTTGTAGACGTCCATGCTGGCTTCCACACACAGAGAACGCTGGGATCTTCCACCATTGTTGACCAGAATGTCGATCTAGACAATACAATTAGAAAAGAGGCACTTTGGTGATGACCTGTCGATGGATTGATGGAATCCCTAGGGGTGGTTACTTAGATTGATAACTTGAAGAATCATTGGAAAAGACTGGTGTATTTTCAGAGTCAGTAATAAAAATATAAAATAAAAATTAGAATTCATCCATGGAATTAAATTTCTATTTTAGGTGATTCTTTAATGGAAAGTAGTGTCATAAAAATAAAAGGCACCCTGACCAGTTTGGCTCAGTGGCTAGAGCATTGGCCTGTGGACTGAAGAGTCCCAGGTTCAATCCTGGTCAAGGGCATGTACCTTGGTTGCAGACACATCCCCAGCAGGGCGTGTGCAGGAGGCAGCTGATCGATGTTTCTCTCTCATGGATGTTTCTAACTCTCTACCCCTCTCCCTCTCTGTAAAAAATCAATAAAATATATTTTTTAAAAATTAAAAATAAAAAATAAATAAAAGGCACTGAATTTTTAGCTTCTTTTGTTCTACAAAGAGGAGTTAATACTTGTTAAGGTATGAAAAGTACTAATTTCACAAAGCCAACAACTCAGAGATTAAAAAGCCCAACTCATGGGCCTTGATCTCACTGCATGGACCCATTTGCCTAAAGCCCTTTTAATGAGAGCACCACAAATGGGAATCTCTTTGCAGCTACTTCAAAGCAAAACATGTCAATTCAAAATGCTACTTACTTTACCAAACTCCTGCAGAACCGCTTTGGTCGCCACTTCATGTGAACTTATGTCAGCCAGGTCAAAGGGCAAAACAAGTATGTCTTTTCCTTTTAAATTGCCATTCTCTAAATAAAGACACAAAATTAGCGTGGAAGTCATGCAACAGTTCAATCAAGCTCTTTGCTACTTGCATTAACACCCATCCTACAACCAGACTTGGCAACAAACTCATTTCTGAGTGGTTATGCGGAAGAGTTTCTCAGTGATCAAGAAGAGGACTGGTGGTAATGTGGCAACATCTTATCGGATAAAAGCTAGCTGGGTACACAGGAAATAGAATAGCTCTCCTCAACTTGTATATAAACAGTCTAATGTTGGAACAGACTCTAGAAGAAGTCAAGACAGTACTACATGCTAAAAATAAAAATAAAAATTGCGAGGGCCAGGTCCATGTGGCTCAGCAGTTGAGTGTTGACCTATGAACCAGGAGGTGATGGTTCAATTCCAGGTCAGAGCACATGCCTGGGTTTTGGCCTCGATCCCCAGGAGAGGGTGTGCAGGAGGCAGCCAATCAGTGATTCTCTCTCATCACTGATGTTTCTATCTCTCCCTCTCCCTTCCTTTCTGAAATCAATAAAAATATATTTTAGAAACATTTTGGGAGCAATTTCTTTAAAGTACAGAGGCACTTTTGTTTTATGAAAAGTTCACAAAGTTAGTTGCTCTTTTACACACATTGAAAAACAAAGTTTATGCTTAAGATCAGGAAGAAGCTCAGAGCCCTCTGGTGACATGACACATAAAAGCTTCCTTCCAGAGGCTAAGGATCCCAGGAGGCACAAAAGGAAAAATACATAATCCTGGAATTCCCAACCAGGAAACATGTTGGACTGTATAGCCCTTTCTATTTCTGTTCAACAAAAAAATTATTTTTCTTGTGAACTCTAATCTTGGAATACAATAAGTAGTGCCAGTAAGAAAAAACAAGCAAGTAGAGAGATATGTAAAAGCTTTATGGGCAAAGGAGTAAATTGTAAAACATTAACTATTTTAAAAGAAAGAGAAAAGTTTGCACCAGTTGTCTGACAGATAAAAGGAAAACAATCAGCTTCAATCCAACTAAGAAATGCTGATATGATTCATTTTTGCCAGTACAGGAACTGCAGGTCTCGACAGTGGAAGAGCAACTACCATAAGAAACGGCCCAGCCCTGGCAGATTTTTCCCAGTGGGTAGAGCATTGACTGCACACCAAAGGGTCACAGGTTCAATTCCTGGTCAAGGACACATACCTGGGTTGCAGGTTCACTTCCCAGCTCCAGACAGGGCGCATGTGAGAGGCAACCAATCAATGTGTGCCTCTCACATGGATGTTCCTCCCCCCTCCCTCGCTTTCACTTTCAAAATCAATAGAAAAAATAAACTCAGGTGAGGATTAACAAACAAAACAAACAACAAAAGCAAAGAAAGAAATGGCCCAGGGCAGAAACATCAGAGGCCTTTGAACTCAGTGTCCTGAAACGGCCCTAGTAGATTTTGCAACTGACTCATTTCTGGGTGGTTAGTTCCATCAGCAAAGTGAAAGAAAGGTTTCTAAAGAATGATAGGTAGATGACCAATAAAATGGTCTGCTGGAAAATTCAAAATTATCTCAGTTTAGATACAAAGTGTCCATGAGAAATTATAACTTTTTTACTTAAGGCTGCTTTCAATGTGAACATAACTACGTTAAAACACAAACAAAAATAAATATTGTTGCAACATATAGCAATATGAAAAATATTGTCTCAAGTTGCATTTTTTAAACTTCATCCTTTATAACAAAAATTTTATATCATCCTATATGACTTCAATATCTGACATTTTAGCAGAATGTGTCAGGATCCTTTCTAATTAAATTTCTGTGCTTAACATGTGTGTCATACATAAGAACTATTCCTTCTTTAAGTCAAAAATATAAGACATTTATGTGATTTCTAAAAATCCATCAACATTTGAGAGAATTGGTGGTCACTCCCTAATGCCAAGAGGCAATGCAAAAAAAAGTAGAAAGGCAGCAGAAAAAGGGCAGAAAAAGGGCAGAAAAAGACAAGGGCAGCTAATTAAGAGATGCCAAAAGGAAGAGGATTTGGGTCAAAACACTTGGAGCATTTGGAACCAGAGTATACTGCCCAGGAAAATCCCAGTCTTACTGCTGAAATTCCCCGAACTGTATTTGATTTTGGATTCTGATTTATTGCTGTTTCAGATTTACTTACCAAGGCATCTTCTTTTCACCCTTTCCAGCTCATGCTCTCTCCTGGCAGAGAGCACCAGAGAAACTCCTAGTTTCGACAGCTGGTAAGCCAGCTCCTCACCAATACCACTGGATGCGCCAGTCACCCACACCACCATGTCCGTCAGCTCCCATTCTATTGAGAAAGGAGTAAGGAGTGAGGGGAGAAAATAAGCTATGGATTACACGCATATCCAGAGATTATCCCCCCAAAGAAGTATTTTAAATAATACCCCTAATTATGAACATATAATATGTGGAACTTAAAAATTTTAAATATTGTTTATGGCCTTGATATTATGGTGATAGTCTCACAGATGTATACTTCTCCCCACACTCAAGTTGTTTGTAAAACTATGTGCATTTTTTTAAAAATATGTTTTTATTGATTTCAGGGAGAGGGAGAGATAGAAGCATCAATGATGAGAGAGAATCATGGATCGACTGCCTCCTGCACACCCGCTACTGGGATCGAGCCTGCAACCTGGGCTTGTGCCGTGACTGGGAACTGAACCGTGACCTCCTGGTTCATGGATCGAGGCTCAACCACTGAGCCACACCAACTGGGCTATGTGAACTTTTATATGATTATCATACCTCAATAAAGTGATTTTTAATTTTTTTTATTAAATATCCTAAGAAAACAACTCCTACGCAATTAAAAAAAAGCATGAATTTAAATCATATTGGTAACAGTTATCAATTCTTTTATTTTGTGTATTCAGACTCTTGGGTGAGTTTTCCAAACTTTACTTCAAGGTAAACCTTATAACTCCATGGTCTGACTTCAAGGCTCTACTCATCTATGTATTTGATGGAGAAAAAGTAAGGCTAAGTAAATAGAAAGTCTGCCTAGACTCACTTTCTCACTTTCCTTCTCCATAAAACGAGGGATTCAGATTAAGATGATTACTAAAGGTCCTATCCAGTTGTCAATTCTATTATTCTAATTTCTTGCAATGGAGGTATTGATAATGAATCTGAATATGCTAAGTCCTACTCTATGGTATGGCGAAACCACCCTGGACTTTGAAAGTCATACGTTCCCCCTCTGTCAATCATATCTGATGCCTATCAAGTAAAGGTTATTTTGTAAAAATATTCCCCCAAATGCCTGCGCTTTCATCTTAGGAGAAGCCAGTGGTTCACCCACTATGAAATGCATGACAGCGAGATGAAATGCTATACTCTGCTTGCCCAATCATGTTCTCATTAAATAAAAATGTTACAATAATAAAGCAATGATGAGTGATTTATCCTCCTTTTGTCCAATGAAAAAAACTTGTTTACAATGAAGGAGATGAGAGCCTTGTCTCTCTGAAAGTGTCGAGTCACTGTGATGCAACATTCCCGTGTGCCTTACTCATCAAAATGTGTTATTTATTTAAAAAATAGTTAAGCCAGGAATCACTTAACATGTGCATTTCTGGTTTTCTATTAGAAACATTAAAAATCAGGAAACTAGTTTACTATTTTCATCAAGCAATTCTATAGCCTGTTAGGTTGACAGTCTGAGCTCCAGAAACTGCCAGGGTTCTAATCCCAGCTCCACCACACACAACAGTGAAATGCTCCTGTGTGAGAACTCGGAACCTTCATTTTCTACAACTGGAAAATGGGATTAATAATAAGAACTCCTCCACTGAACTGGTGAGAGGAATGAGTTAAAACCTGTAGTGTTCTCAGAGCAGTGTGTGACTCATACCCAGTGCTTAATCAAATGTCCATTGTAATCACTGCTAAAAGTCTTTTAAAAAAATAGATGTTTTAAAACCAAAACATAAGATATTCACTCAGTAACTTGTGTGTCCCAATTTCTCCAGCCAGGGGCCATGGGATTACTAACTGTAACCGCTTACCATTTTGTTCATTACTTCCTATATGTTTGCATTACCTTATTAAAATCCTCAGAAGAACCTCATGAAGTAAGAATTATCTCAATTTTATAAAAAAGGAAACTGAGGTTTACAGAAATTAATTTACCGCATTGGACTATAAACTCCCTTAAAGCTGAGACCCTATCTGCCTTGTTCCTCGCTAGGTCCTCAGTGCCTAGCACACTGTAATATCAATAACCGTAGAGCAAACACCCAAGAGCCCTAGCAGAGCTGGGAGATGAGCTCCGAAGTCCACACTCTGACCACTCGACTATGGTGCCCGCATTTTAATATAACTAATGTTTTACAACCCAACTGTTTTTCAGCCATTCAAGAAAAAGCAACTTGTCCTCAGGAAAGAGGTTTCACGTAAATATCTGAACTGAGGATGGAAACATCCCAAAAACCATGTCTAGCCTACAATGCTTTCCCATCATATAATATGCTTTCCTGGAAAGGCACAACTGAGCCACCTCCTAAAGGACTTTCTCGGGAATATAAAAATGTCTAATTCAGATAGTCATTTATCCATTCATCGACTACTGATTGTCCCAACATTCTGCAATTCTCAGACTCTAGGGTAAATATAGTCTGTTTATAATAACTATTTACTAATTAGCATAGGACTAACAAAGATTTTATTTTACCCCAATATTCAAATATTATTGAAATCCAATGATGAAATCCAATGATTTACTTTAGTCCACCTGCAGTTCTGGAACCTTCCGGACGAAGAAAATCTTTTTTTAGCACTAACTTTTATTTGCCAATTCCACAGAATCTGGCATACACAGCGGTCTCCCTAAAAAGCCTCTGAAAGCAGATTCTCAAAGTTGGATGGGAACTTAAAGTTCACCCCCAAACCCAGTTTGCGAATTCTCTCCCCAGGTTGGCTAGTCTCAACTTCATTCCCTCACAGGATGAGGAAGCTAGTTACCTCCGAGGCATTTGCTCCTTGTTTGGACCAGTCTAATCATTCAAGGAGTTCAAGGATTCTAACAGTGATGTGATGATATACCTTTAACTTCTACCCGCCAGCACCTGACGCCTTGAGGCATCGGAAAGAATAACTCAAGCCTGTCTTGCACATGACAATCCCTCATTTCTTTGAAGTCAGCTGTTATGTCCTCCTTAAGTCCTCTCCTCTTGCTTCTCTAAGGCTACAGAATACATAAACACCTCCAATTTCTGCTACCCTCCCTCAGATGACATGGCATCAGGTTACCTCACTCTTCCGCTCACACCCCTCGGCACAAGCTCTAGTTGGTCAACGTCCCGCTCTATTGAAAGGAGCTGACCAGAGCAGGACACAGGATTCCCCCGGGGGGTCTGTACAGTTCAGAGCAGGGTAAGATGACTCAATTGCTTCGGTTGTTCCCCAGAAGACAGGCTGTGCGAGGGCCTGGACAGTGGCTGGAGCAGTCATCGCTGGATCCCCAGTGCCCAGCACAGAGGCTGACACGGATTATAGAAGACATCTGTTGTTGTTTGCAGTTTGTTGCTTCAAGACACTAAATATCTCCTGGGCTTGCCTAATTTTTCTGGCATTCAGTTCACAGTTGACTCATATTTAGGTTACTGTCAACTAAAACCTGAGTTTTCCCCACATGTGCTGCTGCTGAGACTTTCTCTACTCTGGACTTGTGCCATAGATTTTTCCCTGGACTAAGGTGCAGTATCTAAAATTAGTCACCCTTAAATGTCATCATGAGAGAGATATGCCTGGAAATGCAGAGAATTTCTCTAGAAGGATACATAACAGGTAGGAAATGGTGGTGGCCTCCAGGGAGGCAGACTGGCTAGCTGGGGGAGGAGGCTGGGAAAGCAAGAGCTTTAGTTTTCACTGTATAACCTTTTGTATTTTTAATTTTCTATTGTGTCAGTACATTGTTTATTTTTCAAGTAACAAAAACTAACTCTCCAGAGAAGATAAGGAGGATAATTTTTTTCACTTTGGTCTACCCAGTCTGAGCTGTTTTGGAACCTGAGTCTACTCTACCCCATATTCCTTTAACTTTTTTTCAGTATCACCCCTACCCCCAGGAGTCCTGTAAATCATTTTTTTCCTAATAACTCCCCCATAGAATTTGAATTCCACTGATATACTACGTATCTGTTTATGTCCTGTACATAAGGAGTTCTATCAAGGTTACTCTTCAGTAAGAATAGCTAAATTTAAAAATTAAAAGTTAAACATTAACATTTAACTTTTACATCTGTATTTGCTGGATAACTTTTAATGTAATGTGTTTACTTAGATAAATGATAATGTATCAACCTACATATGCAAATCATGTAACTATATAAGAGCAATGTAATTAAAATCCTCCAAAATTGTTATTTTTCCACCAAAAGTAAAACACTGAAAGAAATTAAATAAATTTCTTAAAAGTTATGTTTAGTAACATTAACTTTTAACTTTTACTTGATATGTGAAAATAACTTTTAATTTAACTGACTGCTAGATATTGTCAACATTTCTCCTTTTCAATGCTTGACATAATGAGCAGTTGAATATTTTTTGTAGAATTAAGTAACAAAATATAAACTATTTTTGTGTACTTCTCAAATCCAAGTTAATTCAAAAGCATTGAGGAGCCCTAGCCGGTTTGGCTCAGCGGGTAGAGCATCGGCCTGTGGACTGAAAGGTCCCCAGTTCGAATCTGGCCAAGGGCATATGCCCAGGTTGCAGGCTCGGACCCCAGTGTGGGGTGTGCAGGAGGCAGCCCATCAATGATTCTCTCTCATCATTGATGTTTCTATATCTCTCTCTCTCTCCCTTCCTCTCTGAAATT
>NW_005871214.1:2599915-2609556 GCF_000147115.1 Myotis lucifugus | reverse complement strand
TATGTATATATATGTGTATATATATATATATATATATATATATATATATACACACACACACACATATATATATATATATATGAAAGCATTGAGGATCAAACACAAACATCCACAAAGCAGCCAGTAGGCACATGCATTCCATCTGCTGAGATGGATGGAGCAAACCATCAAGAGAGAGTCTGCCAATCACAGCCATCAATTTGTCATAGTTTTGTAGCATTGCCCTTGCTATGTGTAGTGTATTTTGCATGAACTCAATAATGTCAGTTGCATATGTTTCACTCCACCCCCCAATAAAAAATGAGAGAAATGAAATACTAAAGAATAAGATTTTGTCGGGTAGGTTTTAGCTTTGGAGGGGCCCTCTAAGATTTTTTTCGGTCCCCAAGAACCAATTTTCACCCTCACAAAAGCAATACTGCTTCCCTTCTCTCCTGGCCCCATTTTAAAAGCATAGTAGTTCTCACTTCCAAGCAAACCTATGAATCTTTTCCTACTGGAAACTTGGTCCAGGGGAACCCCACTTCCCCCAGCCCTTATGAATCCAAAGCCCAACTTTGGGCAGGTCATGAAATTTCTCTGAATATTAGTTTCCCTACCTGGAAGATAAGATTCGCAAAGCCTACTTTGTACGAGTCCTTGTAAAAAATAAAGACCACATCTGTAAAGAGCCCAGCACACTGTATTTAATGAATGTTAAGCAGGGCACAGATACAGGTGGGACATGCAGAATGCCCCCTTAGTATGCCAATAATGACCTTTCTCCAGGCAAAATGCCAATTTAGTTCTTTCCGGCTTTATACCTTTACTATTCCAGTAAGTAAGTAGGACTGAACTCTAGATTATGTGGAGAAAGAAAGGATGTTTTAACTGCTCTCACTAAAAATCAGTAACCAAAGGAGAATATAGAGCCTTTCAAATTCCTTACTGGGCATATTCCATGGGGATAATCACATATACTTTTCAACAGTTTCAACATGAAAAATAAATGATAGAAAGCAGTGCTGTTCTTTCTGCATCCTGAAAAAAGTTTGCCTTGAAGAATAAGTATTTCCAAACTCTATTTTCAGATTCCCCGATGACAAGAAGGGGAAGACCCAACCTTATCTGTACATCCTTTCCACCTGGTGTGAAATGTTAATCTCTGAAATGTATGTACTTCTCGCTCACTCTCCCTATACAAGCAGCCCTCACGCTTCCAAGTTAAAGCACAGTTTTAAGGCTTCTCAGAGTTCTTCTCTCGGGCATGTCCTCAATTTGACCCAAATAAAAACTTTTTTCTTAAATTTATAGAGGTCCAGGTGTTCTCTTCGCTGACAATATCAAATTTTACCATTTCAAAACCCCCGTAGAGTGGAAAGTAGTGGATAAAGAACTTCAGCAAGTAGACATACGCAGCTCCCGTCCGCAGAAGGGATCTCTCTCTCTTAAAGCGGGGGGATGCGCTCACTATTTCTCAAAGTATCCCCGGGAGCCCGCTAACAGCTTAGGGTGCTGAGGGCGCCCGCCCAGTCCAGCAAGTCCAGCCAGTCCAGCCGACCCGGAGCTAAAACAACGGGCAGAAGCACCTCCTCCTCCCCCACCCGCAGCCGCAGGAAAAGGCTGAGCCCGGGGACGCGGAAGCTCCAGGGCACCAGGAGAGACGCGGAGGCAGCGCAATCTCGGCGGCACGGGGCCGGCCTCGCACTGCCCAGGGGCGGCTGCGGGCCCTCACCTGGACGTCGGCCCTGCCACTCGGCCCACAGCAGGGTCAGGTCGCCATCGGCCCGCAGGAAGCGCAGCAGCTGCACCACCAACGCGAGCAGCGCGCACAGCGCCAGTAGCCAGAGCAACAAGTCCCAGCTCATCGCGGCCGCGCGCCCGGCTCCGCGGGAGAAGACGGACCGCGCCCCAGCGGCGCCGCAGCTCCGGGATCCGTGCGGCCGCCTCCCGCTCCGCCCTCGAGTAGCGCCGCCGGGCTCCGCCCAGGCCGCACCACCTCCGGGAGCCCCCCCTCCCTCCCTGCTGCGCGCGTGGGCGTGGGGTGTACCCCGCACGTCGGGCCAAGAGTAGCCGGCCCGGCCGTTGCTGCGCAAGTGCTGCCTGCGTGTGCGTCCAAGAAAGGGTTGCGGTAGGAGCAAAAGGCTTGGATTTGTAATATCAAAACCGATTCTTTAGCAGTTGTTTTGAGGTCAGTTTTCAGGGCTCTGGTTGTGTCCACAGGAAGACCACAAATATTTCGACCTAAGGACGCAGCCTCCTCCTCCCCCTTTTTCTTCAACTTAAATGAATCGAACAAACCATCAAATCGACCCAACCAAACCCCCATCGAATGAACACAGTCTCTGAGTTAAATTGGTCCCGTGTCAACTTAAATTTGGAAATCACGTTGCAAATGACATTTGCCTCGTTGCTGGACCAGAAAGTGCAACTTCGGCCATGACTGGCCATGAGCACTAGCGCTAGGAGCTTGGATTGGGAAGCTGAGCCCAACGCAGTTGAAGTTTGTCACTGCGCAAAGCTGATTAAATCATTTACTTATCTGTGCGCACAAAGAATAAGGAAGATGACTGAAATGAAAAAGTGCCCGTGATGTGGCTCAAACACAGTAATTAATTCTTTTGTAATTATTACTATTCATTAAGTATCATTATTACTTATTTATTGTTTCAATTATTATAATTTCTTAGACTTCAACCTGAAAGTCAGGGACTTTGTTTACAAACTTGTATATTCTGCACCCATAAAGTTCCCCTCTCACGTGAGAGCGATAAGAATGTTTAAATTGTGATGAATCAGAAATTGTTAGATGGTGTTGGATTCCTCGAGGAAGCTGTGAGCTAGCGAAACTTTGAACTCAACTGATTGTTTACCCCAATTACAACTTGCAATAATATTGCTAGGAGTTGCCCTCATTGGTTTGTCACCTTTGCAATAGGGGTTTATATTCCTTATGAAGAATGACTTTTAAAATAAGATGCTTAAAAATACCACACTGAGTGGCACGATAGTGAACAAACTCTGTTTCCTCTGAGCCTGTTTCCCTTTTTGTAAAATAGAAGGGTTGAGTTAGATTTAGTGTTCCAAGCCAGACACCATACTACGGATGGGTAGCTGGATTCCTTTCACAAACTCCAGCTGTTGGGAGGGTGAAAGGGGAACAGAGCTGCACGTTGCAGTTAGGGCAGTGGGAGATGGAACAGCAGTTTCAGGACTGGGAAAAACTCACCAAAAGAATATGATCTCTAATCTGTCCAGCCCTAGATATTAAGAAGTCTATGTGAGCTCTGAACGTCTAAGTCTCAAAAATGTGTCTTTGCACCCTAGCTAATTTGGCTCAGTGGCGAGAGCACCAGCCACAGACTGAAGGGTCCTGGGTTTGATTCCCATCAAGGGCTGGATCCTCGGCCCTGGATGTAGGAGGCAACCAATCAATGTGCCTCTCTCACATTAATGTTTCTTTATCTCTCCCCCTCCCTTCCATTCTCTCTAAAAATCAATGGAAATTGGGTAAGGATTAACAAAAAAATATATGTATCTTTGCTTTTTAATCTGATAACTTGTCCAGTATAAATGTCTCATTCATTCCAGTGTATGTACTTATTGTAAACTCATATACATAATTTTATGTACATGAATTTATAAGCTGTGATGGTTAATGTTATGTGTTGACTTGGCTAGGCCATGCTGTCCAGTTTTTTGGTCAAACACTTGTCTAATTGTTGTTATGAAGGTATTTTGTAGATGTGATTAACGTTTAAATTAGTAGACTTTGAAAAAGGCAAATTAGCCTCTATAATGTGGATAGTTCTTATCCAATCAGTTGAAGGACTTAAGTAAAAAAAAAAAAACAAAAAACAAAAAAAACAAACAAACAAAAAAACCCCAAGAAGATGGAGTTCTGACTTCAGACCACCTTTGAACCTGAGCTGCAATATCAACTCTCCCTTCAGTCTCAATCTGCTGGCAAATTTCAGACTTGATGGCCCCCACAATCAGGTGAGTCAATTCCTTAAAGTAAATCTTCCTGTATATATATGTATATATGTGTGTATATGTATTTCCTATTGGTTCTATTTCTGTGGAGAACCCTGACTAATACCCAAACTATAATAAAACCAGACAGTCATGTCACCTCAACAGCAGTTCATGCATTGGGAAATGAAAACAACAAATTAATATATACATTTCAACATCAGAAATTTTAATTTCCCTGAATAGAGGCATAATTTATTTTGGAATTAAACTATGTTTAAAGAATCTGTTACTTTCATCAGAAAAACAACTATTGTAACTAATATCTTTGCAGTGCAAAATTGTCCATTCTCTCCACCAGTGAGAAAAATCCAGCCTTCAAATCCGCTGCCTCTGGGGAAGATGCTCAGCAAGATTTTCATAAATACTAGCCATCAGAATTTCAGCCATCAGAATTTTCTTTTCCCGTTTGGCACAGAATTTATCACAAAACTTGGAGCCAAAGTGCTCAAAGCAAACAAAGGAAAGATAAACAAATGAGCGAGTCTCCTAAGGCCAGAATAGTGATGTGGTCATTGTGTGAGTCACCACAAGCCAAGGCAATGGTCCGTGAGTTAGGACAGGGTCCTTTCACAATTAGGGAAAAAAGACTGAAATCATATGCTCTATTTCAGCACCCTACATGATTCTGCCAACACACAAACTTATTCTCGGTGGAAGTATCTGTTTTGGCAAACTATATCCTAGTTTGGGACTAAATCCTCCCTATCCAAGCCATGATTCACACCTATTTTTTAATTGTTTTATTCCTTTAAGTATTACAAAGAGTATTACATATGTCTCCCTTTTTTCCCCGCCCTTGACAATCCCCTGGCCTCCCCTACCCCCCAGTGTCTTATGTCCATTGGTTATGCTTATATGCATGCATACAAGTCATGATTCACATCTTAATAGTAAACAACACCATAAAAACAGAATGAAATCAAAACACCATGGTCTAATTACACAAAATATTAAGATGCTATTCTTGATTAATTTCCACTAGAAAGAGCTTCAAAACATTTAATTTCTCCCTACTTACCACCTGCATGTATTGAACAGGCAACAGCAGCAACTTTCTTATTTGTTTTTTTTAATTAATCTTTATTGTTGAAAGTATTATAGATGTCCCCTTTTCGTCCCATTCTCCCTCCACCTGCAACCCCACCCCCAGGCCTTTACCAAACTACTGTCTGTGTCCATGGTTTATGCATATCCTAATATATAAAAACCCAGGACCCGTAACATCCAAAACGACTGAAGGCTCCACCTACCAGAAGTCAGTGCCGCTGCTGCGGGTGCCCCGATCCAGCACTGACTGCCGAGGGGGCTACAGATCAGGCCCGAAGAGAGGCCTGGAGAGAGAAGCAGGGTCTGATCCATAGCCTCCATGGCAGCTGTTGATCAGCACTTGCCTCTCTCTTTTGCTCCAGGCCTGGCCAGCAGCCTCACCTCTCTTTCTCTCCGGCCTCCGCTGGGGCTGCAGATCAGCCCTGCCTCTCTGATCAGGCCTGTTGATAGGCCCGGAGACGCTGCCTGGCATAGAAATCGACCAATCAGAACTAAGTCTGGGTGAAGTGCAAGGAGCCAATGGCTGCCTAGGAGGCGGAGATTTTGACGTTGACTGGCATAGAAACCAACCAATCAGAACCAAATCTAGGTGAACTGCAAAGGCAGAACCTAAGGTGGGGACTGAGGAGGGGTTTTAAGGGCAACAGCTGTTTGGTGTCAGGTGTAAGAAAATGGTTCAATTTTTTAATGACTGGTTTGGCAGTATAGTGCATATGGCTGGCTATCAGTCCAGATATAGGGATTATGTATTTTTGTCTGCCAAGAGCATCTCCTCCTGATGAAAAAGGCTTCCCCCCCACCCCCGCATTTAAGCAATCCTATCCTATATAATCTATTTATACTACTAAAAGGGTAATATGCTAATTAGACTGGACCGACAGGCCATCTTCCGGACATCCGACTTCCTTCTGGACAAAGCCATGGTGGTGGGGGCCGAGGCAGAGGCCATTAGGGGCAACCAGGCTGGCAGGGGAGGGCTGTTGGGGGTGAGATCAGGCCAGCAGGGGAGGGCTGTTGGGGGTGAGATCAGGCCAGCAGGGGAGGGCTGTTGGGGGTGAGATCAGGCCAGCAGGGGAGGGCAGTTGGGGGCAACCAGGCTGGCAGGGGAGGGCAGTTGGGGGTGAGATCAGGCTGGCAAGGAAGGGACGTTGGGGGTGATTAGGCAGGCAGGCAGAGGCAGTTAAGGGCAATCAGGCAGGCAGGCAGGCAGGTGAGCGGTTAGGAGCCAGCAGTCGCAGATTGCAAGAGGGATGTCCCCCAAGGGGTCCCAGATTGGAGAGGGTGCAGGCTGGGCTGAGGACCCCCCCCCCCATGCACGAATTTCGTGCACTGGGCCACTAGTATGCATATAAGTTCTTAGGTTAATCTCTTCCTGCCCCCTCCCCCCTTTCCTCTGAGATTCATCAGTCTGTTCCACACTTCCATGTCTCTGGATCTATTTTGTCCATCCATTTATTTTGTTCATTAGATTCCACATATGAATGAGATCATGTGATATTTGTCTTTCTCTGACTGGCTTCTTTCACTTAGCATTATACTCTCCAGGTCCCTCCATGCTGTCTCAAAGGGTAAGAGATCCTTCTTTATTATAGCTGCAACTTTCTGATTTTTAAGCATTTAAAAGCAAGAGCTTTTTCAATCCACAAGCCTCACAGGGACCCAGTTAGAGTGCATAGAAACTAGGTCATGGCTGAGAACAATGGATTGTCAAATGGAGAAAGTTCCAGGCGTTCATGCAGCAGAACTTCCAGCCTCTCTAATTCTTGGAATACTTGTATGCTCTAATGACTGTTTTCCTTGGCAGAAGTCAAATACAACTTTAAAACAATAATGAAAGTAAAAAGACCCTCTTCAATGTTTTATTTTCCAATCTTGTCTACCAAACTTTCTTTTTCATCTTGAAATGTGTTAAAAGTGTTATTTGCAGTAATTAAATTTCCTTAAACAGCGCTTCCTTCTCTCTTTCCAATTCCTCTGCAAACCTTCACTCCCTCTTCTTCCCCACTCCCATTCTTCTCTAGAAAAATTTTTCAGGCTACCTGGAGACATAATCACTTCCTCCCTAGTCTCACCTCTTTTACAATTACTTCTGCTGGGCACTGTATCTGATAGTGTTCTCTAATTATTTTCAGGGTTAATATATTATTGCCCCAATGGAGTTTTAAGCTTCTTGAGATAAAGCAGCAAAACTTGTGTCTTTTGAAGCACCTACAATACTTAGCTTAATGTTAATATAACATTGATTTGAATTTTCCTTTCCTTATCTGTTCAACCTCTGTCGTAAGTGTTTCCCTCCACGTCCTGCGTGGTTCAGGGTTCGGGTCTGGAAGAGGAGCCACACAACAAATGAAAAAGAAAAGACACGAGGTAATTTGGGAATATTGGGGGACCAGGCGAGCAAGTCCAACTCAAGAGGAAGGACTTCCACTGTGCTCAGGCCTCACCAAGCTTTTTATACTCAGAGGTAAACAAGGCAGTGGTTAACCATAGTTACACAGTTCTTGTGAGTTTCACTTGTTTTGACCATGGTTACCCTTCCTGCACTTCCTCAGCCCATTAGCTTCCCAGATAAGATCTAGGGAGTGTTATAAGGTCAAGCCTAATTATGCTAAGAGGACTGTGCCCTCTAAGCTAGGACTTGTTTGTGACTTTGCCAGCAGGTCAGTCCGAGGCTTAACCCTATATCAGTTTCCCACAAACCTCCTTAAAGTTCTCAAGTTGATATTAGAATGAGAGTTGTTAGAATTGAATAAATCAGTCTTCTCTGAGTGTCATTGAAATGCTTTGAATAAAGTCCCAACCAAGTTTTTTAGTATAATTGCTAATCTTAGTTTTTAATTCCAGCTGTGATAGAATGGTACCCCACCTTCCCTCCTTTCAGTAATGGTCAAGATGGTATGTACTCAGGTCCTATAAGCATAGATCAGCCAAGATGAAGGCACTCGTGTGTAAGAAAATTGTCAACTTCCATAATAAAAGCATCTATAAAAATAACTTTAAAAATCCAGATCCTCCAAGGTTGGCAGTCTCTGGGGGAAAAGAGAAAGATCCTATGAGTGAAAAGAGTGACTGGAGAAGTCTGGGGAGAGAATATTCTCCCTCAAGAGCAAGAAGCTCCTCAAAAAAATAAAAATAGAACTACCATATGATCCAGCAATTCCACTTCTGGATATTTATCCAGAGGAATAAAAACACTAACTCAAAAAGATATCTGTACTCCCATATTTATTGCAGTATTATTTATAATAGCCAAGACATGGAAACAACCTAAGTGTCCATCGATGGAAGACTGAATAAAGCAAATGTGGTGTACATGTACAATGGAATATTGTTCAGCCATAAAAAGAAGGAAATCTTGCCATTTGCAGCAACATGGATGGACCATGAGGGCATTATGCTAAGTGAAGTAAGTCAGAGAAAGACAAATATTATATGATCTCACATGTGGAATCTTAAATAAATAAATAACCTCGAGCTCAAAGATACAGAGAGCAGATTAGTGGTTTCCAGAGGCAGGGACTGGAGTGTGTGTGAAATGGCTGAAGGTGGCCAAAAGGTACAAACTTTCAGTTACTGTATAAGATGAATAAGTCCTGGAGATGTAATGTGTAGCATGGTGACTATAGTTAATAATACTGTGTTGTGTATTTGAAAGTTGTTAAGAGAATAGATCTTAAAAGTTCCCATCATAAGAAAAAAATGTAGCTCTGTATGGTGATGGAGGTTAACTAGACTTATTGTGGTGATTTCAGTATATACAAATATCGAATCATTCTGTTTTACACCTAAAACTAATATAATATTATATGTCAATAATATTTCAATAAAAATATGATGAATTACTCATTCAAAAAAATATGTCTGTGTTGGGAGACCCATAGTTGGTGTATTAAATTAAGAATACGCAAATTAGGACCTGCTGAATGAGGAGGCACAAGCCACCCACACTGGGTCAGCAGTAGGTCCCTCAGCTTCCAAGCTTTCACTTGGGAATGTCAAAGTCCTGGAGGTGTTTTGATAGAAAGCACAATTTCAATACACTCACACAAAGGAAGTAATGTCACAGGATCTATTACTTACAGCTCCAAGAATGGGGGTGGGGTGGAAGTGGTTAGATGTGAACCAGGGGGAAGGCAGTTCTCTGTCCCAGGTCACAAGTGGCAGGAGATAGAGATTAGGGTAGCAAGCACCTATTATATACTAGAGGCCCGGTGCACAAAAATTTGTGCACTTGGGTGGGTCCCTCAGCCCAGCCTGTGCCCTCTCACAGTCTGGGGCCCCTCGGGGGACCCTTCCCCTGGCTGCTGGCACCAATTTTCCTCTGGCACCCAGAAGCCAGGCCTTCGCTCTTCGCCGGGAGGGGCCCGGGCCCCGGGGGCATGGCGGAGGCCAGCACAGCGGGCTTCCCTCTTTGCTCTTCGCTCGCCAAGCTGGCCTTCGCTCGCTGCTCCTGCCCGGGGCGAGCTGTCTTCGCTCCGTCGCTTGGTGCCTACATATGCAAATTAACCGCCATCTTTGTTGGAAGTTAATTTGCATATCACCCTGATTATCCAATGGGAAGCGTAGTGAAGGTACAG
>NW_005871214.1:2544359-2599814 GCF_000147115.1 Myotis lucifugus | reverse complement strand
GATCAGAGCTCACTCAAAGTGGTATTTTAAAGGTGCCCTGGGAAAAGCAAAGTGGGAACGTGGGGGCAAGACTTCTAAAGGACTCTCGTCCTTACCTAAATGTTGACTATAATGGGAGCAGGGTTGTCATGCAGTAAAATGCCTTGGCAGCAACTCAAAATAACTGTTTTCTTATCAAAATGACTCCCATCTATAGTTGGGTGTCCCCAAATCAGAGACTCACATGAACCTGCAAGGCAGAGTGTCAACTACAACTCATCTGCCCTAATCTTTTGCCTCCACTCCCACTTGTCCATAACTGATTCCTGCAGAATCAACTGTGGAAGCCTCACTGCTTCCACCCACCATTGCAAGAACATCAAGTCTGGCGTCAAGGTTTCTGTCTCCAAGGTTCCATTCTGCAGGATGCAAGACCATCCATCACTGGTCTTGAAGAAGGAAATAGAGCATCTCCTCCCTCCCCCATGCCTTATGTGCTGTTCTCTGTGCTCAGTTTCACAAGGGCTGGTGTAAGTCCACTGGATCCTGAGTGTCCCAAACCCTTTTCTCCAGAGCTTCAAACCAGCCCATTGACCAGTTAGGGACAGCAGCCACCACTGATACTCTGAATCATCATCCCTAGCACAAGTCCCAAAGAAGTGAAGTCAGTGAAGGAACACGAATGGGGATTGGAATTGGGGGAGTGGGACACGGTGTCTACACTACCTTAGTCTAACTCTGCAGTCAGAAACGTTTCATAAGTACTGGGAGTGAGGCAGCACAGACACTTGGATGTTCAGAGAGCAAAGCTGATGGCTGTGCTTCTCCTTTATAACAAAGGCACTTTTGCTGCTGAATTCAAAGTATCCTGGACAAAACCACCTGTTGTCTGTTAAGACAGACAGAAAGGAGGGAGGGAGGGAGGGAGGGAGGGAGGGAGGAAAGAAGGAGAGAGAAAGAAAAGGAGAGGTTTTCATAAGTAGATTTTGCATTCATATTCATATTGAAGGTGCCCATGAATAAGTCAGCACTGCCCTCTACTGGATGATCTGTGTTTATTACTCAATGGTTTGTCCAAGATGATTTAAATAGAATTTTTGATATTTTTTCTTAACTTCAATGAAAGGTGCATGGACACCAGGATACCCGAGCTGTCTGGATATTCCTTCATGTCTCTTAATATGGTCTCTTAACATTTGATAAAATGTTCCTCAAAAGAAGCCTGCATTTTCTATTTTTAGAATTATAATTTTAAAAAATGAATTCCAATGCATTAACAAAGAAAAAGAGTCAGAGAGACAACAGAAAAATAGAGGTAGAGATGAGTGAGAGAGAGCTACAGAGACAGAGACAATTCTCTTCAGAATCAATGGGGACTGCTGTCTAACTTTGGCAATCTCAAACATAAAGTCAAGTAAATAAATACTTTCTTCGTGACATCGCCAGCTGCAGTTCTTATAGTGCATATGCTAATTCTAGCTCATGGGGCAAACCTTTTACCTTCTTGAAAGAAAATGTCAGCTGTGAGCTTGGTCAGGTATTAGTCCTCCTGCTGTGGAAATGTTATGCTTCTATCAAAATAGATTAAATTGTGGTTTGTTGAGAGTCAACATAAAGCCAACTGAAATGTAGCCCCAATTTTGACTTATAAGGTCGGAAAAATAAACAGTACTTAAAAGATACTACTAGATGAGTATCTCTTAGAAAGAGAAGGAAGGAAGGGAGGGAGGGAGGGAGGAAGGAAGCCTCATATAAATTAAACTATATGCCATAAATTACACTGACAAGAACACCTGGGTGCAATCTTAATAAAACAAATGCAAATGCAGAATGAGCCACCATTTGTGGGTTAAAGACTTTCAAACCAGACCCTCCAACCCCAACCTCCATCATCTCACCCAGAAGCATGATCCTGGAAGGACATGCAGTTTGGCACAAACAACTCGGATTCCAATACCACCTCTGCCATTGTGTGGCCTTGAGAAACACCTTGCTTTCCTTATCTGTAAAGTGGAGATAGCGATACACAACTCACAGAATCTGAGGAAAATTAAGTGAAATAAAGCATGTAAATCATTTAACATAGTATCTGGCATATATTAGTTTAAAAAAAAATACTGTTTTCTCCAAACTCCTATATCCACCCAGTTACTAGACAACTAAAGGTGACACACAGGACATCATGTTCAAGCAACAAGTCTACAACTCTTGTCCCAGCCCTGACCGGTTTGGCTCAGTGGATAGAGCGTCAGCCTGAGAACTCAAGGGTCCCAGGTTTGATTCCAGTCAAGGGCATGTACCTTGGTTGCGGGCACATATCCAGGAGGCAGCTGATCGATGTTTCTCTCTCATCGATGTTTCTAACTCTCTATCCCTCTCCCTTCCTCTCTGTAAAAAAAATCAATAAAATATATTTTAAAAAATAAAAATAAAACTCTTGTCCCTCAAACCCTCTTTCCTAATTAGTTTCGCCATTATTCATTCACCAGGTGTCCACCAGACACTTGAACATTACCCTGCATGCCCTTCTCCCACTTGCCTCCACATCTGCTTGAAAAACACCTCCTCTGCTTTTAATGCTCAGTTCAAATGTCACCTCTCCTGGGAAGAGCCTGTATTTTTCTGCTCCTCTCAGACTAAGTTTTTTTTATCTGGTTTCATTTTCCCAAAGCACCCCATATATATGTCTCTTAGAGAAGTGGCTACACCATGTTGTTGTCACTTTGTTCTCTTTCCCACTGGGCTGTGAGTATTTTTAAAGCAGAGATTGTGTCTTATTCATAGTTTTACTTCCAAGTTCTAGCATTGTACCTGCCACATGCAGATGCTGAAAAACTTCTTACCTAATAATAGATAAACATGCAAATTGACTGCACCTTTGATACACCCCAAGCCATTCCCACCAGCCAATCAGAGCGACTATATGCAAATTAACCCAACCAAGATGGCGGCCGCCAGCCACAGAGCTGGAGCAAGCAGGAGGCTTGGTTGCCCCAATGATGGAGGAAGCCAAGCTTCCTGGCCGGCTGCTGCCTCCTCTCAAGGCAACAAAGTTTCAATTATAGAAGGTAAATAAACCCCAGATACCTGCTTCTAGCCGCCATGGCCACGGAGCTGGAGCGAATAAATAAAAACACACAAAAAAAGGAAAGGCTGGGAGCTTCGGTCACCGGGGGGCTTGGTCAGTCTGAAAACAGCCATCGGCCCCTCTCCCAGGCTGGCCAGGCACCCCAGTGGGGACCCCCACCCTGAAGGGGGTTTGGGCAGCCTGAAAACAGCCCTCAGCCCCTCACCAAGGCTGGCCAGGCACCCCAGTGTGGACCCCTACCCTGAAGGGGCTGTGGCCAGCCTGAAAACAGCCATCAGCCCCTCACCCAGGCTGGCCAAACCCCCATGGGGTGAGGGTCCCCACTGGGGGGCTTGACCAGCCTGCAAACAGCCATAAGCCCCTCACCCAGGCTGGCCAGGCACCCCAGCGGGACCCCCACCCTGATTCAGGACACCCTTCAGGGCAAACCAGTCAGCCCCCACCTGTGCACCAGGCCTCTATTCTATATAATAAAAGGGTAATATGCAAATTGACCCTAACAGCAGAACCACTGGGAATGACTGGTCACTATGACACACACTGACCATCAGGGGGCAGATGCTCAATGCAGGAGTTGTCCCCTGGTGGTCAGTACGCTCCCACAGGGGGAGCTCTGCTCAGCCACAAGCCAGGCTGATGGCTTCCAGCACAGCAGTGGTGGTGGGAGCCTCTCCTGCCTCCTCAGCAGCACTAAGGATGTCTGACTGCAGCTTAGGTCTGCTCCCTGCTGGCAAGTGGACATCCCCTGAGGGCTCCCTGGCTGCCAGAGAGATGTCTGACTTCCAGCTTGGGCCCGATCCCCCAGGGAGCTGGCCTAAGCCAGCAGGTGGACATCCTCCGAGGGGTCCCAGACTACAAGAGGGCATAGGCCGGTCTGAGGGACCCCCCCTCCCCCCAAGTGCACAAATTTTTGTGCACCAGGCCTCTAGTTTCTGGAATAAATGAATAAATGGATGCATAGGTGAATGAGTATATTGTTTGAGTTTCTGAAATGCTAATCTCGCCCCTTTCCCCTGTGGAGCTATAGAGTTAGGAGTCAGATGGAGAATGCCAAGTGTTCCTGCAGCCAGGGTCAGGCTTCCTGTTCCTTCCCCCAACTTTAGATTTCTAGGCCCTGAAAGTCAGACAAGATTTGCTAAGCAGCCACCTTCCCACAGAGGAAATGGCCACCTGCATATACCTGTCAAGCACAGAGTAGAGACAGGCCTGCCCCTGGAAGCCCTTTTTGGGTGCTTACCTACAGAACCAGGGGCAGAAGAAAAAGATTGCTATTTGCAGGCAGTGCAGTTCTAAAGATGAGAATGCATACACTAGTGTAAGTTTCCTGTGCAAGGAGCCAGCTGAGTGGCAGGCTGGGGGGGGGGGGTGCTAAAATTCAGCCCACATACCACTAGCCAAGGTGGACACATGGGTTTGAGTCTGTGTTATATAAAAATATTGTCTGCTGCCTTGACTGGGCAGTTCAATTGGTTGGAGATTCATCCCATACGCCAAAAAGGTTGTATGTTACATTCACAGTCAGGGCACATACCCAAGTCACAGGTTCAATCCCTGGTCGGGGCACATATGGGAGGTAACCAATAGATGTCTTTCTCCCTCTCTGTCTCTCTCTCCCTCTCTCTTCTTCTCTCTCTAAAATTGTATATTTGTCTGCTAATCAAGCTCTGTGTTCAGAGGGTTGTGTCCATCCAGAGGGGAATCTTTGTCTCATTTGTACTAAAGCTCCAGGTGAACTCAATGGGACTCTACTAAATATGCTTTTCTCAAATCTCATCAATCATATGGGTCTTCCCTTCCCCTTGCAGAAGTAAGGACAGAAATTCCCTTCCCACTTCTTCCAAAAGGTTAGATGTTTCATTTTTTATGAGGTAGGAGAAGAAGGGAAGAGTTCTCCCTAAGAAAAATAGGTGGGGAAAAGAGAATGACTGCTATTTGAACATCTACTATGTACCAGGCACTGGAGCACATGATTTGGATAAACCATTTCATATCATTCACACAATTCTGTAAAAATCGCTATTTTCAAATGAGCATACTGAGGGTTAGAGCTGGCAGACCACCCCTCCAAAAGTGATGACACTTGGATCCAAAGCCCAGTATCTTAAGCACTACCCCACCCCCATGATACTCTGACTCATCCAACAGATGGCTTATTCTGTAGAATTCCTAGGAGCTAAAGAGCATGAAGTTGAGCAATGCAGACACAAACTATTATCCCAATGTTCTGAACTGAGAGATGCTAGCAAGGAAGCACCCAATTTTCAAACATGAGCATTCCAAAAGTTCATCCCAAGACTAGAATTTAGCAAATGCTTTTTTCTAAGTTCTAAATGAAGGTTGGGTTCTTGGGCTAGCTCACAAAATTGTTTTTAGTGTAGTTTGGAACCTTAAGCACTGAAATAGAGCTTCTATGAGCATTGATCACTACTGGGCACCCTCGTAAGCTGTCAATAACCAAGATGGGCTGACTGACTGTGTATATAAGCGATTTGTAAGACAGATGGAAGCAAGGACAGAAGACAAGGAATATAAAATGAAGGATCTATGTAAAAAGTCCTACAAATAAGATTTTGAAAATCTCTTTTGCAGGGCTTCTCAGTCCCATCATTAACACGTTGGACTGGACAATTCTTTGTTGTAGGAGGCTGCTGTGTGCATTGTAGAATATTTAGCAGCATCCCTGGCCTCAATCCACAAGACGCAGTAACAATGTCCCACCACCTGTTTACAGGAAAGAAAGGTTCCTTGTGGGATCAAAAATCACTCTCCATTGAGACACTGAAATGCAATGGTCGCTGAACAATGGCTTACAACCACTTCAGTTTTCTACAACTCTCACAGGCCAGAAGCCCACGTTTCTGTGGATAAACTACTAATATGCAAGACACATAACATTTTTTAAAAGTAAAACACAAGTTCTGAGGGTTGTGACGAATAATTTTTAATACCTGGAAAGACTTAATACCTTTAAACGTCTAGGTATTTTTAATACTTAGAAAGATTTAATGCCATTTTCTTAAATAAGGGATAATTGAAAATTGCATTCCGGTCAAAATATACTGTTCCCAGGAACAGTCTAAGATATTTTAGGTGAATTATGATACTCTTGTTTTCAGATGGTGATTTAGCACCAACAATGGGCCTTTTCTTTGGCCGTAAACAGAAAAATGTGGGTGTGGACATAATGAAGCAATTGTCTGGTTTGAAATAGTGACTAACTCACACCCCTCATTGAGAGAGGGTCATGCTACCTTCACAGAGCAGGCCAAGAAAATTCCCATGATGCTAAGCCACATAGAAGAGTTTCAGATTCTACAAAATACTTTGAGTCCCCTACTTTTTTCTCCCATCCCACTATTCTCCCTTTTCAAATGAACAAAATGTGGTGAAGTTTTCTTCAGAGGCCATTAAGCTAAGGCCCAATTGCCGCTGGGCAGAGTTCAACCTCTCTTTTATATGAAAATTAAAATTTTTATCTAATCAACTTCAAAATCTCCATTCAGAGATGAATACAGAGGTAGCAAGTTGCTGTGGCTCTCTAAATGTTCCACAAAGCAAACAAAATCTCCTGAGTCTTCCATAGACATGAGATATTCTCACCTGAAAACTGAATTCTGTAAGGCAGCTGTTACCATTAAACTGATCTCTCTTCTCACCACATCCCCTAATACCAGAGCTTTCAAAGAGAGTTGAAAACATTCACCTATATGAACAGAATGGAGTGGTTACGAGGTGGGATTCGGGAGCCACATCTGGACCTGGGTCCAGAATCTCAGTTCTGCCATTTATCAGCTGGTGACCTTGGACCCTCACTTCATCCTCTGTGTGCATGTTTCCTCATCTATCCAATGGAGAATACTAAAAGTGCCTACTTCTTAATTTTGTTATGATGAATAAATTATTTAACATTTGTAAAGTGCATAGAATGGTGCCTAACATCTAGCAAATGCTATAAAAATATTTGTTGCCCAGCCGGTATTGCTCAGTGTTTGAGTGCTCACCTATGAACCAGGAGGTCATAGTTTAATTCCTGTTCAGGGCATATGTCCAGGTTGCGGGCTCAATCCCCAGTGTGGGGCATGCAGAAGGCAGCCGATCAATGGTTCTCTCTCCTCATTGAAGTTTCTATCTCTTTCTCCCTCTCTCTTCCTCTCTGAAGTCAATATATTTATAACAAAATTATAAAATAAATAAAGCAACATGAGGCTTTTGCCCTATTATTGCAATTATTGCCCTAGGAGAAAATTAGGTAATAGACTTTTTGTCTTTCCTACCCACACTTTCTTTGTTCAGTCCCTTCTCCCTTTTTCTGTTTATCTTGAGTTCCCTTTCCAGATTTCTACCAGGGTGTTAGCAAATCACAACTGGTGATGTTTCAGGTGCTAGTCTAAGCTTCCATCTCTAAGGGGACTTTGAATTCCCCTTGGAGACTGTGAAAGGCTGAAAAGTCACCAGCACTTAAAAAAATGAATCCCCAATTCTAACATGTCATCTACGAACTGTATTTTCAGCTGGGGACACTCTTAAGAGCTTGGTCTGCACACTCCTGAGGCTGGCCCTGGGGAGAATGGTAATGTGAATTCATACCTTTGAGCTTAAAATTTAAATTAAAAATAATAATAATAAACAACCCAAATTTCTGTATTCTAGCATATGACAGTTGTGGCACTATCCTGAAACGAGTCATCCTAAGCCCAAGTTAGAAGCAGACATAAATTCCAGATGTCAAAAATTTTTTATTTCTTCACTATATAAAAAAGCAAGCAAGATGGAGTGTGATTATTTTTTATTATGGCTTCTTTTACTAGCTGTTAATGTTTACTCACTTCTGATTTTTCTACTATTATCCCCTTGTATGCTGTGGCCTAAATGCATTTAAATTGCCTTTGAATATCCCAAGCAATCCTTACTACCATGGAAACAGAACCAAGGATATGCAAGATGACTCCTCTGGGGCATAATTTGGTGCTTTAGATACTTCTGATTGGTTGCTCCCTGCTCCACCACCCCTTCTCTAAAATGCAATCATGGTGGTTGGATTTATTTTTATTAGCCATGGGAGCACACAATTCACCGAGTAGTGGAAAATGCCATTCATCCATCAAAGCCCTTCCACAGACATTCACAATCATGGGCAGCATTAGCAAGAGCAAATCTGTCTGTGTCAGAAAGTATGGGCAGATTGATCCAGGAGAATTTAGGCATTTGCTCAAAGGTCTATGAGGTAACCTATATCTTTTGTGCTTTTAGTAGTGGAGGAGAAAAGAGTATGGCCTGGTGCCCCAAAGAAATGCTGCCTAATGCCCTGGCTCTTGAGAATGTGACTTGGCAGTTGTACAATTCTGTATAAAGGGCATATGAGATAGGAACAATTAGGGACCAAAACTGAGACGTATCCAATTTCTGACTCAGTTGTTACAGTATTTATAACCCTAATAAAATAACTTTGCTATATCCCCCCTAGCCCCCACATATGTAAAATGGCCATTTATAGCATGTAGAATTAGGCTTGGGTTTCATTTGAGGTCCATATTTATAAATGAATGATCTTTTGGATGAAAGATTTGACATAAAGAACAAATATTATTTCCCTTGCCTGTCTCATCATCCATGATTAAGATGGGAGAAAAATGTCAAGGTCAAGTCTATCTTTCTTTTTCAAAAAATTCCACCTGAGCATGAATATCTATCTCAGCCCCTTAAAAGCATAATGTTCTTATGTTTCCTAAGATAATTGGATTTATGAAATGTACAAAGGCATAAAATATATATTTGTGATTTTTGATTCATTTTTTTCTTCTCCTTTTAGAGTTACTTGGAATTCTCTGGGCATATGTCAATAGACCAGCTGCTTCTTAGAATAAATGATATCATGGCAATGAAAGGACACAAAGGCCAGACAAGCTGAGCCTACCTGACATTCACCTTGCGTAGAAATGATTGTGACATTTAGATGTTGAAGGATGAAAATTGACAATGAAGGTAATCTCTCTATGTTATACAAAAGCTGCGTTGGACTGCGGACTGAAGGGTCCCAGGTTCGATTCCAGTCAAGGGCATATACTTTGGTTGCGGGCACATCCCCAGTAGGGGGTGTGCAGGAGGCAGCTGATTGATGTTTCTCTCTCATCGATGTTTCTGACATTCACCTTGCGTAGAAATGATTGTGACATTTAGATGTTGAAGGATGAAAAATTGACAATGAAGGTTAATCTCTATGTTATACAAAAGCTTCTATGCATCTATGAGAAATATATTAATAAATATATTCCAGATATATCTAATAGAAATGTTTATAATATTTTTCATAGATTAAAAAAGGTGGATTGATAGTTTATGTGAGTGGTTGTAAAGTTAGCACATAGAAACTTGGAAAGAAATTGAATTAGTAATCAGATAAATGAAAAAAGGAACTATCATGTAACTGATTAGCAAAAACAATTTAGTTATATAATGCTGGCAGTGATGAAAGGTGGGGCAGACATATATTATGTCTGTGGCCACCAATATCTTTTGATCAACCTTCTTATATTTAGAGAAGTTGTCTTATTGTGAGTCCTGACTCTTAAGGAAAATACACAACTCATTTTTCCAAGCTTCTTTGAAACAGGGATGTAGACATGTCACCTACAGCTATATCCAATTAAGAGTTTGATATAGAAGAAGGACACAGGAGGGGGCAGATAATGCACAGGATTCATTTTCCGATGGAGATGACAGCAGAGGTGTCTAGCTTGGGGACAGCAAAGGTTCTTGCATCAGCCAGTGCCCAGACTCAGCAGGTGATCTGTGGTGGTGTTTCCTGATGACAACAACACTGTCTTTTCTGGAACAGTCCCACAGTGTGGTGTGGGCATCCTTTATGGCTGTGGAGCCTCCAAGACTTACTCCCTGGACCTCTGGAAGGATCAATAAATTTCTTAGTTTGCAACTAAGAACACTGATTAGTTTAGTATGTACATTCATACATCCTTGGTGCAACTATAAATTGGAAGAGTGCTTTAGTATTATATATCAAGACCCAGAGAACATTCCTCTCTGATTCATTAACCCTCTTCTAGGAAGTTATGCTAAAGAAATAGTCCAAAGGAAGAAAAATGGACATATGAATGAGCATGGTTTAAAATGTCAAAGGATTAGAAACAATCTGAAGGCTCACCCACAGGAGAAGAATTAAGTCAGTTGTATACCCATAGTAGTCAGTAGACCACCAGCGTTCCTATATGGTGGGTGGGTTGGGACACAGGATTTTGTTGGAGGGAGGCCAGGGGGCTTAAAGCTGCATTTACATAGAGTGTGTGATCTTTTCCCTTAGACTGAATATTTGGGGCTGCTTGTGGTGAATGGAGTTGAAGTACATGAACACCTGCCCCAAATATCTCCCCCAGAGCTGCCACTATTGGCAAAATATTGCACAGTGTACAATAATTATTAGTAATCTTATGTGGCAGAAAATAATGTTCATGATGTCTTAAGGGGATAGAGCAAAACACAAAATTATATCCATGTTGTGACTACAGTTATATAAAACATTGAAAAAATAAATTGAGCCAGGTCTGTAAAAACAAATACAGAAAAACAGTGTGACTTATTGAGTGACAGATTGTTAATAAAGATTTGGTTCTTGTTTTCTGATAATGTCATTTAATGCAACAAATATTTTTAGTCTTTACAAAGCTATTTTAAGTGTTCGAAAGACCCAATCTGAGCTCTAGGTAACGTGGCTACTTTAGGTGTGCATGGACTCATAGAACCAAAGGAGAAAGGCATCACTCTATGAAATCAGCGGCCACATAGGCCATTCCACCAGGACTCTAAAAGTACACCTGCTCACATGGAGTAACGGGGACTGCTGGTGAGAGAGTAAATTGGCAAACCTCTTTGGCACAATCTAGAAAAGTCAGACTTTCTATGACTCAGAAAGTCCACTCCTAGGCATTTACTCTGGAGAAACTATTAGCACATTTGAACCAAAAAATATGTACAAGATTGTTTATAGTAGTACTATTCCTATTCACCCAAGACTGAAAACAACTCACATGATCAACAAGAGTAGAATGGATTAAAAATGGGCAAACATACGGTGTAATCACATCTTACTTTATAACAATGAATGTATACAAACTAAATTTAGATTCAACAAAATGAATGATGCTCATAAACATAATGGCAGATAAAAGAAGCCAGATATATGACTCCATAAGAAGTTTAAAAGCAGGCAAATTTACACTATTTAGAGATTCGTACAAAACTGGTAAAACTACAAAGTAAAGTGAGGAAATTATTAATTCAAATGTCAAGAAACAGTTACTTCTGAGGAGGGAAGGGAAGAAGGAAAGGGGCACATTGGGGCTTCTGACCTGGCAATGTTCTCTCTTGACTTGATGGTTTTGCAGATCCTTTACTCTATAGTTTTGCATTTGCATTAAACAATGTTACATTTGTGTTTTATGCTCCTTTCTTTGTGATGTTATAGTTTATATTTTGCAAAAAAAGAAACAGAGGAGACCCTAACAAAAAGGCCTGCCTGTCAGGGATGAGGAGGAGGAGAAAACACCGTTTCCAGAAAAAGACTTTCAGGTCATTGAAGTAGGAGTTGAAAGCTAGGGAATTGAGTTGAGACCTTGATTAATGAAACCGAGCCACCTGCAGGATTGGATTATCCAGGAGTATGGTTCAGAAGCACTATTTAATGAATAAATGTGCTCTTTTGAATTCCTCAAAGCAAGGTAACAAACCATCAGGAGCTGTGCCTTTGAAAGGCTTTGAGCAGTGGAAATGAGAGCGCTCTGCAGGTCCTGGATGCTAGTGCACCAGGAAAAAGAGTCCTTTCTTTAGTTCATACCAGAACTTTCTCCTGCCAGCAGAGAAGTCAAGGTTGCTGCTTCTGGATCCAAATTAGGGTTGTCTAACACGGTCATGAAGAGTCATGAACACCGGCATGCTTAGTAACTGGCCAGTCCCCACAGGGTTTGGTGGCCCGTGAATGTGCTCTGAGACGAAGAAGAAAGCATTCCAGGCACTATTAGCCTGTTGGCAGGACTCCAACAATTTTAAATGGAACCTCTAATCCCAGAGTAGTGAAGAGTAGAGAGTTGTCACTGCATTTGGCCATGACCAATGAGGCCACCTGACTTAGTCGCCTGGTTATAAATTGCTGCCCAGGAAGATTTAAGTTAAGCCTACCAAGCCTTCCTCAAACTCACTTGGAACGCAAACTACCTAGCAATTCGTTCAGTTGATTGGGAAGCATGAATGGTCTCCCCCAAACTAAACATTCTACCATGAACCAGAAGTTGTGTCGTTACCTGTACATTTGAAAGCTATCATTTAAAGCTCAAGACCTGAGAATTCTCACTGCCTCGAGTTGAGTTTTGTGTTCCTGGCACACTACTAAACTTGGGAAGAAGCAAAAGAAATGATTACTCAGCAATGTAATCATCTGAGCTTGACTTTTTTTTTTTAGCTTGACTTTCTATTGTTTAGGATATTTGCAACTCTGTAGGAGTGGCGGTGAACTTATAGATTCTTGTCTGATATAAATACAAGTAATTTCTAAACAGTGCAAAAGATAACCCCATTGTCAAGAGTATGGGTCTTTGGACATTTACAAGTTTTGTATATAACACAGCAATCTTACACTAGTGCTGTCAAAAATACCCAGTTCCGCCCTAACCGGTTTGGCTCAGTGGATAGAGCATTGGCCTGCAGACTGAAGGGTCCCAGGTTTGATTCTGGTCAAGGGCATGTACTTTGGTTGTGGGCACATCCCCAGTAGGGGGTGTGCAGGAAGCAGCTGATCAATGTTTCTCTCTCATCGATGTTTCTAATTCCCTATCCCTCTCCCTTCCTCTCTGTAAAAAATCAATAAAATATATATTTTTAAAAATACCCAGTTCCTCAAATGCTCTTTGGACAAGTTTTAAAATCAGGTGGACATTCATAGGCTAAAAAACAAAAACAAAATAGACCTTTGCTCTGTAAAATCCAGGTGAACAGGATAAACAGACAAACTACTGACTTAGAGAAAATATTCGAGTGCCACATATCTAATAAAGGACTGTAACTATAATATTATAAAAAGTAAAAACTCAATACTAAAAAAACCCCAAATAATTGAAAATGTGTCAGAGTCATAAACAGATATTTCAATGCAGATGGTAAATAAGCACATGAAAAGATGTTTGCCATTATTAGCTATCAGGTAAATTCAAATTTAAACCACAATGAGATATCACTATACACCTATCAGAATGGTGAATAAAAGTTAATGACGGCACTAAACACTTGGCAAGGAATGGCGAGAAACTGGGTCACTGTTACATTGTTGGTGAGAATATAAAGTGGTACAGCCGGTCTGGAAACAGTTTGGTAGTTTCTGCAAAAACTACTAGTAAACACACAAATACCATAAAGTGTAGTGACTGCACTCTTGGGCATTTATCCCAGAGAAATGAATACTTATGTCCAAATGAAAACCGGTGCACAAATGTGCATAGCAGCTTTATTCAAAATAGCCACAACTGTAAACAGCCCAGAGGTCCTTCAACAGCTGAATGGTTAAGGAAACTGTGCGCAGCCATACCATGAAATACTAGTCAGGAGAGAGAGAGAGAGAGAGAGAGAGAGAGAGAGAGAGAGAGAGAGAGAGAGAGAGAAACTATTGATACATGCAACAGCTTGGATTACTCTCCAGGGAATTATGCTGAGTTTTAAAAAAACAGTGCTAAAATGTTACTTACTGTATTATTCTATTTATTTAACACTTAAATGTTAACGTTCCAATCTTTAATATATTTTAACATTTTGAACATTTAATATTCTATTTGTTTAATATTCTATATTTTAAATTAGTTAAATTTAAACATTTATTTAACCTATTGATATAAAATTTTAGAAATAGAGAACAGATTGGTAGTTTCCAGGGTTAAGGATCAGGAAGGGAGGGTGGAGGGAAAGGAGGTAGGTGTGGGTATAAAAGAGAACAGGAGGGATGCTTCTTTGGTGAAGGAGCTGTATCTTGCTTGTGATGATGGATACACAAACCTGGAAGTGTGATAAAATTGTATAGAATTAACCACACACACACAAATGAGTACCATAAGATAAGAAACTGTATAAGATCAGTGAATTGTATCAATGTCAATATCCTGGTTGTAATATTTACTACAGTTTTGCAAGAGGTTACCATTGAGGGGGAAAGGGTAAAAGGGTAAGGGATCTCTGTATTATTTTTTTACCATTGTAGGACACAATGATCTCAACTAACATTTCAATGAAAATAATCATGATCTCTATAGAAAATAAAGAAAATTTTTAAAGAAAAATAAAATAATCTTCAATTTAATCGCTTAGAAATAAACATCTGTTAAGAATTTAAAGTATGTCTTTCCAGCCTTTAAAAATTCATATTAAAAATATTGGTATTGCACTGTTTTATAAACTAATGTTCTCATTTAATATATTGTGAGCACTTTTCCATAGCATTATATAGTCTCCTAAAACATTTATTTTTTAAAAATATATTTTTATTGATTTCAGAGAGGACGGGAGAGGGAGAGAGAGAGATAGAAACATCAATGATGAGAGAGAATCATTAATTGGCTGCCTTCTGCATGGGGATCAAGCCCTCAATCCCGGGCACATGCCCTAACCGGGAATTGATCCATGACTTCCTGGTTCATAGGTCAACACTCAACCACTGAGCTATACCAGTCGGACTAAAACATTATTTTTAATGACTGCATATTATCCTTTCATATGTAAAAACAAAAAACAAAATCTATTTACCTAATCCCTTTGTTTTGTTCTATTTTTCTCTATTATGAGAAATGTTTAATGAGTATCATTGCAGATAAACTTTTGGCCAATATCCCTGATTATTTCCCTCATAAATTTTAAGTGGAACTGCTGTTGTTCAAAGGGTATAAGCATTTTTAAGACTTTGACACTTATCACTAAAATGTTCTGAAGACCACAATTGACAAAAACAGGTAGTTGGAGAGTGGCCTCAGGTGACAGAGGGTGTGAGAAGGGAGGGTGAAAGAGTAAGCGAGTCCCTGGAGAAGAGGTGGGGAGAGCTTCTTCTACTGGAAGTTTTCCCAGGGCTGGTGCTGGGTACACATTCCAAGAGGAGGACTTCCTCTGGGGATCAAGTAGGGAGGGCGGGAATGTGAAAAGAGTCCACACCCTTGACATTCACCTAGACCAGTGGTTCTCAACCTTCCTAATGCCGCGACCCTTTAATACAGTTCCTCATGTTGTGGTGACCCCCAATTTCATTGTTACAAATTGAACATAATTAAAGCATAGTGATTAATCACAAAAACAATATGTAATTATATATGTGTTTTCCGATGGTCTCAGGCGAGCCCTGTGAAAGGGTCGTTCGACCCCCAAAGGGGTCGCGACCCACAGGTTGAGAACCGCTGACCTAGAGGCTCCGAGGTTCATTGGAAAAGGTGCATGAGAAGCTATGTCTAAGGGCATGCAAACATACTAGTAAAGACACAACACCATAAAAGGAGACAGCTTTTTAGAGTTTCCTTAAATCCTCAGGTCTGTGAATTTCTTCAACAAAGTTCTTGAAACATTAAACCTTTAGTGTCACTGCCAGAGTGATGCTGATCTTGAATTCCAACACCAGGGGGGAAATTGGGGAAGGGGAGAGGTGTCAATAGCGTTACCTTTTATGTCAGTTCTTACTAGCTCACACAAATACTTCATATTTCTTTGTGTTTCATGGGGGTTGCGATGAAACAATTTTTGTGGTTCTACTGATTATAAAAGCAATGAGTGCTTATTGTAAAAAATTAATGATATAGAGAAAGAGGAAGGTGAGCTTCTCCTCTCACCCTGCCACATTGCAGCAGGCCTTGTCCAGATTTTATCACACTCTTCTACCATCAGCATTTTTACTTAACAGAAAGTTATGGGCACCTATTTGTGTCAGTAAATGTAGCACTCCATCATCTTTACTAACAGCTCCATAGCAATCCACGTTATTTTCTGTACCATAATTTATTCAACAAATCTAGTTGATGGATATTTAGGTCATTATAGTATCTTCCTATTATACAGTATCCTTGTACTAATTGTTCCCAAAGCATTAATTTCCCAAGAAAAGAATTGTTGAGCCAAACGACACATATATTAAATTTTACTACCCATTTTCATATCTCCACTGCTTGTTTATAGCCTTTGTCATGTCTTTTAGCAGTGCTCAGCATTTTTCAGGAATCATTTTTAGCTTGCCCTATTGTTCCTTGTTCCATTTCACAATTGGTAGGACATTGGTTAAGTTAACAGGGAACTCACAGATTCTCAAATGTGGGGCATCTTTTATTCTTTAAAGAGATCTTTCTAGGAGCATCAGGCATCAAACTGCTGGCAAATGAAAAGTCTGCCACAAAAGGAGTGAGGCTCTATGTTCTCGCTGTTCATTGTCATGTAATTAAATCTTTCTTATGATTGTTTCAGTGAAAGTGAGTTAGGGAGAAAAGCGCACTTTTTTTTAGTCTTGGTTTTCTTGAACTGCATAAGAGAATCTGGAAAGGAGCGACTGAGACCAATGACAACCCCTTCCCTTTGTGCTGAACACTGTGCAAAGAGATCAAAGTCTTGGGGGTAATCTTTTCCTGAACCAGGTAGCTGCGTTTTCTTCCTGTATCTATTATACCTTTAGACCTTGCCAGACTTAAAAAATGAGAGCCAGAGATTACAAGAAGCCCAACCACAATCATGTGGATGGCAGTAGGTCAGATCTATTGGCCCCACTCAAAGAATAGCAGCATAACAGCTGAGCAAATTAGAATGCATTACACTTAGTTCATGGACTGCAGGCTGAGCTGGACTGGACTGAGAATCAGGCCATGTGCCTATTGGAAAATCAATGGAAAAAAGAAAAACAAAACAGAAAATGTGCAGTCAAGGGAGGACAGTCTTTAAAATCTCTGATTAGGGCCATGATCATCCATGACAGTGACAGGGTGTGGCTGCTAAAGAAAGAAACTAATTCAACTGATAGGAACAACAACAACAGACAATAGGTGCCTGACATCAACGGAATCTTCTCTTCTTTCCAGCAGACTTTGTAAATCTGTATATCTTTGTTTTCTTGCTTCCTTCTCTTTCTCTCTCTCTCTCCTTTTTGCTCCTTCCCCTTCTTTCCTTCATTCCTTTTATCCTAAGTCAGTGGTTCTCAACCTTCCTAATGCCTCGACCCTTTAATACAGTTCCTCATGCTGTGGTGACCCCCAATTTCATTGTTACAAATTGAACATAATTAAAGCATAGTGATTAATCACAAAAACAATATGTAATTATATATGTGTTTTCCGATGGTCTTAGGCGAGCCCTGTGAAAGGGTCGTTCGACCCCCAAAGGGGTCGCGACCCACAGGTTGAGAACCACTGTCCTAAGTGCTAAAAACCCAGCAGCAAATGAGACTTATACCACTTCTTTCTCTCTCTGAATGCTTTCCTCCCTTGCCTACAAACTATGTCAGGCTTTCCCCATTCAACGGATTTCTTCTTTCAACCATGTTCTCCTTTATTTATTTATGTTTTGAATAGTTTAAATGCAGTGAATTCCATAGTGTCAGTTCCTCAGCAACTAAGTGTTGTCATAAATATAACAAAAGCAATCCAGATTGGTACTGCAATAAAATCTCAATTACAGATTTCAGCAAGTGGTCTACATGACCCAGCAATTGTACTTTTATTCTCTAGAAAGCGTGAGTTCCCATTCTCTGCAACTATTTCTCTGGAACCCTGTCCCTCTCACTCTCAGAAGAACACCTATTACAGACATTGTAGGTTTGTCTGTGCTTACAGAATCCGAATTTTGTATCAGTGAGATGGCAACACATTTGGGCTAAACCATCCGTTTTTAACCTGTGTTATGTGAACCTTTAGGCAAACTCTAAGACTTCCCAGGAAAATATGAACACAGATCCTCAGCCACCTTTTGTAAATTTTTCTGAACTGATCCACTTGAGCATGCCCTCCCGTTCCTTTGTTCTCACCTCCCCTTTTGCAATTACCCTTCTTTGAGTTTATGGGAGAAATTAATACATTCACCTTTCATAAGTCTTACTGTGTGGTATTTTACACTGATGTAACCTATGATGTTCTAAGTCAGCGGTTCTCAACCTGTGGGTCGCAACCCCTTTGGCAGTCGAACGATCCTTTCACAGGGGTCGCCTAAGACCATCCTGCATATCAGATATTTACATTACGATTCATAACAGTAGCAACATTACAGTTATGAAGTAGCAACGAAAATAATTTTATGGTTGGGTCACAACATGAGGAACTGTATTTAAAGGGATCAAGAGATATTTCAAAATATTGATATCAGAGAAACTTTTTAAATGAAGGCACCATAAACTCATGATAGGGTTTCATGTCTTTATAACTTATTTCCATTAAGAGTGAATCATGGTTTTAGAAATGGGGCATTTGGACTATATTGGGATGTTTTGAATAACGATACATTGTAGAGTATGGTAGTGAGAGTGATGACAATATTAATTTAATGACTTAGAAATGTTGAAGATGGAGTACCTGATTTTATCCATGGTGAGGGTCCCAGATTTCTCCTCTCTGTCTTGAAATTCATATATTTAAGATGGTAGAAAGCATGATGGCAAACACCAGTCAGCATCAAAACTAGTCTCTCCGAATCTTCACCATGCACGGTAGTGAGAAAGCACTTTTGAATGAGTTCTTTCCTTTTTCCGTGTCTACAATTATGCAGATTTTGTTGGATTTGAGGGAGAAAAAGGTGAAAACTTCTATGCTGACTTCCAACAGGTAAACAATATAGCTTAGAATAAAAGGAACATGGATCAGAGTTCAAGTTTTATTTATTTGTTTAGGCTAGTAGGAAAACATTTTCACTAATATTTACTAAAATAGTATTGGATTTAAAATCACACTCACTTTTTCTTACATAAACATCTCTTACTGGCTGTCAGCATCAAACACTTCTCTGCTCGTGTGTTTACACCTACCATCCTTGTAAATGTTGGACCATCGCAACAAGAATATGTACTAGATTCCACTATGCACTTAACAACTAGAGCAGCAACATTGCACAGCTCCAGGGGGTAGGCAGCCTTAGTAGTAACAATCATTAATAATCCTTTTGTAATCCTGAGTTTACAAAGGGCCTGTTACCTCCTGCCCCTCTTTTTCTCTAATTTTCTGTAGCTTTTCTCAAAGTAGATTCAACTGCACTATAAAAGGTAGAATCTCTATTAATGTACAGTGTAGGACAATAAGTTATTTAAATGCAACCTAGAATGTAAAGCTGGCTTCATTCTCTAGAATCTAGAGTCTAGATCAGTGGTTCTCAACCTCTGGCCCAGCCGTGGGCAAACTACGGCCCGCGGGCCGGATCCAGCCCGTTTGAAATGAATAAAATAAAAAAAAAAAAGACCGTACCCTTTTATGTAATGATGTTTACTTTGAATTTATATTAGTTCACACAAACACTCCATCCATGCTTTTGTTCCGGCCCTCCGGTCCAGTTTAAGAACCCATTGTGGCCCTCGAGTCAAAAAGTTTGCCCACCCCTGCTCTGGCCCTTTTAATACAGTTCCTCATGTTGTGACCCAACCATAAAATTATTTTTGATGCTACTTCATAACTGTAATGTTGCTACTGTTATGAATCGTAATGTAAATATCTGATATGCAGGATGGTCTTAGGCGACCCCTGTGAAAGGGTTGTTGACCGCCAAAGGGGTCGCGACCCACAGGTTGAGAACCGCTGGTCTAGATGACGATATTTAATTCTAACCATGCCCAATGGATAGCTATAAATGTAATCATTTTTAATCATGAAATAAAATTATTAATCTATCTATAAATTGTAATTCCCAAGTATCTGCTTCCTGGTATACCTGTCTCACCTTCCTTTGATTGGATCTAAAAATATATATTTTTGGTATGAATATCTATGTTTTTGTTTATAGATGAAAAGAAAAGAAAATCTAAATATACAATTTCCAATTTTACAGTGGTTTTTTTTTTTTGGTGTGTTTTTTTAAATATATTTTATTGATTTTTTACAGCAAGGAAGGGAGAGGGATAGAGAGTTAGAAACATTGATGAGAGAGGAACATCGATTAGCTGCCTCCTGCACACCCCCCACTGGGGATATGCCCGCAACCAAGGTACATGCCCTTGACTGGAATCGAACCCGGGACCCTTTGGTCAGCAGGCCGACGCTCTATCTACTGAGCCAAACCGGTCAGGGCCAATTTTACAGTGTTTTAACAGGTTTGAGCCAATTTAAGCTCCATAAACAAGGTAAAATTAAATGAGTGGTTGATATAATTAATAGTCATTTAGTAAAAGACATTTTTTTCTCAATGTTCTCCCAAGAACATGCTTTTTAAAAAATGTACTTTAGAGAGAGAGGAAGAGAGAGAGAAACATCAATATGAGAGCTGGATCAGTTGCCTCCCATAAGCGCTCTGAGTACATGCCAGGACTGGGGATCAAACCTGCAACCTTTTGGTATATGGGACAATACTCAACCAACTGAGCCACCCAGCCAGGGCAGTAAAAGACATTTCATAACACCTTCTTAATTTTTTTCACAGGTATTGAGAAAATAAATGAATAATATCTGGTTAACAAATTTCTTTGCAAATCAGGTAGATTCCAATTTTTTCTTTCAAACCAAATTGAAAGAGGGCCTAATTAAGCATAATAGATAACTAAAAATAATTTTGATTATAGGTAACTGGGATTTTATTATGTAACTCAGAAAGAACTAAAAAAGTTGAATAGTAGTGCATGCCAAAACTCCTTTTATTACCATCAACCTATTTACATGAACAAGGTTTTTCAGCATTTACATCTATAAAAACAAAAAATAGGAATAGACTTGATGCTGAACCTTGTTTCTTTTAAGCAACAAATGATATTCATCCATATATAAACTAATTTTAAAAGATTCTATGCATTTCATTAAAAGATACATTCTAATAGATTTTTACTTTGCATGTTTAAAAAACATTTTTTACAATATGTATATATTGTTCTGATCTGTGCTATTCTTTTAATATATTTTTTATTGATTTCAGAGAGAAAGAGAGAGTGAGAGATAGAAACATCAATGATGAGAGAAAATCTTTGATCAGCTGCCTCCTGCATGCCCCACATTGAGGATCGAGCCCACAACCTGGGCATATGCCTTGACCAGAAATCAATCATGACCTCCTGGTTCATAGGTCAACATTCAACTGCTGAGTCATGCCAGCTGGGCTAATCTATGCTATTCTAATTGTCATGATAACTCAATCCAGAAAACTGTTTTAACATTTTGAGCTCATTTATTCAATTTTTAAAATAGTAAAATTTCATCCATAAGCATGAAGTGGTCACTCTTGTTACTGCAGGGACATGTGACAGAGTGACCACTTAAAGACTTTGAAGTATAAACATATTGTATTAGGATAAAATTCTATGATAGGAGTAGAATAAAAATATGACTTTAAGAAGAAAAATAACTGATGAAATGTCCAACTGCTAAAGAAGAAGTTGGCCATGTCTTATTAATAATAGTATTAAACATTATTGTATTTGTGTTCCACTAGATACATTTGAAAGAATGATGAATTTTATTATTTAATAGCAATTTTATATTATAGCAGAAATTACATTTTTATTAATCATTTAAACTGGGTGAAAATGTTTAGATGTCAACTTAAACATATGAATGGAGGTAACTAATTTTCAAAATTTTTCTAGAGAGTCCTAAGCAAAATAGATAGATATTACTATTGTAAGCCAATCATAGTATTCCTGCTCCCCTTTGCCAGTGATTGATCTAAGGGTGAGCCTGTGACCAAGTCCTAGCCAGTGAGGCCTCAGAGGAATGTGGCAGAGGGTTTCCTTAGAGAAGAATCTCCTTTTCCTTTTTTGTTATATTTCCTTGTGAGAATGCAACTCTTTTTTTAAAAATATTTTATTGATTTTTACAGAGAGGAAGGGAGAGGGATAGAGAGTTAGAAACATCGATGAGAGAGAAACATCGATCAGCTGCCTCCTGCACACTCCCCACTGGGGATGTGCCTGCAACCAAGGTACATGCCCCCGACCGGAATCGAACCCGGGACCCTTGAGTACACAGGCCGACGCTCCATCCACTGAGCCAAACCGGTCAGGGCGAGAATGCAACTCTTTTTACACATGCAGCCATTCTACAGCCTTGAGGGAGGCATCGTTGTCGCAGGGAGGATGATGGGATGGAAGGATGGAAAGGATGATGTTGCTGAGCTACTGATCCATCCCTGGAATGCTCACCCCTGGACTTCACATTCAGGAAGAACAAATAAAACTTTATTTGTTTAAGCCAGTTTTGGTTGGATATTCTGTTACTTGCAGGCACACTGACTCACCTTCTGAACTCATCTGACAGTGAATAATATCACATTCATCAGACAGGAACTCCCCACCGACAAGCCCTCTTTCTCTCCTTTTGTCCCAATAGAGGAGACATCCCGCCACAGATTGAAGGTCGTTCTGCCACACATGGCCTTCCTTCCAACTGAGGACGTTGCTCTGGCGGTTATCTTCTCAGTTTTGCCTCTTTAGCCTCTTATTCTCCAGTCATACCTTCCAAACTCCATTCAAACATCCTCTTATGTCTCCTACCCTCAAACAAACAACCAACAAAAATACCTCCCTTGATGATGCATTCCCAGGCAAGATTCACAAGAGTTATTTGCACTCACTGTCTCTTCCTTGCATTCTTCTACTCCCACCAATCTATAAAAACAGTTCTTACTAAGGTCACTGTGACATTCATGCTACTAAATCCAAAAGACACTTCTCAGTCTCATCATATCTAACTTCTTAGCAGCATTTGACATTGTTGACTACTGACCAATTCTTTTGGCTCCTATGAGAGCACACACTCCTGGCTTACTGTCAACCGTGTGGCTAGACTCCTGGCCTGGTTCCTCCTCCTCAAGGCACTTCTGAAAGCCAAGCCTCCCCATGGCTCTACTATGGTCTCTCTCCTCTTTTCTATCCTGTTCTGTCTTCCCAGACTGGTCTCATCTGTTTTAGCCACCGACTCTCAATGTGTATCTCCAGTCTGATCTCCTTGATTAGCTCCAGATTTGCATAGATAGTTGCTGCCTTGACTTCAATATTCAAATGCCTCACAGGTACCTCTAACTTAAGACTTACAAAACCAAAATCTGTATCCACTCAAATGTGCTCCTCCTTTGGTGTTCTCCACCAATAAGTAATATCTTCATCTACCCAAGGTACTTGCTGGAATCCTTGACATATTCTTTACCGTCAATCTCATCTCTTTCCTTTAACCCCAAATTAAATCCCAAATAAGCCACCACCAAGTCCTATAGATTATACCTGTAAAATACTACCTGCATGGATCCATTTCTCTTTGTTTACACTCTAACCAAATCCAAACCACCAAAGGCTCTTACAATAGTTTCTTAACTGGTTTCCCTTCATCTTTTTTTAAATCCATTCTTCATATAGGAACCAGGGCAATGGTTGAAAAGATTAATTTAATCACATTGAAGCGAATGCTTCAATGGCAACCCATTGCACCTGGATAAAAATCTGCTATCTTTAATATTGCCTTCAAAGCATTGTGTAATTTATCTCCCGCCTACCATCCCAATCTCATCACATGTATCTTCCCTTGGCTCACTGTAGCCCAACCACATTAGCCTACTTCAGTTCCTTGAAGGTTCCAAGTTCTTTGCTTATTTAAGGTCTGTTCAGTGTACAACACTTTTTGCCAGGCTTTGCTTTCTAGTCTAAATTTAAATGTCATTTCCTAAGAAAGTCCTTTCCTAGTACCCAGTGCAAGTTATACCCCTACAGTTACCTTACACACATGTTTACCATTAGCCATATGCATTTCCCACTTTTTTGCTATTTCAAACAATGCTGCTGTGGATATATATATATATATATATATATATATATATATATATATACACAAGAGTTTCTCTAAGGCAATGTTTTCAAATCTGTAGGTCCCAACTTGCTGGTAAGTAGTAATATCAATTAAAAAAAGAAAAAACGGGAAGAAAGAGCTCAGCCTGTGTGGTTCAGTGGTTGAGTGTTTACTCATGAACCAAGAAGTTATTGGTTCAATTCCTGGTCAGGGCACATGCCCAGTAGGGGGCATGTAAGAGGCAGCCAACCAATAATGTTTCTCACTCATCAATGTTTCTCTCTATCCCTCTCCCTCCCTCTCTCTCTAAAATCAATAAAATATTTTTTTTAAAAAAAGGAAGAAAAAAATAAAAGAGAATAGAATGGAAAACACTAGGGTATATTGCACATAACAAGTGTAAGCTTTGTTTTGTGAAACTTTCATTTCATTTACCATGGGTCACATGGTAAAATAGATTTATTACTGAAGGTCAAAGTCAAAACAGATTGGAAAGCCACTATTCCATGGTATATTTTAGGAATGGATATCTTGGGTCATAATATTCAATTGTAATTTTAACCACAAATACAGCAAGGCAAAAGCTCAAATGCAAATATATCTATATCCATCCATCCCTTGGTTTACTCATGTTAGTTTCCATAAACTTTGCCCTTGGTTTACTCATGTTATTTCCATAAACTTTTGTTCATATTAACAGTACCTTTTTTTTAAGAGGGGGGGATTCTTAAAGTAAAATACCTTACAAATATAGTATAAAAAGTTATTTATGTAGAAATCAGTGTTATTTAAGCACACCACATGCTGACAGAAACCAGGAGGTCTGAAGTCTTAGCATGCATTCTTTTTTCATAACTTTCCACATCACCAATTTACATTATGGCTAGAAATAAATCCTCCATGTTTATTTAAAAGTTAAAAGTGCAGAACCCATTTGTTTTATTGTGTAAAACTTTCCTGGCTGCTTAGGATAGTAATGCCCAATCCATGGACAAAATACCATCTCCATGTGCTGTTTTCTATTCTCAGTTCCATGTGGTGCACTTCTGCCCTTTGACCTACCTTTACTCCACAGCAAAGATCTGTAACTGTGCCAGTCCTACCAAGCCAGAGCAGACAGCTGCCTCTGTGCAGGACTTGAAGGAAACTGAAGGACAATCTACTCTGAAGTATCTATCCTACCGCCTGACTCCCCACCATTAGAGTGATTTGTTTGGTTTCAGCAGAAGGCCCTCATGAAAATCCAAATACTTTACATAGAAAGAAGTCACATATTTAAACCATTCGTTTTAAAAGCAGGATCAGGAATTGAATAAATGGGATGGAAATAAGTTGGCTACTTGGACAGGCTGAGGTGGGAAGCAACAATGGTGCCTTTAGTGAAGGGGCAGTCCGAGTTTCCCAGCTGGACATGGAAACAAAGGGCTGGAGACAAACTCTTGGTAATTCACAGTTTGGCCCTGCCTGGGAACACTATCCCTGATACTGTGGGGACATTCTAGCTCTGTTCTATTCAACCTCATTTACATGCTGCTTCCATTGAGAGGTTGCAGGCACTGCCCCACACTCACATTCAAACAGCTTCTCAGAAGTCAATATTTGGTATATGGAAACCACCCTGGTTGGGACGCCCATCTGGTTTATGTGTCACCCTTTTATTTCTGTTGAAATTATCTTTAGAACTAGCCTGACCCTTCTTTTAGCCAGCTTTATTTTTTTCAATCAACTCCAAAGAGATAACCCACGTGAGCGAAACCAGTATTGCCCTGTATCCTAGGCCACCAACGAAAAGAGGAATGCTGGATTTCAAAAGCAATAAAAGAAAACCAAACCAGATGGAGAACAGGTCTGTTTCTTGGGAACATCAACCTTACACTGCATTGTCACTTTTTATGGAAAATGACCAACAGGTAAAAATCCCTCCATAGCTGATGTAAGAAGTCTTTTGGTAAGAATAGCAGTAAAGAGAACTCAGGTCTAGGGTGAGATTGTTGTGCCAAGTGTCAGTTGTGGGGGTGAGTTGTCATCAGTCCATCTGCTTCAGATAAACAAGATGTGACCTGGTTTTGCTCCCAGGTGCCCAGGGACTCTCTGTTGGGAGACAGGCTGGAGAGAGACAGAGTTCCTCACCTTCAGAGTCCACGACTTCTACTTCCCCATCACTCACTCCCTGGCAAGGTTTTGATTAAACTCATTCACAATGAGGCATAAATGACAAATGTGGCTCCTTCTTTTGTTTTGATTCTCCTCCTACTGAAAATGCATAATGCTCATGAGCATGTACTATATATTAGCATACAATGCACAGCAGGTATTAGTGCCCTCATTTTCCAGAGGAGGAAACAAAGGTCAGCAAAGCATGTGACCTTCCCAAGACCACACAGCTACTGGGGGGCAGAGTCAGGATCTAAACTCAAGCCTGTCTGAGTCCAAAGTCATGTGCCAAACTAACAACTTCCTGAGAACAGCTGCCTGCCAGGAGGCCTGTGCCATCATGCATTCCCTCCCCAGAGCACCTAAATACCTCTGTGCAATTCCAGACTCCGTGTCCTGGAGATGGTACAGCCAGAAGACTACACAGATGGCACATTCAGTTTTGAAAGGCACCCTTCAGGACTCAAAGTACGATTCTCAGTACCAAAAGTGGACACAATTTGCATTTCATGCTTTCAACTAGGCCAGTGATGGCGAACCTTTTGAGCTCAGCATGTCAGCATTTTGAAAAACCCTAACTTAACTCTGGTGCCGTGTCACATATAGAAATTTTTTGATATTTGCAACCATAGTAAAACAAAGACTTATATTTTTGATATTTATTTTATATATTTAAATGCCATTTAAGAAAGAAAAATCAACCAAAAAAATGAGTTCGTGTATCACCTCTGACACGCATGTCATAGGTTCGCCATCACTGAAGTAGGCTGTACTCCCAAGTGCAGAGGGGAAGACCAGCATGCCCTTTGGAAGTCTTGATTTTTCTGTGGTTCTGAGCCCTGGATGGTGGCAGTGGTCTTTAGAGAACCCAGGAGCAGGAGCTTGTGGCCTCCTGTCAGCCTCCATGCTAGCATTGCAAACCCCAGGACCCTCTGGAAAGCTCGGAGGTCCTCAGGGAGCTGGTTGGTGATATGGATGTGGCTTGAGGATGTTCATAGCTGCCAAATAGGGTTTGAGGCTGGAGGATGAGGAAAGAGGAGTTGGTTTCAAGGTGTTTTACAAGATCTAAGTGTCTGGCAAACTGCTTCATCTGTAGAGTAAAACTATGTCCTCAAAAAGCCCTGGGTCAGCCTATTTTTTTCTCTGAAATGTAGAGTGGCTGACAGGGCCAGAACCCATGATCCTGACATCTTCTACACCATATATTTGTGTGTGTGTGTGTGTGTGTGTGTGTGTGTGTGTGTGTGTACGTTTTATGTTGTACCTGCTGTGGGCCTAATAGCCAGTTGAATTTCAAGAATCTTGGAGTCAGAGAAACCAAGATGGCGGCATAGGTAACCACCTGAAATTGCTGCCTCGCACAACCACTTCAAAAATACAACTAAAAGACAAAATGGACATCATCCAGAACCAGAGGAAGGCTGGCTGAGTGGAAATTCTACAACTAGAAGGAAAGAGAAAAGCACACTGAGACTCAGAGGAGGTGTGGAAGTAAAGTGCAGAGATACGAAGGCGCATGCAGAAAGGGCTGGCAACTGAGGACGAGGTTGTTTTTTTCAATCGGGAGGGAGACACATGCTCCTGCTCTGAACTCCAGTTCCGGGCTAGTCTCTGGGGACCCAGACTCATACGGGGAGAAACTGGACTGTCTGGCAGTGGGCAGAACTCGAGGGCGGCTTTCTCTCAGAGGTGCTTGCAGTGATTACCGCGGGACACTGACACCCAGGGCATCTTAGGGCAGGGCTGAGGATCAGCCATAGCTGTTTGCTCCTCCCTGTTGATTCCCTGAGACCCTGCCCCACCCAAGCTGTGGCAGAGGCTTTTGCATATGAATGGGCTGGCCCTTTGAGATCTAAAATTACCTAACAAACTGCAGCTGGGTCAGAGAGACCCAGAACATCCAAAAGAAGGCCTAAGGCCCCACAGCAGCTTGCATTGCTTCACAGCTGGGTCTCATCTGGGCACCTCCAAATCCCAAACAAAGAAGAGGAATCTGCAGATCTCTCCATAGCTCCTGCTGGGTAGCCTCAGACAGAGGCTAAATTAGCACCTTCTTAGAGATCCAAGTGCCAATGTACCCAGTGGTCAGAGTGGGACCATCCAGATGACAACTTCTCAGATCCATAAGGGACACACTCAGGGGGCAGACTCCGTGAGCACCAAAGCCCCACTGAAGCAAGTCTTGCCCTATAAGGGTGTCTCCAGCACAGAAGTTCTCCCACCATAGACACAACTGATTCTCACAGCCAATTGGCCTGGAGGTCAATTCCTCCCAGTGATGCCAACTACAATCAAGGCTTAACTACAACCAGACTGTGCACACAGCCCACAAAGGGGTGCACCAAGAGTGTCCACCTCAGGTAATTGGGGAGGCTGAGCTACTGGGCCCTATAGGACACCTAGCACACAAAGACACCCTATCAACACAGGGAAGCAGCCAAAATGCGGAGACAAAGAAACCGGTCACAAATGACAGAAATGGAGGAAAGCAAACTACTGGATATAGAGTTCAAAACCACACTTTTAAGGTTCTTCAAGAATTTGCTAGAAACCACCGATAAATTTAGTGAGATCCTCAATAAATCTAGTGAGACCCTCAAGGATATGAAAAAAGACCAAATAGAAATTAAGCATACACTGACTGAAATAAAGAATATTATACAGAGATATCAGCAGACTAGAGGATTTCAGGAATCAAGTCAAAGATTTGAAATATGAAGAAGTAAAAAACACCCAACTGGAAAAGAAAAAAGAAAAAAGATTTCAAAAATATGAAGATAGTGTAAGGAGCCTCTGGGACAACTTCAAGTGTACCCACATCTGACTTATAGGGGTGCCAGAAGAAGAGAGAGAGCAAGATATTGAAAACCTATTTGAAGAAATAATGACAGAAAAATTCCCCTACCTGGTGAAAGAAATAGACTTACAAGTCCAGGAAGCGCAGAGAACCTCAAACAAAAGGAATCCAAAGAGGACCACACCAAGACACATCATAATTAAAATGCCAAGGGCAAAAGACAAAGAGAGAATCTTAAAAGCAGCAAGAGAAAAACAAATTAGTTACCTACAAGGGAGTATCCATAAGATTGTCAGCTGATTTCTCAACAGAAACTATGCAGGCCAGAAGGGAGTGGCAAGAAATATTCAAAATGATAACTACTAGCAAGAACCTACAACCAAGATTACTTTACCCAGCAAAGCTATCATTCAGAATTGAAGGTCAGATAAAGAGCTTCACAGATAAGAAAAAGCTAAAGGAGTTCATCACCACCAAACCAGTATTATATGAAATGCTGAAAGGTATTATTTAAGAAGAGGAAGAAGAAGAAAAAGGTAGATAATAATTATGAACAACAAGTACATATCTATCAACAAGTGAATCTAAAAATCAAGTGAATAAATAATCTGATGAACAGAATAAACTGGTGAATATAATAGAATCAGGGGCACAGAAAGGGAGTGGAGTGACAATTCTCGGGGGGAAAGGGGTGTGGGGGGTGCAGGAAGAGACTGGACAAAAATCGTACACCTATGGATGAGGATGGGGGTGGGGGGGTAAGGGCAGAGGGTGGGGTGGGAACCTGGTGGAGGGGAGCTATAGGGGGGAAAAAGAGGAACAACTGTAATAATCTGAACAATAAAGATTTAATTTAAAAAAAAGAATCTTGGAGTCTCTTATATCTGATAATTGTTCTGATTGGAGATGCCCCAATGAAATGTCATCTTTGGGGCTGAAACAGTCCTCACAGGGCTCCCTCAGGCTTACATACTTGCCTACACAGAGATAGTGGGAGACACCAAGGGTGCAAATAATTCCTATAGATCCTACCTGCCCTTCAGGACAACACTGCCCCAGAACGAGACCTCTTTGTAAGGCACAGGCTTTGACCACAAATACACCTGAGTTTGATTCATGGCTTGCTATGTGATCCTGGGCAAGACATTCAGTTTCTCCATCTATAAAATGGATCTAATATCTTTATGCTGGGATTGCTGTCATGATTAAATGAGTTCATATAACTCAGTTCACAAAATCCTGGGCACATTGGAAGCCTTTAGAAAACGGTAGCAATTATTTCCTTCATGATTACCAAGCGGAGGTCAAAGGCCCGAAATGAGTAAGCAAGAGGGATTAGCAAAGAAAAATCTGCAGCAGTCAAATCTCTGGCTCTGGTGACCCTACCTTGTCCCACTCTGATCCCCATGAGATCTAATGGTCCCTGAATGAACTGACAAATAGCCTAGTCTCTTAGCCATCTCCTTGGGCCGGCACGTGTCTTTAAATTGAGGCCACATGGGGTAGCATATCAGGAATTATCCCCACAGTAGTCCTGCTTTCATCTTTTCTTGACTATTTGATCTTAGGCAAATAATTTATACTCCCTATATCTCACTTCTCTCATTTGCAAAATGAGAATAATAATGACACCTATCCCACAAACATTTGTGCAGATTAATGAGATGATGTGAGAAAGGTGCATTAAGGTATAGTTATGTTTTATGATGGTGAAAGAGGAGTAATTGTTCATAAATTTGGTCTTTACTGGAAAACTCCCAGGAACAATGAGTTCACAGAAAGGATGATTACATTATTGATCAGTTATGATTATTTAAAGTTTTCCCTTTACATTAAGTAAATGCCTGTTCTTCATCTCAACTTTGACACTAATGGATTTTGTAGGACAAGATCCAGATGCTCTAAATCAGAATCTATGAGGACAGGACCTGGGTTTATATTGTTAAAATCCCCACAGGTGACTGAGGGACAGCCAACACTGCCAACACTGATTTAGGGGCCAAGAATAACACAGAATTGGGGCAAAACTGTTGGGCTAACATTGATATGATCAAGTTTTATGGACAGCAAGGACAGAAACCTACCCAGTGTAGTTCAAACTCTACCCTTGGCCAGGAGTTTGTCTGAAACCCTCTGGATTTCTATGACTTATCTTCCAAATGACCAAACCCCAATTTATCCCTCTAATTGCCCTCGAGTATCTCTGAAGTGACCTGGGGTAGGGGTGGAGGAGAGCAAGGAGAATGGCCACAGCAAGGGTGGCTGAAAAACTGGAGAGACTGAACCCTGCCTGGCTCAGGGGTTGTCAGTTTATTTAGAAAAAAAGAGATGAATGAGGAGACTTCTCTACTGTATCCCACCCCCCTTACCTGATGCTTGTACATACTTGGACTAAAATGAACACACTCTAAAGACATAAGAAACTTTAGCCATTATTAGTTTGTGGGTATATAAGAGATTCAGCTCATAGGTCAAGAAAGTGTCTCACCAGAAAAAAACAAAAAAAAAAACCAAGAACCATATGATTTCACTCATTTATGGGATATAAAATAGAAAGCAACAAACAAAACAAACAAACAAAACCACTCATAGACACAGACAACAGGGTGGTGGATACCAGAGGGGAAGGGAGATGGTGGAGGAGAGTAAAGGGGGTCAAATATATGGTGACAGAAGGAAACTTGACTTTGGGTGATGAACACACAATGCAATATACAGATAATGCATTATAAAATTAAACACTTGAAACTTATATAATCTTATTAACCAATGTCACCCCAATAACTTTAATAAAATTAACCAAAAACGTCTCACCACATAATGTTTTGCATAGTAAGTTGTTTAAAGCATAAATGTAAGCAGCACAAGGAAAAATATACTGACTTCCATTATAGCATTCTTTTTCTATACTCTTCTTTTTGGAACATATTAATATACTTTTCTGCATTGCCATTTCATATTAATTATATTATTTTCTCAAGGATATTATAAACTCCTTGAGGGAAGGGATTCTGTCCTGTGCAGCCTGATACAAAATTCTGGGTGCTTGGTAGGTGCTCATTAAAACCTTAATGAAAAGTGAGTACTGTGGGACCTAGTACTATGTGCTGCTAACCCTGGGTCCAAGATAGATCTGGCTTGTTTGGAAAGTACCATCCAGCATCTTATGTCAAACCATGATGAAACATCCCTAGGAAGCCCCCAGAAGTTTCTCTGGCTGCTTTCTAAAGCTGACATCACCTGAGTGACAGCATCTGTGGGTCTCTAGAGACCAGGACCATGGGATTCACTCTCTCTTCCTCGTTCCTCACAGTGCAGCATTGACTGAAGGGAACTTATTTTTTGTAGCAGGCAGGTTAAGTTACAGGTACACACTGTCTCCATTACTGATTCACTGGTGATGAGTTGAGGGGCAATAAGCAGTCTTCTGAGTGGTACCATGGGTGGGATCCTTCTTAGCACAATCTTTTGACTCCCACCCTGTCATTTTTCCCTTTCTTCTCTCTTTTTTTTATTCGATTGAAATATAATTGACAGATAACATTATGTTAGTTTCAGGTATACAACCTAACGATTTGATATTTGTATATATTACAAAAGGATCACCATAATAAGTGTACTTAACATCCATCACTACATGTAGTTACAATGTTTTTCTTGTAACGAGAACTTTTAAGATCTACTCTCCCGGCAACTTTCAAATATGTAATACAGGATTATTAACTAATGCCCACACTAGAAGCCCGTTGCATGAAGATTTGCGCAATAGGCCTTCCTTCCCCTGGCTGCTGGCACCGGTTTTCCTCCGGCACCCAGGACCCCGGCCACAGCGGAGAAGCCAAGCCTCTTCAGTCTTCACTCTTCAGTCTTCAGTCTTCAGTCTTCAGTCTTCACTCCATGCCTGCATATGCAAATTAATCACCATCTTTGTTGGGTTAATTTGCATAGTTGCTCTGATTGGCTGGTGGGCGTAGCAGAGTGACACAAATTTGTATATTTCTCTTTTATTAGTGTAGGTCAGGGGTCCTCAAACTACGGCCCGCGGGCCACATGCGGCCCGCCGAAAACATTTATCCGGCCCTCGGGGTGTTTTTGCCATCGCTGCCTGTCCTGCTTAGCAGCTGACTCGTCCCGGGCCCGCAGTGCGCATGTGTGGAATGTCTGAGGGACAGTGAACTGGCCCCCTGTTTAAAAAGTTTGAGGACCTCTGGTGTAGATAGTCACTAGACTATACATTACATCCCCAATATTTATTTATTTTATAACTGGAAGTTTGTTCCTTTTGACACCCCTCACCCATTTTGCCCACCCTCACACTCCCAACCTGCCTTGATAATTTGTCTTCCTTCTGCCATTTTATTTTGAGATCTCTGATTTCTGAAGATATAAAGTAACTTCTGCTCAGGACCTGAGTTTATCCCTTGGAATTTTCTCTGCTCCTAACCAATGGAGCCCATCATCAACCAATGTCCTGGAGTGCTATTAAAATTAAGGCTCAAATTATGTACTCCCTTGATATCTTGTAAAATCCAGAGGTCCTTGTATGGCCTAACTGCAAGTTCCCCTCCCTATTCTGTTCTTGTGGATAAGGTCTCCTAGCCAAACAACCCTTCTTATCAAAGGAACTGGGCACAGTGCCTGCCTATCCCTGAGTAGGGGGTTTCCGTTCCCTGCCAGCTCACAGAATTATTCAAACAAGCCAATCACATCTTCCGTTGGACTCAGGGAAAGCCTGCCTCCCACAGCCCCTGCTTGTTCACTCTGTCCCCAAGTGCAACTCCCCCCCCCCCCTCAGGTGGCCCTGCATGCCACTCAGTGTCCTCTTCCTGCAGGCTGTATGTGATTAATAAATTGCTGTTGACCTCATCTGTCCAGTGTCTGGTGTCAGGTGTTTGGCCAGCCCCCTAGTCCCAAGGCTCTTAGGAATCCCTCTCTCACTAATGGAGTAAAGAGGAGGCAATGAAATACTTATGCCCACACTATTGCTAAGTGAATCCTGTGTTGCCTCTACTAAATTTTGTTGGATTCCTCTCATAATCTAGAATGTAGATCTCTCTTCTGCAATGTAGGCCACCTAAGATTAGATTTACTTGGATTGGCCAGAAAATATAGGTGAATGTTCATCTGACTCCTGATTAGAGAAAGCCAAAGTTCAAAAGCAAAGTAAGAAAACATAATGGGGGAAAGGTGATAGACTTAACTTTATAAAAGTGGCAAACTTTGCTCTAACTGGTTCGGTTCAGTGGATAGAGCCTTGGTCTGCCAACTAAAGGGTCCTGGGGTCTATTCCAGTCAAGGGCATATGCCCGGGTTGAGGGCTCAATTTCCAGTAGGGGGCGTGCAGGAGGCAGCCCATCAATGATTCTCGCTCATCATTGATATTTCTATCTATCTCTCTCCCTCTCCCTTCCTCTCTGAAATCAATAAAAATATATTTAAAAGTGGCAAACTTCTGCAGGCTAAACTTAAAAATTCCTAAATGAGGTTAAAGGTCAAATTGGAGGAAAAATGAAACATATATAGCTGTTAAAGTGTTCATATTTGTACTGTTAAAGGAGCACTTACAAAAAAGACAACAAAAAAAAAGACAGATAAATGCCCCAATTGAAAGCTAATTATTTGGATAGAAAAGTCATCAAAAGTTATGTTTAGATAGTTAACAAAAGAAAAAAACACAAACCACAAATAGGTCTATCCAAAGGGTCCATCATCTCTAGCAAATAAATAAGTGCAAATTAAAATAATATTAAAGTACTATTTTTTGCCTATAAAACTGACAGTGAGTGGACTCTCCCACCTTGCACGTCTTTGAAGAAGGCAGGCCTCATCTCTCTCTCTCTATGGGAGGTATACACACCTGGCACACTCATTGCTAGCCTCTAGGCTTGGGCACTCAGATGTGACAACCCAAGATTGTGTGTCTGTTGCCTGTCATGCTGACAAGCTGACAGAGAGCAGAACTCTTTCTGGCTGCAGTGCATCATCCAGTTTCAAGGAGCTCTAAGGGAGTGTTGCCAGCTTCGGTGTCTAGTGTCCAATGTCCAGGCCCAGAACCAGCAGTTGTGGCAAAGCAAGTACAGCTCTCATTCAGCCTCAGTGGCAATGGCAGAGGAATCCTCACTGCACTGGATCTGTAGCATGGTCTTGGCTGTGTCTCTGGCTGCACAGCCTTCCTCCATTTTCTAAGCCTGTGCTGTAGCTCTCCTGACAAATTTGTGGGATGCACAATACCTTGCAATAAGCTCCTGCAATGGTTTCTGTTGCTTGACTAATATAGTACTATATAAATAAAGCAATCCAACCTAGTATTTTCACTTCTCAGGGCATATCCTTAGATATGATTAGAAATGTGTGCATTTAAGTAAAAGGGTATCCTAAGCCCTGTTGAGAGTAGCAAAAACATGGAAATGATATGAATATTCTCCCATAGGGAATTAGTGAAAATAATTGTAATATATCTATAGTCTAGACCAGCGGTTGCCAACCGGTGGTCCGCGGACCACTGGTGGTCCATGAGGTCTGAAAGGTTGGCAACCGCTGTTCTAGACTATTAAATAATAATTAAAAATCAAGTTCTTAAAGAATATTAAGAGAAGAACCAAGAGGGAGGCATAAGTAAATGCTATTATTCGCCACCTCCCACAACCACATCAAAATTACAACCAAAATACAGAACAACCATCATTCAGAATCACCTGAAATCTGACTGAATGGAAGTCCTACAACTAGAGAAGTAAAGAAAAAAGTACATCAAGACTGGTAGAAGAGGCAGAGGCACAGAACTGGCTGGTCTGACACCCACGTGTGGCATTTTTTTAATTGGGAGGGATATCTTCGCTGTAGAGGCCTCCCATGAGAAGCAAGGGATCCCAGCCCCACACCAGATTGCTAGCCCAGGGTTCCAGAGCTGGGAATAGAAGTCCCCGTAACTTCAAGCTATAAAAACCAGTGGGGATTGTGGCTGAGTGACATGGCTACTGGAGACCCAGGCAGTTCCTCTTAAAGAGCTGGCGCATGAACTTACACGGACCAGCTCCCTCTGAGCTCCAGCACTGAGTGGCAGCACTGGGGAGCCAGGGACATACAAGGAGGAGCTTGGAAGCTTTCTACCAGATGGGGGTGCTCACAGAGGTCATTATTCCTGTGCTGGAACCTCCCTGGTCACAGAGCTGACTGGCAGCCATATATGAATTTTCATCAACATGGCTCACACTGTTCACTCCACCCTGGTGATTCCCTGAGACTCCATCCTATCCAACTTGCAGCCCTTTCTAAGCTGTTTTCAGCAGCTTTTCCATATGAATGGCCTGTTCTGGCTCAGGCTCCAGACTCTGCTAAAATCTCTCAAACCAGCAGCAACTGTTGTGAGTATGCTCCCATACCTCTCAATAAGAGGCCCAAGACCCCAAACTAGCACCAGCCTGACTTGCTCCACAACTTGGCCTCTCCTGGGCACTTCCAAGCCCAACACAAGTAGCAGCCATCAGCAGATAGCTCTGTAACTCCTGATGGGTGGCCCCAGGCAATGGCTGCCTTTGCACCTCTGGGAAGGCCCCAGAGCCAGTGCACCCAGTGGTCAGCTCCAGACCATACCAGATTACAACTCCACACATCCAAGAGCAATACACTCAAGGGGCAGACTCAGTGAGCACCAAAGTCCCACTGAAGCAATTCCTACTCCATAGGGGTGTCTCCTGCATAGCAGCTCTTTCATTATAGTTGCAGCTGGTCCTCACAGCCAATTGGCCTGGAAGTCAACTTCTCCCAGTGATGCCAATAGCAATCAAGGCTCTTCACCACACAGGGATGAACTTAGACTGCCCAGCTCAGGTGACTGGGGAGGGTGAGCCACTGGGCCCTATAGGACATCTACTACACAAGGCCACTCTACCAATTACAGGAGACACAGAAACACAGGGAAGCAGCCAAAATGCAGAGACAAAGAAACATGTCACCAATGAAAGAACACAAGAAACCTCCAGAAAAAGAAATAAATGAAATGGAAGCAAGAAAACTACTGGGTACAGAGTTCAAAACACGGGTTATAAGGTTGCTCAAGGATCTTAATGAGAGCTTCAAGGGACTTAGTGAGACTTTCAAGAATGTTAGAGAGAATGTCAAAGACATAAAAAAGGAGCAATCAGAAATGGAGTATACACTAACTGAAATAAAGAATAATTTACAGGGATTCAACAGTAGAGGATTCAGAGACTCAAATCAATGATTTGGAATATGAGGAAGCAAAAAACACCTAGTCAGAAGATCAAAAAGAAAGAAGACTCAAAAAATATGAAGATAGTGTAAGGAAAACAAAAAAAGATAGTGTAGGGAGCCTTTGGGACATCTTCGACAACTTCAAGCACACCAACATTTATATTATGGGGATGCCAGAGGAGAAGAGAGAGAGAGAGAGAGAGAGAGAGAGAGAGAGAGAGAGAGACAGAAATATTGAAAACCTATTTGAAGAAATAATGACAGAAAAATTCCCCTACCTGGTGAAAGAAATAGACTTACAAGTCCAGAAAGCACAGAGTCCCAAACAAGAGGAACCCAAAGAGGCCCACACCAAGCCACATCAGAATTAAAATTCCAAGGGTTAAAGACAAAGAGAGAATCTTAAAAGCAGCAAGAGAAAAGCAGTTACCTACCTACAAAGGAGCACCCATATGACTGTCAGCTGATTTCTCAACAGAAACTTTTCAGGCAAGAAGGGAGTGGCAAGAAATATTCAAAGTGATGAATAGCAAAGACCTACAACCAAGATTACTCTACCCAGCAAAGCTATCATTTAGAATTGAAGGTCAGATAAAGAGCTTTCCAGACAAGAAAAAGCTAAAGGAGTTCACCACCACCAAACCAGCATTACATGAAATGTTAAAGGGTATTCTTTAAGAAGAGGAAGAAGAAGATGAAGAAGAAGGGATCAAAAATATGAACAATGAAATGGCAATAAATACATACCTATCACCAATTCAATCTAAAAATCAAAATAAATGAACAAGGAATCTAATGAACAAAATAAACTGATGAATAAAATAGAAGCATGAAAACATGGAACAGACTGATGAATCTCAGAGAGAAGGGGGGAGGGGGTGGGAAGAGATTAACCAAAGATCTTATATGCATATATACATTTCCTATGTACACAGACAATAGGTTGGTGAAAGCCTGAAGCAGGGTGGGAACCAGATAGAAGGGGGCAATTGGGGAGAAAAAGGGGAACATCTGTAATACTCTCAACAACAAAATTTTTTAAAAGAATATTAAAAGACATGAAAATACTCATAATGTAATAATGAACTTAGAAAGCAAAATGTTCATAAAAGTTTAATTTTCCATAAATAACCAAAATGTTAACAGTTGCTTTCTTGGGACACAGATATGGGATATGGGATTACTGGTGAGGTTTGTTTCCTTTGTACTTATTGTGTATCTTTCCATTCTTCATAATAAGCATGCATTTTTTGCCAATTTCAAAAAAGTAAACAAAAGTTAAGTTTTAAAAAATAGATTTATGTGAAGTTGTCAGGTGAATTCATTGGTCTTTTGTTTGGTTGTGTGTTTGCTTTTTTTTGCAGTATGGTAACAGATCAAATGGCAAAGTAAGAGAAGATTTAACAGGCTTCTGAAGAGACTTAATGCTCCATTTTCTGTATGTTATAGACTGATGCTTGCTTCCCCCCACCCCACCCCCCCAAAAATCATAGGTTGAAGCCACAAAGTGATGATATTTGGAAGTTGGGTCTTTGGGGTAATTAGGTCATGAAAGTGGAGCTGTATGAAAGGAATTAGTGTCCTTATAAAAATAGATGCCAGAGAGCTCTCTCACTTCTTCTGCCATGTAGGGACACAATGAGAAGATGGGCATCTATAAACCAGGAGGCAGGCCCTCACCAGACATGTAATCTGCTGGCACCTTGATCTTGAAATTCCCAGCCTCCAGAACGCTAAAAAATAAATTTCAATTGTTCAAAAGCCATCCAGTCTGGGGTACTTTGTTATAACAGCCCGAACTAGGACACTTTTTTCCCCACAACTGCCCAAAGAACATCTCAATATAACAATGGTTTTAACTTAGAAAACTTGCTTAAAAAAAAAGTAGCCTGAAAATTATTTGTCCATTTATTTATAGCAGGTAGTTAACAAAACAAAATTCAGGTCTAAACTGGGGGAAAGATCAGAAGATAGGTGTATGGGCTGATGGACTCATGTGAGGAGGGCAAAGGGTCATAAAGGCAACACAAACTCTAAAAACCTAGGGAACACAAACATATCACCGTTCTCCACTGAGGGAACATGTTAATTGTCTTTGCCTTATGCTGATGCCACTCTTAACAACAATTATTACAGTGGCAGGACGCTTTACAGTTTATGAAGTACTTGTTCTTTGCCACATATTATTATTAGGCTCATTTTGCTGAAAAGAAAATTAAGCCCTAGAGAAGGTAAATGATTCATTAAATGTCTTATGCTTCATATGTGCAGAACTGGGCCTACAAACCAGGTCATTTGATCCTTTCATGATTCCTGGAGATGGCAGAGCAAAGTGATTAAAAGCTTGGGCTTTGGAGCCAGACAAATCTGGGAATGCACCCAGCTCTGGCCCTGTATAACTGTGTCAACATAGAGAAATTGCCTACCCCCTCTTAGCCTCAGTTTCCTCACTTTTGAGGTGGAGGTAAAAACACCTACCTTGGAGACTCCCTGGGAGAAAAAAAGGTAGCCATTATTACCCGACTCATCTTCTTGACAAGCCTTATTTTTAGTCTCCTGGGACTACAACCCTGTTATAGCTGGAATTGTGTCATTGTAAAATTTATATGTTGAAGTCCTAACCCCAATACATCAGAATGTGATCTTATTTGAAAATAGGGTCTTTGCAGATGTAATGAATTAAGATGAGGTCATACTGAAGTATGATGGGACCCTGGTCCAGTATGGCTGGTATCCCATAAAGAGGGGAAATTTGAAGACAGACATATACAGGGAGAATGCCATGTGAAGATTTTAGTTATGCCAAGGAACTATCAGAGTTCATAGAAAGGCCTGGAGCAGATCCTTCCCCACTGCCTTCCCTGGGAGCATGGCCCCCTGCTGATACCTTGATTTTGGCCTTCTGGTGCCAAACTGTAAAACAATAAATTTTTGTTTTTTAAGCCAGCCAGTTTGTGGAACTTTATTATGATAACCTTAGGAAAGTAGTCCCAAAATATTAAATGGAAAATTTCAGAAATAAACAAGTCATAGTTTTAAATTGCATGCCATTATGAGTAGTGTGATGAAATCTTATACCATCCGGTTTGGTTCCACCTTCAACATGAATCATCGCTTTGTCCAGTGTATCCACACTGTATATGCTACCTGCCTGTTAGTCACTTAATAGTCATCTGGGTTATCAGATCAACTGTCCAGTCTCACAGTTTTTGTGTTCAAGTAACCCTTATTTTACTCAATAATGGCTCCAAAGTGCAACAGTAGTGGTTCTGGCAGTTCAGATATGCCAAAGAGACGCCTTAAGGTGCTTAAGGTGCTTCCTTTAAGTGAAAAGGTATATATGTGCATATAGGAAAAAAATATAGTTTATATACAGTTTACTACTATCACAGTCACGGGCTTTCACTGGGGATCTTGAAATTTATTCCTTGCATATAAGGAGGGACTACTGTATATGCATTAGTTTCCTTTTACTGTTGTTAAAAAATTACCATAAACTTGGTGGTTTCAAATACACAAATTTATTGTCTTATAGTTCTGGATGTCAGAAACAAGATTTGTCTGTAGCGCCATGTTCCTTCTGGAGGCTTAGGGAAGAATCCATTTCCTTGCCTTTTCCAACTTTAAGAGACCACCTGTACTCCTTAGCTTGTGAGCTCTTCCTCATACCACTCTGACCTCCTCTTCCATCATCACATCACCTTCTCTGGCTCTGCCCTTCCTAACTCCCTGTTATAAGGGCACCATGATTACATTGGGCCTACTCCCCCAGCACATCACTGTGTGACAAGATGCAGCACATTGCCAACTGTGGAAACTCACCCAAACTTCAGTGACCAGAGTTTTCATTAGGGTTTCATTACATAGGCATGATTGATTAAATCATTGGCCATGTGACTCAATCTCCAACTTCCCGATCCTCCTAGTGGGTTGATCTAATATCACTCTATTCAAAGGCCCAATCACATGGTTGGTCTTTCTGGAGTGGTCAGCTTTTGTCCTGAGTCATTGTCTTTGTTAAAACTATCTAATGACCCACCATTAGTCACTTATCAGGGAACATAACAAGTAACAAAGACACTCCTATCATTCAGGAAATTCCAAGGTTTTAGAGGTTACTTCCCAGGAGCTAAGGACAAAGACTGATTTTTTATTACACGGGCTGACAACTAGAACTCCTACACATGGTCATCCCATGTTATCTGCGGGTCCAAGAGTAAATGTCCTGAAAAAGAGAGAACTGGGTAGAAACTATAATGCTTTTTATTGACCTAATTGACCTAGCTTGGAAGTAATGCGATGTAACTTTAATCATATTCTATTTGTTGAGGAAGTTCCAAAGAATCACCCAAAATCAATGAAGAAGATCCAAGAAGGCAAGGTTTGGAAGAGGAGAAGTGGAAAAGAAAATATCATAAAGGCATTTGTTGAAAAATAAATCTTACAAAACCATCAAGTCTCAAGTCCATCTGAAGGCTTTCACAATCTTTGACAATTAGGTCTCATATAACTTTTCTTTCCTAATATCTAATTGCCTCTTCACACTTTGGGAGTCATTCCCATCTCAGAGATTTTGGGCATAACTTTTCCCCCACTGCCTTCTCTTAATGTAAATCCAGCCCATTTTTTTTTTCAAGGATATCCCTATTATGACATCTGTGAACCAATAGACAGAAATACTTAGTTAAACTGGCTTAACAGAACAGAGAATGTATTGCCTCAACAAACTGAAACTCCAGAGGAGAATTTGACTTTAGGCATGGGTTTGATTCATTATTCTTACTGCCAGCCATCATATACAAAGAACAGGGTGTCTTTCTTCTAATGAATCCCAAACAATTACATATTCGGAAACTTGAAATTCAAAAAGATGAAATGACTTTCTCAAGTTGCACACAGTGGCACATCATCAGAGCCAAGACTAAAACCCCATATTCTGACTCCCTCTTTGTATAGCCTAATGTTTTAATAGACACCAAGATTATATTTTAAACATCAGTTTTGAGTTATTAAAAAACAACAAAAATTATGCCATAGCTGGTTTGGCTCAGTGGTTTGGTCTGCAGACTGAAGGGTCCTGGGTTCGATTCCAGTCAAGGGCATGTACCTCAGCTGCAGGCTCAATCCCCACCTCGAGTCAGCGCGCATCGAGAGGCAACCAATCGATGTGTCTCTCTCACATCGATGTTTCTTTCTGTCTCTCCCCCTTCCTTCCATTCTCTCTACAAACCAATGGAGCCTGGCCAGCATGGCTCAGTGGTTGAGCGTTAACCTATGAATCAGGAGGTTGCAGTTAGATTTGGTCATGGCGGGCTCGATTCCCAGTGGGATGTGCAGGAGGCAGCAGATCAATGATTCTCTCTCAGCATTGATGTTTCTATCTCTCTCTCCTTTTTCCTTCCTCTCTGAAATCAATTAAATACACACACACACACACACACACACACACACACACACATATATTTTAAAGACAGTCTCTAAAACAATGATAATAAATCAATGGAAAAAATATCCTCGGGTGAGGATTAACAACAACAACAAACATACAAAAAAAAAAGAGAAAAGAACAGCAAAAATTAGAATCACATGGGCTTCAAAGTCTATCCACTCACTTGCCCTATTAATTTGACAAGTGACTTATCCTCTCTCATCTTCCATTTCACATGTACAAAATATAGAAATAACAGCTACCTTGAAGGGATGCTATCAGGATTACATTAAATACTGTAGAAATAAATATTCTAGCAAACAGGAAATGCTCAATAAATTGTAGCTATTATTTACATCTCTTGCTATGTTTAATAGGGTTTGACACATATTCCATACTTAGTGATTAACTAACTTAATTCTTTCATACGTGGGGGTTAAGATTTACCTCATCTAAAGCATTTAATTGATAAGTCAGTGAAAGTTCTTGCTCTTAATAGACATTAAACACATATTTTTTTAAAAAAAGAAGTATCTAGCTATACAAGTTAGATAGAGTTATAAGGAACATTTTATGGGCTTCTGAACACCCTTTTGTAACATTGCCTTTGAAAATCCAAGTGTAGGATGGCAGAAATTTTATGTGTCGTCAATTCCATGTGTTTCTGTACTTTAATTTTTGCTTTCACATTCAGGCAGGACTGACACGTGCGGATGAGTTTAGTGATGACAGTTTAAATAGTCTGACTCTGCCTTTAAGCCAATGTTTATGGGTACATAACCCAGATATGATACACATGACTCACCAGGCCATACAAATCACTGGTATTTTATCTCAAGTCAAAATTTTTCTGTTGGCATTGCATGTTTCAAGTACTCACAATGTTCCCTTTAATCTGTTTTTGCTGTGATTTACAACACAAAAGAGTTTTGTATGTCTTGCCTACTTGGATAAAGGCCAGTATTTTTACTTAGCCCCAAGAGATGTACATATGGTTCTTTAAGAGTACAGATGCAGATATTTTATTAAATATTTCTCTCAAGAACTTATAATTGCCATAAATGTAATTAGAACAACAAATTATTTCTAACAGATATTTTAAACAGAATTGATGGGACAAGAGTCTGGTAAATAGGAGGTTTGAAATATATTTCAGCAGCTATTATTTGCATCCCTCTCCATGTTTAATGATATTTGATACATGGTAGGTCCTAAATAAATACTTGGTTCTGAATGATGGATTATTCTTTCCAATGGTAGGTGCTTATGACTAGTGCATCTAGTGCATAGGCTCAATTTGGCAGAAATTATTGTTTGACTCATCAATGTAGAAACTATAGATTGTATAGATGTAATATAATAGCCATATATTTTTTATTAAAAAAATATTTCACGGGTTATCTGTAATGTACTTATTATAAGATTAAACATAAAGTTGTCATGGTCTTTTGCCAAAGGCTTATTCTAGGTTTACGTTGGAGAACACCAATATATGACCATCAAATTAAATGAAGAAAAGACTAAATATATGAAGTGTATATATTTATTTCAAAGATTCATGAGCAAGACTGGATCTAAGCATGGTGGTGCTTAGTCTTTACTAAATCCCTTTTTAAATTTATTTTACCCTATTTCACCAATGCATGTCAAGGCAACTTGCTTACCAAGTATTAAAACCTGAGTCTAAAAAATCTAAAGACTTTCCTATTAAGATGTAAATGTCTGCCTTAGGTGGGAAAACCCAAACTTTCATCCTCACATGACACACAAGATATAAATTAGTAAAATTTTAATTTTCAGCCTTCAGATGTGTGTTGGGAGAGCAGCGAAGGAGAGAGCAATGAGGTCTTCACAGAGTATTTTTAATGGCAATAAGTATTCACCTACATTGAACCACTTAAATGAATACCAATGACTCTTGGCCTTTCTAATAAGGTACTCCTTGCTACATTTTATTAAACTTACCACGAAAGGTTACTTGATGAGTCATTGGCAAAAATATCTAAGTATAGAGAGGAACCAAGATGGCGGCATAGAAAAACACCGGAAATTGCTGCCTCCAACAACAACTTCAAAAATACAACTAAAAGACAGAACGGTCATCATCCAGAACCACAGGAAGGCTGGCTGAGTGGAAATTCTACAACTAGAAGGAAAGAGAAGAGCACACAGACTCAGAGGAGCTACGAAAGTGAAGTGCAGAGGTACGGAGGCTCCGGCGCTCGCGGAAAGGGGCGGGCACCTGAGGACGCGGCCTGTCTTTTTGAATCGGGAGGGAGTCACAAGCTCCCGACTGCTCTGAACTCCGGTTCCGGGAAATCTCTGGGGTCCCAGGGCTCACACGGGGAGAAACTGGACGGTCTGGCAGCAGGCAGAACTCGGAACTTGAGGGCGGCTTTCCCTCAGAGGTGCTGGAAGCAATTACCAGGACACTGAGACGCGCGGCCCCTTAGGGCAGGGCTGAGAATCAGCCATAGCTGCTTGCTCCGCCCTGTTGATTCCGAGACCCCGCCCCTTCCAGGCTGCTGCAAAGCCTTTTGCATATGAATGCCCGGGTCCTTTGCAAACTGACAATTACCTAACAAATTGCAGCTGGGCTAGACAGACCCAGAACTTCTAAGAGAAGGCCCAAGGCCCCACAGCAGCTTGCATTGCTTCTCAGCTGGGCCTCATCTGGGCACCCCCAAACCCCCAAAAAAGGAAGGGGAATCTGCATCTCTTCGTAGCTCCTGCCAGGTAACCTCAGGAAGAGGCTTAATTAGCACCTCCTTAGATCCAAGAGCCAGTGTACCCAGTGGTCAGAGTGGGACCATCCAGATTACAACTCCTCAGATTCATAAGGAACACACTCAGGGGGCAGACTCAGTGAGCACCAAAGCCCCACTGAAGCAAGTCTTGCCCCAGAAGGGTGTCTTCAGCACAGAAGTTCTCCCACTGTAGACACAGCTGATTCTCACTGCCAATTGGCCTGGAGGTCAATTCCTCCCAGTGACACCTGAAACAACCAAGGCATAACTACAACAAGACTGTGCACAAAGCCCACAAGGGGGTGCACCAAGAGTGTCTACCTCAGGTAATTGGAGAGGCTGAACCACTGGGCCCTATAGGACACCTAGCACACAAAGCCACTCTACCAACACAGGGAAGCATAAAAAATGCGGAGACAAAGAAACAGGTCACAAATGACAGAAATGGAGGACAGCAAACGACTGGATATAGAGTTCAAAACCACGGTTCTAAGATTTTTCAAGAATTTTATGGAAACCGCCGATAAATGTAGTGAGATCCTCAAGAAATCTAATGAGACCCTCGATGTTGTGATAAAGGACCAACTAGAAATTAAGCATACACTGACTGAAATAAAGAATATTATACAGACTCCCAACAGCAGACCAGAGGATCGCAAGAATCAAGTCAAAGATTTGAAATACGAAGAAGCAAAAAACACCCAACCGGAAAAGCAAAATGAAAAAAGAATCCAAAAATACCAAGATAGTGTAAGGAGCCTCTGGGACAACTTCAAGCGTACCAACATCAGAATTATAGGGGTACCAGAAGAAGAGAGAGGGCAAGATATTGAAAACCTATTTGAAGAAATAATGACAGAAAACTTCCCCTACCTGGTGAAAGAAATAGACTTCCAAGTCCAGGAAGCGCAGAGAACCCCAAACAAAAGGAATCCAAAGAGGACCACACCAAGACACATCATAATTAAAATGCCAAGAGCAAAAGACAAAGAGAGAATCTTAAAAGCAGCAAGAGAAAAAAAGTCAGTTACCTACAAGGGAGTACCCATACGACTGTCAGCTGATTTCTCAACAGAAACCATGCAGGCCAGAAGAGAGTGGCAAGAAATATTCAAAGTGATGAATAGCAAGAACCTACAACCAAGATTACTTTATCCAGCAAAGCTATCATTCAGAATTGAAGGTCAGATAAAGAGCTTCACAGATAAGAAAAAGCTAAAGGAGTTCATCACCACCAAACCAGCATTATATGAAATGCTGAAAGGTATTCTTTAAGAAGAGGAAGAAGAAAAAGGAACTCTTACCATTTGCCACACCATGGATGGAACTAGAGAGCATTATGCTAAGTGAAATAAGCCAGTCAGAGAAGGATAAATACCACATGATCTCACTCATTTGTGGAATATAATGAACATCATAAACTGATGAACAAGGAGATGGAGAGGCATTGATTGGACTGTCGGGCCTTGGAGGGAAGGTAGGGGAGGGTGGGGGTAAGGGGGGAAGATCAACCAAAGGACTTACATGCAAGCATGTAGGTCTAGCCAATGGACACAGACAGCGGGGGGGGGGGGGGGCATGAGGTGGGGGGGGGTAGGGGGTAACGTGGGTATAAGGACACATATGTAATATCTTAATCAATAAAAAACTATATTAAAAAAAATAAAATAAAATAAAATGTTAAAGCACAAAAAAAAATATCTAAGTATAGTTCCGCAGATAATGAAAACATGAGCCCCAGTAACAAAATATCTCTAGAAGACGACATTCGTACCATGAAAATGTAATCACTCTGTGCCACTTAAAGCTGAAAACTACTTTTGCTTCCTCTGTAAGCATTTATGAAACTGACATGAAATGATTTTTCTACTTCCACCTTTGCTTTCCTAAAATCTCTTCTCCATACTGCAGCAAGAGCAAAATATAAATCAGATCATGTCACTCCCCTGCATGAGAACCTGCAGTGTGATTCTCCATAATACTTAACATCAAAGTCCTTACTCTGGCCCACAGGCACCCTGCCTGCATAACACTCTCTCCCTCCTTCATTATGCCCCAGACATCCCAGAGTTCTGTTTGTTCCTTGATAGGCCATTCTTACTTGCACCCCAGGGCCTTTGCTTTTACTTTCCACTCTTCCCCCATACCCAGCCTCATCTCACATTTATTATATATGTGTATATATATTTATATTGATTTCAGAAAGGAAGGGAGAGGGAGAGAGAGAGAAACATCAATGATGAGAATCATTGATTGGCTGCCTCCTGCACGCCCCCTACTGGGGATCGAGCCCACAACCCAGGCATGTGCCCATGACTGGAATTGAACCTGGGACCTTCAGTCTGCAGGCCGATGCTCTATACTGAGCCAAACCAGCTAGGGTGCCTCATCTCACATTTATAGCGACTTGCCTGGTCCCTATCATAGGCTATTAAGTTTGCAGTCTGATGCTAACCTGAATTTCTCCCACTACATGATGCTTTTCTACAAAGAGGCCTCTCCCATGCTTGCACAGATGGCAGGATGATAGGTTCTACAGTGATTTGTGGAATGGGGGTCAAGGGTATTGTGTTAGCATTTGTCTTGCAAGTGGGATTTTTAAGGAGTGTGTCAAAAGGAAAGGAGGGTGGGTTAGAAGGGAAGAGAGAAGTTTTCCTTGAGTGGAGAGAGCAGGAGAATGGAGAAGGTGACAGCTGGAAGCAAAACTCTGGGAAAAGTGATGATTTTACATGAAGCTTGTGAAATATTTTTTCTGTGTAATGTGCAGTATAACTCCTTTCCCATCTCACCACGATACTTTCAGTAAAGATACCATTGTTGAAACTGTTCTTTTTTCTTGGATGGAAAAATGCATTGGAAAGGGTCTCAGGCAGAGAGCAAGTTATCAAGAAGGCCCAGTCACCTTCTGCAACAGAAAAAGCAGTGACTGAAATCAGATGGTACTAGGTCTGCAAAAGAGCTTTTTTTTTCAACCTTAGTTTCCTCTTCTGTAAAATGGAAAAATAGTATCTTATTTGCAAAGTTGTTAGGAGAATTAAATGATACTCATAAGAGGCCTGGTATGGAGTTTGGCACATTCTATCTAGGTCAAGGTCATTCTCATCCCCTTATAGTGAACTAAAATTATCTTCTCTGTAATTCCCACAAATTTGGTTCTACTTCTACTCTGCTGACCATAAAGGGATTTTTACCTTTTTCTATAATGGAGCTCTAGTTTGTCTAGATCCTGCAAGTAAAGAAAATGCATTTTAATATAACTGTATTTAATTGTCCTCAAGCTTAAAATGACTTCATTTTTCAGTTAACACTTTTACTATTATTTCCTAAAAGTAACAATAAGATAAAGATTAAAAAGAATCTAAGTACTGGGGAAAAAAAACAACCTCTTAAATATTTAAAGGGTAAGATCAGTATACATCTGACCTTGGCAACTTTTCTAAAGAAAAGGATTCCCCAGGCCAGTGTGGCTCAGTTGGGCATCGTCCCCTGTACTGAAGAGTTGCTAGTTTGATTCCAGGTAAGGACACATGCCTGAGTTTACTGCTGGGTTCGATCCCCAGTGGGGGGCATGTGGGGTAGGGAGTATGAAGGAGGTGGCCTATCAATGTTTCTCTCTCTCCTTCTCCCTTCCACTCTCTCTAAAAATCAATTAAAATAAATAAAAATAAAGGCAAAGGGTCTATTTTGGTGATTAACCTTTTTGAGCACTCACTAGGAGTCAGTGATATACTGTGTTTGGGTGCTTTTAGCTACAAATGACCAAATACAAAAATAAAAGTGGCTTAAACAATGAGGAACATTTATTATTTCTCCCTCCCCCCCAAAAAATAAGTTCCCAAGGTAGACAATTCCAGGGAGGGCTCAATGGCTCAACAATGTGAAAGACCCAAACTCATGCCATCATTCCCCTTCTTCACAGTACATTGGTTCTTTGCAAGATGACCCAGGAGTTCCAGGATCACATCCTATATAATAAAAGGGTAATATGTAAATTGACCCTAAGGGCCGAACGACTGGTCGCTATGACGCGCACTGACCGCCAGGGAGCAGACGCTCAACACAGGAGCTGCCCCCTGGTGGTCAGTGCGCTTCCACAGGGGGAGCACCACTCAGCCAGAAGCCGGCTCATGGCTGGCCAACACAGCTGTGGTGGCAGGAGCCTCTCCCAACTCCATAGCAGTACCAGGGATGTCTGACTAATGGCTTAGGCCCGCTCCCTGCAGTCGGACACCCCCTGGGGCGTCCTGGACTGCGAGAGGGTGCAGGCTGGGCTGAAGGACCCTCTCCTTCCTCCAGTGCACTATTTTTCATGCACGGGCCTCTAATATAGATATAACAACATATGGCCCAAGAAGGCATTATCTCTCTTGTGACTCTTTTTATTAGGGCGAAAAATGTTTCCCACATCCATCTCCCCAGGACTTTCCCTCAGGTTCCATTGTCAGCATTGCATCACATTACCCATGCCTTAAGCCAGTGCTACCCAACTTTTTTTATGTTTCAAATAGAATGTTTTTGACACAAAGGGGTACCTGGATGAGGTTGCCTGTGGCCAGATGGAATCATCTCAGAACTTCAGAAGCTGAACCTCACTTAATGCTCTGAGGTTTAAGGGATCAATATCTCATCATGTCTATAACCCATTCAAGACATACCAGTGTATGCTGGCACATAGAACACTCTGCTCTCGGCTACATGGGAGATCGAGAGAACATGTATCCATATATAAACTTTAGTGAGAGGAGGGGTTTCCAGTGAGGAGGAAGAAGGACATGGTGGTCAAGGGTGCCTCATCTATTCTAATTCTCATTAGTACATCATGAGAGGGAGTATTTTGTGGAGAATAAAACTGGGCTCATAATTTAAGTGACTTATTGAAAGTTAAGTGACTTATTGCTTAAAGTCATGGAACCAGTAAGTGGCCAGCTGGCACAGTGGATGTAGAGCCAGTGGTGTACTGGTAAATGTTTAACAACCAGCTCTTCAAATGTAGTTCATTTGCCTGTTGGCTAATATTTTCATTTAAGATAAAAGTGAAACAACAAAAATGTACTATATGGGAACATACTTGTCTATGTTGTGAGTGACTTCTTTGCTGAATCAGATGCTTTTATGCTATTCACCATGTAACAGCTATATACACACAACGTGCCTTTTAAGTTTAATCTGCATTATTAACATTTTCTCCATCGCTTTCTTAGGTCTAGACAATCAACAAAGCTATAAGTCAGCCCTGATTTGTGGCATTTGCTGACTTCCATGGTGTAAATACTCCCTCCACAGCCAATTTCGAGCTACCAAAGTGAAGTCATTGAATGCGATGTTGAGAAGAGATATGAAGTAACATGTTATAGAGAATTTTTACCACATACAATATGTATAAGTAATCTCAAGCATAGATAATAAAATATATTAAAATAATTTGAGAGTGATGAGTTTTAAGTATACATTACCTTTGTTTAAAACTCACTTAATTAGAAGTTCACAGCTGGCAAAATTGCTAAAAATTTAACAGCCAACTCTCCTGAGCTAGTACAAGCCAGCTCCACACACCATGACATGCTCTTTCTACTCCTTGACTCTCCTTGCTGCCCTTGTTACTGGCATATAAAAGCTAGGCTTGATCCATAGGCTACCGGGAAAACCTGGGTACCCATCATTACTTTTGCTATCCCTCCCACACTCAGTTTTCTCTTCTGTTAAGGAAGAAGACAACAGTCCTTGCCCTGCCTGCCGACAAGAGTTGTTGTGAGGATTAAATTGATTGGTTTAAGTGGCAGTTCAGAGCCAGATATAGAAAAAGACCTTTATGTTGACGGTCATTTCATCACTGGTTTTCAAACAGCCCACCATTGTTAAGGATGCAAAATGTATTGCAGCTTTCAAAGGTATGGTTTAGTTTGAGATCTTCTGTGTTGCCCGCATTAAACAGTAAACAACCAGAAAAAAAAATGCTTTTTTGTCTATTTCCCTCATTATAATATCAGTTTTCAAATTTTTGCTAATCTTTACTCACTAAGAACAGCTATCTTTATTGGGAGAAAAACAATGTTTTCAAAGTTTACAGTTTACTCATTTTTAGCTGCTGTTGGATTGTCAGAAGAGAACGCTCCATGGGTTTGCGGAATGCTTCTTAATTTCAACAGTTACATAAAGGTCCTTTGATTTTTAATTTTGACTTTTCAAGCTGCTTTGCTTTTTTGGCCCAGACCAATTCACTAAGTTAGTTTGTATGCATTGTGTCCCTCTGCTCAAGGCCGTTTCCTAATTGTAAACTGGATTAAGTACCCCAAGTATCCTAAGTTGAAATTCTAAAGTTGAGTGACTTTATAAAATATTTGCCTTGAATTTGCAGAACTTCTCTTGGGTCTATAGACAACTCTTTCACTGCCAAAGGTCTTTCCCACGTCAACTTCTTTGCCTATGCTGGCCTCTCTGCCTGGAGAGCTCGCCATGATTCTTTGCAAAGCTGACTCTCATCCTTCAGCTCAAATGCGACCTTCTTAAAAGGGACTCCTTGTTTCAAGCCATCTCCCTGATATAGCTCCTTATTTCCTTTACAGCACTGATCACAATCTGTTTATTTATTTACTTCTTTGTCTATATCCCTCATTATAATATCAGCTCCTTGGGAGCTGGGCATTTGCCCAGTGGTGTCATTACCTACCCCCAGCACCCAGCACACAACAACTATCTGTTGAACAGATGAACTTGTCTGACAAGAACCACACCAATGTTGTAAGGCATAGCAATATATAGTTCTCTTGAGGCAAGAGCCTATTCCAAAGCCTAACCAAGTCTTGGCCTGTGGTGTTCACAGTGCCCATTGGTCTCAGGGACCAGGAGGAGCCCAAGTGGCAGCAGAAGACTGCTGACTTCCCTCTGCTCCACCCTAATGGGCCTCAGTGATGTCACACAGGACAGAATTCTCTAATCCTTTTCATTCTGTAACAGTCCTTTCCACAGCTACGTTTTTCATAACCTGATATGTTGGGGTGAAGGGGGGTAGAGGAAGGAGGACTGGAGTGAGGGTGCACCCCCCCCCCAACAAAATTAGTGTAGGGGCACTATTTGCTAATATGCATTGCCTCAGTAGAAAGTGGTTAGCAGAAGCTGTAATTTGGACTAAGCTAAAGAAAAGAGAGAAAAGAAGAATGGGGAAAAGGATAAGGGAGAAAAAAAGAAAACAGAAGAAAAGCATAATAAAAAGAAAAGAGAGAAGAGGACAAATGAAGAGGATGTTCGTGAGAAAAAAACATGAAACAGGTAGTAGAGGAGGAGGAGGAGGAGGAGGATGGAAGAGCTGAACCTATGTTCTGCTTGGCTTTGTAACTCTTGAGTAGTGACTGGCTTCAGTGTAAAAGGATGAATGGATCAGGTGAGGGGGATCCTCAGGGGTTCCCTTGAGGAGTCACTTAAATTGCTGAGATTTATTCTGAGAGGCCCAAGCAAGGCTGTCTCAGGGGTGACTCTCCTGGGTGGATTCGCAATAGTAATTTTGGAACCAGGAATGTTAACTTTTTTGAAAATCATGATTGTGGAAGAAGAAACGAGTATTACTCATCAGTCTAAGCTTTAGACTCCTCACTGCAGCCCCTGTCCCACCCAAGCCTCCCGATTACTAGACTAATAGCATATAGTACTTAAATTCAGGACTTGAAAGCCAATCTGTCAGAAAATCTTCTTCCTCTTTGGTAACTGAAACTATCCAAAGCAGAGTTAGGATAGTTTTAAAAATATACCTATAAAAATTACTAAACTACAGCTATTGCAGTCTGTTCAAACTATTTCACAAAACTATGAACATCCCTAACATGTGTAGGCCAAAGAAAATCCTTGTAGTTCAAAAGAAAACAAAACTTTTAACATTATTTTTTCAATGTCCTTTTGCCCCTTTCTAGATAGTATACTACTTAAGAAATATTTAGTATAATATTTAAGGAAAATAATATTATAAGGAAGGGAATATTATAATATCAAGCATATATATTCAGGCAATATTAATATACCTTTGCTCCAAATTTTTAAATGTTAATCTTATAACCCACGAGTTTCTTAGTTTCCCAAAATGTCCCTGCAAGCTGTGTCAAGAAATAATAGAGGAAAATGCAGTTTTATTGGCAGTTTTTGATACACTCTACAGACTCCTTAAAAATCTCTTTATGCTCAGCATTTCTTTTTCCTCCTCTGCTATAATTGACCCAGATTCTCCTACAAATATAGAGCAGAGAGAAGAAAGATATGGATGGCCTAAAGCAGTGGTTCTCAACCTTCTGGCCCTTTAAATACAGTTCCTCATGTTGTGAGCCAACCATAAAATTATTTTTGTTGCTACTTTGTAACTTAATGTTGCTACTGTTATGAATCGTAATGTAAATATCTGATATGCTGGATGGTCTTAGGCGACCCTGACTGCCAAAGGGGTCGTGACCCACAGGTTGAGAACCCCTGGCCTAAGGAAGGAAGTAGAAAGACAGACAAGACCTTCAAGTTCATTGCCACTATTGCCATTGGCAACCCTGGTTCTGCCTTATGAATAAGAAAATTTGTTTTCTAAGACACTCCAAAAACTGGTTGCCACATGAGCTAATCATGCTATTACTTGTCTGAAGTATTAGGGATTTCAATAAGTCAGTTTCAAAGATCTTTGATCTAATTTTCCTTTTTTTTTTTTTCTTTTGGCAAGTGTGTGAAGAGGTAATTAGGAAATGTGTTCTCACATGATACTGGGACTAAGTGCATAAGTGAATTTTATTTTTACTTTGTACACATGGAAATAATCCATCTTCATCTTACTCTAAGAAGTTCTAACCTCAAACATATGGGGTAGAGTGATTTGGGGGTTCCTTAAAGATTTGGCTGCCAGTGACCATTTGGTGATATTTGACCCTGTGGTTAGGTCCCAGCCCTAAAAGCGAAAGAGACAGAATCTGCCCCCAAAAGTCATGTTGAAGAAATTGGAGATGGCTTTTACAGCTCTAAAAGCAGCTAAATGGTTGCTGATGACAGAAAGACAAAATTAAGAGCTGGGGCAACAAAGTGGTTTTAGGAGATACAACTTGCTAAGCTCCTGAGATAAAATGGAGAGGCCTCGTCACACATTTACCATTTTATTGGCCAGAACCCAATGTGGCTAATATTTTGCAGTGTTCTTTTTAAGGTACTACTATAGTGACGAATGCATATGTTTGTTTCTCTCTTTGTATATATCGGAGCTTTTAAAAACAAACAAACGGATGTTTCTTTTAAACTTCTATTCCTGCAAATGCGGTGTGGGCCAAATCCATGAACAGGTTAAGCTTCTGACACCAGAGGGACCGCTCCCCGGCCAATGGGAAGCCGCGCTGGTGATGCACTGCTCGCAGGTCCTGACTCATTGGCCGCCCGGGGCTTGTCATTCCATCCCCGCGGCTGCAGGCAGCGCGGGTCGGTCCCGGGTCCCCGGTCCCCGCAGCCCGGCTCGCTCACCTGGATGGTGGCCTCCCGCACGCACACTTCCCATTAGGTTCAGTCGACCCCTGACTCTCCACAGCAGCAGCTGTTACGTCTCAGATTCTACTCGAGCTTCTGAAAAACCTCCTTTCCTTTAATTTCACTGGAGGTCGTTGGCGGTTCCCAGTGACAGAATCATGTGACTAACACGTGCAAATAAATACAATGTGGGATCCCACGAGCTGGACGGAAAACCTGCCAGAACCTCAGAGCATGTGCCCTGTGCGTGCATGAGGGTGGGTGGTGGTGGTGGTTGTGAGTGTGTGTGTGTGTGTGAGTCTTCGCCCTTCGGTTTGGGGTTGGGGTACTTGCAGGCCCTCCCGGGGTCTTTGGGGGAGAATGGGTTCCGGGAGGGGGAGTTTCGGGGAGGGGGGGCCTCGGGGAGGGGGGAATCCTCGGGGAGGGGAGGGCCTCGGGGAGGGGGGGCCTCGGGGAGGGGGTCTGGCGGCGGCCTAGAACCCTGCGCGCATTCGAGCCACAAACAACAGCCCGGCGGCGAACAGGCCGGGGCCGCGCCGGAGAGGTGGCAAGGGCAGGGTCCATCCTCGGGGCTCCGTGGACGGCATCATGGCGGGGAGCGGGGTGTGGATTTCAGACAG
>NW_005871214.1:2477101-2543440 GCF_000147115.1 Myotis lucifugus | reverse complement strand
CCCCCGCCCCTTAACCACCCCGACCCTGCATCCACATATAAATTGGTAGAACTGCCATTAAGACGATACCAGCCTGTAGCTACCTCTTTTTTAGCACTAATTTCCGCCGGCGGCGCCCGGGACTTGACGGGCCGCGACCCTCGGCCGGGTGGGGTGTAGGTGGCGGCGACGCGGGCGAGGGCCGCGGGCCGGCCCGGCCCGAGCGCGGACGGCGGAACTTTTCCCGAGCGGCGAGGGGGCTCCAGCCGCCCCCGCCCGCCCGGCCGCCCTGGACTCCAACCAGTGGGAGGGAGGTCCGCGGAGAGAAGGGGGGCGGGGGCTTCCTTTGGACCGAATTTGGCCTCGATACATCACATTCTGTAGAATTTGCTTCAGGTTTTTTAGGGCGCAGAGCTGAGAGCGAGGCTTATTCAGAACTCAAGTCAGTGATGCCTCCGATTCATTCATTATTCAGGCGTCGAGCAGATCCATTGAAGTCAATCGCACTGATTCCTTCTCGTCTTTGTAGCCGTGCTAATTGTGCGGGTCAAAGTTGTTGGTGTTCGCGTTTGGTTGCGGTGTCGTTCTGCTCTGCTTGTCGATTGGAAATATTTTCCGGCTGTGCAGAGCCTTCCACCACTCGCAGTTTTAGGTGCGTTTTGAAAATTTCATCCCCGGAGTTATTTTTCCTTTTCCTGAAGCACGCGGCACTTAAAACCCACAGAGGTCATCAGTTGTCCAAGCCAAGAAACCTATGCGCCACCGCCCCCCTTAAATTTTCTGCTAATTCGAAATAATGAGCCTGACGCATTCTAATAAGTGATTGGAAGAGGATCAGAGATGTAAAAATATGGGAGATGGTTACTTTCTCGCAGTGAATGATTTTGACATTGAAAGGAAGGAGGCATTTTAAAAATGGTTTTGCGGAATAAGGCTTGATCTTTTCAAATGTGCACCTGGGGGATTTTAAACACAGCCATTTTTTAGATGCGAACAGCTCTGAAGGGTCAAGAGGATTGATTCATGTAAACAGTTCTCTGCTGCGCGTTAGGGGTTCCAGAGCCCTCAGAGGTCCGGCAGGGCTGGCTCTCCAACTCCTTAATTGGAACAGCCTCATTTTTATACTTTTATTTATTTGTATGTTGGGCCTATGCCAAAGATTATATTTCTGTAACTCTTTACAGATTAGAAAACTGACTAGGAGGACAGTGACCCACCCCACTGCCTATTTCCTAATCATATATGTTACCTTTATTAACTTAGTATTTCCTTTGCCAGTAAATAATTTGAAGCACAAACATTCCTTGTCTGATGTTACAGCCCTCTTCTTATGTGTAACATTTCTAATTAAACAGTCATGTAGGGATGATTGCTTTTAACTTAATGAACTACACATGGAAGTTTTTTAAGACATTTTTTATTTGATATCTAAACTTTTTTTCACATCAGTGAAATCATGGGAGAGGTAAGGTTTGGCTAGATACCTCATATATTTGAGAAATAACATGGTTGAAGGCTGCTGCATTCATCAAAATTTTGTACATGGCATAGGTATAAATATATATATGTGTATATATTTATTATTTTTAACATGGTTTGTATCTGTTTATATTTTAGTTTGAAGGGCTGAGTGATGACCATAATTACAGTATAAACTGTTGAAGGGAACATTGAACTAGGAGATGAGAATTGTTTAGTCATGGCTGTGCTCCAACATATCTGTGTCCATGGACAAGTCCTTTAACCTTTTGAATCTCGGCTTACAAATCGGTAAAGCCAAAAGAGTAGATTATATTATCAGATGTACTGCCCAGTTGCTAAATTTTTTTATTATCTTGTTCAATGTGCCTTGACCAAATACTTGGTATGTACTTTAATGTTTCAGCATTCTAAAGCTAATTTTCTGCCTGGGGTTTTGTCTTATTTAGAAGAATTTTAAGTTGGTGATTGTTCTTTAGGAAAGATATCCAGTAGATAGCCTTTATTGACTTTTCTATTAGTATTGGGAAGTCTAGAAAAACTCTTGGGAGGAAGGGGGATTGAAATCAAAGGGTGGTTGAGATTCTAGGTTTGAACAATCACATGGCCCTTGGTAGTTTGATGTGAAGGGTATTATAAGAACATATTAAGTTTTTTCTGTCAGTTCCAGTTGTGTCTTGTTTATCTTATTAATAAACCTTCATTTGAAAATGTTCCCTAATACCTATATTTTCTTTCAAAGAAATTTATAGCACTATCATATCACATGGTATATATTGCTAAGCAGTTACTAAAAATATGCAGTCACTGAATTTGTTTAGATTATACCTAGACTATTTCTTATAATGGCTAATAGTGTAGCTGATTCCTGTTTAGCTACACTTTTTTTTTTGTATGGGATATTTATTTACTTAATAATTTAAAACTAAAGACTGACATATGCCCAAAGAGAGCTTATTATCTTTGAAATTCTCACCCATGAGAGCTGATTAATTTCTGAAGACATAAATCTGTGATCGTGTAGAAATAATTAAGTATAATTATTTTGATGATCACCCCAAATTATATCTAACACTTATATAGGCACCTGACCCTGAATGTTACCCCCACCCCAAGTATCACATTGTTTATTGATAGATACAAGTGTATAAAATTAGGGCATGAACATGACTTGATAATGAATGTTACTCTTGGCTACTTTCCATCCTTAATCCAATCAGAGGAAAGAGGCAGCCATGTAAGAAAATCCGCTCAAGTGGAGTCCTATAAGGGTTAAACAAGAAGATAAAACAAGGTGTGGCCCTGTAAAAGATATGGACCTTGGGGGAGGAGGAAGGTGTTATGAGGCAACTAGGTAAAAGTTTGTATCTTCCTATTCCTTGAGTAGTATTTTTTATTTCAGAATATGTTGCTTTCCATCTCAAATCACATTGGTGACCAAAAATTTTTAAATTGAGTTGTTTCAATTATTATTTTACTATTAGCCTCTATGTATAAATTCTGTGAATTTCCACCTGGGATTATTCCCACCTGGGTCCTTATATGAAAGAAGCTTGGGTTAAATTATATCAAAATCAAAAGATTGATTATATTCTTTTTTGCCTCTTTCTAATATCTAATGTGCTCCATATTACTCAAGTAAAAAAATTGTATTTTGAGTCTCCAGGATATATTCTGTGATGATTTTGACCTTTGCATGTCCTACTTGTCTATACTACCTAGATAATCTCTTTACATAGCTTGTTTTGCTGAGGAAGGTAGGAGGAGCTACAGAAAATAAACAGTTATGAGAGGTGAGCGTCAGTAACCTTTATCTAAAATGTAATACACACTTTAGAGTTTCTGTGAGAAACTGAGGGAAAGATACTGGATATTAGCGTATATTAATAAAGTAAACGATACTGTGTTTATAAAATTAAAAGTGTTTTAAACATTCCTTGAGTTAAATGTGCAATAAATGAGGGAGCTTGAGTTTTTATAATTATTAATATGTTTATTTGGAATCCATTGACCAGGTTTATGTAGCATTCATATTTAGGATCCAGTTTGAAAGTCATTAGAGTTTTTGTGGCTGAAAAGATTTGAATTAAAATCCTATGATACCAAACTACTTTTAGATCAGAAGAAAGTGAATAAGAAAAGCCATAATTTGTTACTATTTATTTGTGTCAGGCTATAATTTTCACCACAGCCCTCTAAAATATCTGATGTTGCTATCTCTGGTTCACAAATGAAATATTGGCTCAGAATTGAAGTTACATGCCAGGATCAGATCTGTATAGATACAAAATTATTTTCAAAATATTTCTGAGTGGATTTTTCCCAATTAGATGATCCTTCTTGTTCTTAGGAATTAAAAATTTGAAAAGCTGATTTGACCCAGATTCCTAGAGTTAAGAGTATTTATATTTGCTGAAACCGGTTTGGCTCAGTGGATAGAGCGTCGGCCTGCGGACTGGAGGGTCCCAGGTTCGGCTCAGAATTGAAGTTACATGCCAGGATCAGATCTGGTGGGAGATGTGCAGGAGGCAGCTGATTGATGTTTCTCTCTCATTGATGTTTCTAGCTCTTGTTCTTAGGAATTAAAAATTTGAAAAGCTGATTTGACCCAGATTCCTAGAGTTAAGAGTATTTATATTTACTTAAATCTTGCAATGCAAGGGTCTCTTCTAAAATATTCAGAAAAGATTTAAGAAGCTAAGTTCATTTCCTCATTCCCAAAGTTTCAGAAGTCAGCAGAGCTAATTTTATGTCTATCATTGCTCAAATTGAGGAATGAATCAATGTACTAAAATGGTTGATACTAAGGGAAATGTTTTTGAGTACACTCAATGTGTAGAGCCACATTGAAGGCTACAAAGTGGAGAAGGTAACACTTCCTAGTGGGGTGATCTTGGACAAGCTTCTTGATTTCTCTAAGCCTCAGTTTTCTTTATCTGTCCAATGGGAAAGCCTTTCTCATAAGGTAATCTTAAAGATTAAATGAAATAATTATGTAAAGCAGTTGATATATTTTCTACCATGAAGTACCAAAGAAATATGGTAGCTATTATTGTTAAGTATATGCTATTATTGAGTATATGAAATCTTGAGATACCTAGGGGAATAGAGACTTAGTGGGTATGAGAGGGTTGTCTTTGAGTATAATTTTACTTATTTATTTTAAAATATATTTTTATTGATTTCACAAAGGAAGGGAGAGAGACATCCTATATAATAAAAGCCTAATATGCTAAGTGTCCGGTCGTCCATTCAACCAATCAAAGCATAATATGCTAATGATATGCTAATGTAGCTCAACTGCTCACTGTGACGTGCACTGACCACCAGGTGGCAGATCCTCCAACTGGTGGGTTAGCTTGCTGCTGGGGTCCGGCTGATCGGGATTGAACAAGACAGGCCAGACACGCCCTGGAGCCCTCCCGAGGTCCCTCCCCAGCCCTGATCGTGCACTGGTGGGGTCCCTCGGCCTGGCCTGCGCCCTCTCGCAATCTGGGACCCAGAGGGGATGTCGGAGAGCTGGTTTTGGCCTGATCCCACAGGCCAGGCTGAGGGACCCCACTGGTACATGAATTTGTGCACCGGCCTCTAGTCAATGATAAGAGAATCATTGATCGGCTGCCTCCTGCATGCCTCTATTGGGGATTGGGCCCACAACCTGTGCATGTGCCCTGACCAGGAATCGAACGGTGACCACCTGGTTCATAGGTCGATGCTAAACCATTGAGCCATGCCGGCTGGACTGAGTATAAATTTAGCCACTAATCTGGAAGCTATAAGAACTCTAAGAGAGTGAGTAGAGACTTTAGAAGAGATTGAGGTTATAGAACTTATATATGAATAGACGAGAAGTTAAGAGATAATGGGAAAGTAATGTATGAGTAGATTTATTTGACTATGAAGCTGAAGAAGAGTCATGGGTTTGGAGTAGATGATTAAAAAGAGGATAAAAAAGTAAGTAGTAAAGCAAAGGTGAATGTTCAGTAAGTGAGGAAATACAAGGGTTGGTATTTCGAAGAGGAGTTAACAGTTCATGATTAGAAATGGGCAAGACGATACTGCTACAGGAAAAGATGAAAGAGTGAGAAAACTAACTTATTCTAATTAACTTAGTTCTTCCTGTAAAAAGGAAATAGGGAATTTTCATAAAAGGTATTAAGGTTTTATATGTGGGTCCTGGGTTATTTAAAGTTGAAGAATTGCATTGGAACAATTTCAGTCTTCTTACCTCATACCCAGACTATGGTTTTAGAATGCTTAACTTGTCTTTACCACTAGCATCTTGTACTGTCTTTCTCTCCCCCATTCTGTTCAATATACTCAATGACTTCTTTTGCCTCTAGAATAAAGTTTGGAAATCTTGGTTTGGCTTTTGACACTTTCCATGACTGGACCTCAGGACTGATCTAATTTCAACCAAACTGATACACTTGCTATCTCTGGAACATACCCTGTATTTTCAGTGGATCCTTGTTTATGCTAATTGGTAGCTTGAAATTCTTGCCCTTCTTCAGCTTTTGTTTTCTCCTTTATGAAAGCTCATTTCTAAGATTTCCTCTTCCACAAAACCTTCCCTGATTAACAGAGTATTTCTTCTTTTCTCTGTACTTCTATGTATCTATTGTATTATATGGATAGCTTTAATAATATAATTTACTCTGTATTTGTGTTTTAATTATAATTGTGTGTTCATTTTAATTATAAAATTCTGAAGGGCAAAATATAATAACTTTTTTTTTGAATCCTCAACCGAGGATATTTTTCCATTGATTTTTAGAGAGTGGAAGAGAGAGGGAAAGACAGAGAGAAATATCAATGTGAGAGAAACACATTGGTTGCCTCCTGCATGAGCCTCAACCAGGGGAGGAGGAGCCTGCAACCACCGTACATGTCCTTGACTAGAATCAAACCCGGGACCTGCAGGCCGATGCTCTATCAACTGAGCCATACTGGCTGGGACAATACAATAACTTTTTATTATACCCAAGGCCTAGCACAATGCCTTGTGGATAGTAGACTTTCAGATATTTTGTTAGGGTTAGGCAAAATCTACCTGAGAGTGGGAGTGATTGCTGTAGGCAGTGGTGGAAAAAGTTAAGACCTTTCTGGGAGCAGATATTTATTACACTGTTTATATATTATTTTGGCTGAACCTGGATATTTAAGAGTGAATATTACGCAAATCTGAAATGTGGCAGAGTTTATGTCGGTATAGAAAATTAACTTGACTGATTCTGGACCTTAAAGGTTTCATTTTAATTTTCTGTATTTAGGCTTTGAAGCTTCATAAGACATTAATAATGTGCATCTCTTTTTCCAGTTACATTTGCAAATATTATGAACTATACATTCTTTTAAACAGAGGAATTGTGGTATCACAGCAATTACACATTGTATTAGCAACTATCAACTGATTTAATGTGAACCAAACCATTGTTTAATATATGAATAGTCTGTTCATTAAAACCTCTAAAACTTTAAACCTTATCAAACTGTTAAAACTATTTCCAGTATTTAGAAAATACATATACAATTGCCTTTATGAAATGTTTAAATGGATAATTTTATATAGGCAGCTTAGATTCATTTATTGGAGTAGGATACTAAAGAGACCAGATTCATGAATTTGATTCTTTGTGTGCCTCTTCATTTTTTCTAGCCTTGACATTAGCTAGTAACAGTGATAGAGCATAATTGAGCACTTATATGCCAAGTATTATTATTAGAAAATTTCAAGTACTATTCATTAAATATTCATATCTATATGGGATATTATTATTATTACCTATCTGTTAACAGATGAAGAAATTGAGACGGAGATTAAGTTACCTGCCCAAAGTTTGACAGCTAGTAACAGAAACCAAACACATTTCATTGGACTCTTCAAAGTAATTATATATGTGGGTTACTGCAGTTTTGTTGCTATTGCTAAAAGAAAATATGTTGACACTTGTGATGGATTAGAAAATTTGTATGGGGAGGGTATGACTGGTTTCATTGTACCCAAAAAGTGAATCTTGTGATTGAGTTGGGTTCTGAAGTGGAAGTGTATGCTAAATTTGAGGTTACAGTATTATGTGTCATGTCAGCTCCTTTTTAAAACTTTTCACCAAGAAGAACTATTCAATTTTTAATATTAAAAAAGCATATAAGATACACATATGATACAACTAGTACCACAAGCCAAACACAATTTTATTTTATGACATTCATCTATAGGAGATGCAACTTGCTTACTTATGACCTTTGTTGCCAAAATTCAGAAATGAAAATGTTAATGGTAAGGATAAGAGAAGAAAGACTGTGTATAATTTTTTGGTTTTGTTTTGCAAACAGAATCATAAAACTTAACCAGGCTTTAGGAAAACATCTTTGAAGTATGCCATCATGCTTCAGAATGTAAGTAGGCAATAAATAAAATTTTCACTTTTTATAAAGCAGTAGAATATTATCTTTGCTGAGAGTCTATAAGGCTGTTTTGGATGTCAAGAGGCTGATCTTAGAATTGGCAGCTTTTGTTTCGTAGTCAACCCACAGCTTAATCCTGTGTTATTCCACATCTGTTGTCTTCATTTTCTCTATCTGTATACATGCCTCCTGATACAAGCGAGTTCTTCAACAACTACTGAGCCACCTAGTGTGATCTATATTGTAAAGAATAACAAAATGGAAATGGCGGGATACCGTTTGTTTGCAGGTCAATTTCTATGGGAATGAATACCTGGGTAGAAAAGAATTCCTAACTTTTGAGAAGGAAGGAAGAAGGCACGATGATGGCTGTCATTCATTTGTCTTACATATTAATCAAATGTCATGATACAGTAAGTACTAGGATAAGGGAAATACAGACAGAATTCTGTAAGCTCATTACTAATGGTAGATTTATTTCCTGAGACACGGAACTGGGTAGGAGAAGTGGTAGGGAGTTGAGAAATGCCATTTTGGGCCATGTCATTTGACGTGAGGTTAATAAAGTATAGGAGGGTGTATGTGTGTTTAGAAAGATGAAATTTTCACTGAAAAAAACTTTTTCTGTTATTTTTCCAGCACCCTTTTCCATATGCACAAAGCATCTCATGGACAAACTCAGTGAATAATTTTTTTTTTAAAGAGTGTTAGCTTGTATGGACAGAAGTCTATCTCTTCAAGACAAATACTTTGGGGTCCTTTTTCCAGTTGAACATTTCACAGCAGTCCAGGACCCTCGGGTAATGTTGGACTGCTGGTTTCGGCCCCATCCCCGCAGGCCAGGCCGAGGGACCCCACCGGTGCATGAACCCATGCACTAGGCTTCTAGTTGAGATATAACTCACTTAGCATAAATTCACCCATTTGAAATTTATAGCTCAAAAAAATACAATTTATAGCTCAGTAGTTTTTATTATATTCATAGGATTGTACAACCATTACCACAATTTAATTTTACAACTTTTTTTTTTTTTTAAGAAAGAATTGGGAAGGGAGGGGGAGAGACAGGGAAGAGAGAAAAACGTTGATGTTAGACACATTGACTGGTTGCCTCCCGCACATGCCTCAACAGGCCAGGAATGAAACCTGCAACCAAGGTACATGCCCTTGACCAGAATCAAACCCGAGACCCTTCAGTCCTTAGGCCGACGCTCCAACCACTAAACCAAACCAGGGAGGGCTGGAACGATTTTATCACCCCTAAAAAAAACCCCTTGTACTCATTAGCAGTCAATCCCTATTCTCTCCCCCAGCCCTTGTCAACCAGTCATCTACTTTCTGTCTCTATAGGTTTTTGCTTTTTGGGTTTCCTATAGGTAGAATCCAGATAACTTTGATCAGTGATTTCTAGCCTGTATCAGCATCTTGTATATCTCATTGAACAGCCTGCTATGAATAATTTAGCCTCCTTTTTACAGCTTAAATAAGGGTTGTTTTTGCTTCTCCGAGCAGGAAAAAATATTCAATAATTGGAAGACTGTATCCAAATTTAAACCAAGATTCAGGCTTTACACTAGTATAACTTGAACAATTATGTATCACTCATCCTCACCTTTAGTAGTAGTGTTTTTCACTGTGGGTTGCTCAGTAGCCCCCCAGCTTTCCCTAGAATGTTGCTGTGGTAGCCATTTCTCTTCTACCTCAAACTCAGATTTGCATGAGTTCATTAACATGTTTCCCCTTGCAGCTGGCTTGCTGCAACCCTACCTTCTCATTCCTCTAAGCCAGCGGTTCTCAACCTTCCTAATGCCATGACCCTTTAATACAGTTCCTCATGTTGTGGTGACCCCCAATTTCATTGTTACAAATTGAACATAATTAAAGCATAGTGATTAATCACAAAAACAATATGTAATTATATATGTGTTTTCCAATGGTCTTAGGCGACCCCTGTGAAAGGGTTGTTCAACCCCCAAAGGGGTTGCGACCCACAGGTTGAGAACTGCTGCTCTAAGCCCAAGAATGAGGAAGAATTAAAAGCAAGAAAGGGAAAATAGAAGAGACTGATCAGGCTGGGGAGGGACAAGGTGGTAAGAGTAGGAGTAGAAATGGTATACAATTTGCAAGAAGACTGAATTTGTGGGAAGAAGAATGAAACTTGGCTGCTGCTTAGGAGAGAATAAGACCTAGAGGGAAAGACAGAAGGCAAAAAAAAGACATAGAAGCCAAAGATGTTATGATGTAATAGAAGAAAAGATAGATGAAGTTTTTTAAATGTTCAGTTCTGAATTTTGAATATTAGTGATATGTAAGTAAAGCACAAATGATAATTTCATTTTCTGATGAGGATTAGTAGTACCCTTGACATTGTTTCTTTCCAGAACTTTGTGTAGACATTCTGAAGCTGAACCATAGTCATGTCTTTTGGGTTGTTTGAAGATCTTCAGGTTTGAATCAGTGCAGAGTTAGAAACTCATTTCACCTTGGGATTATCCTTCAAAGAAGTCCCACAGAGAATTAAAGGCACCATCCCCTGAGGTTTTCTAATTGAAAGGGCAGAAATCCTCTTCTGGGTGCCTCATGTTCAGTGGGCTGCTTCAGAGATCTAGAATTAGCCAGAGTTTGGCTACTAATTGAGAAGTTGCCATTGCCAAAGAAAATCTTATTTGATTTGATACATAAGGAATGTTTTGGTTGGATTAGAATTGTTAGTGAGATTTTAAGGACAGTCAGTAAAAGTGTCTCAAAAGAGCCAGAATCCCACATGTAGTTTTAAAGTAAGTAAAGTCATATAATAAGCAAACTGGAAATTGGGGAAGAGGCAAGTGCAAACCAATAGGAATTGTTAGTTCCTGTATGTGACCACTTGGATGAAATGTTTCAATCCCTGTATTCAGTTCCTTGATCAGAAATATTGCCTATTATATTTTGTATATAACTTTTTCAAGGACCTGGTGATGTAGATAAATTACTTTTTTTTTTCAGAATAACTGAGATTTGTTATTTAACAGGTAAATTGTATTATATAATTTAAATGAATGTTTTTAATATTGGAAACCAAGTTTAACCAAATATCTGTGTATATAATTTGTTTTAATAGCAAGTATTCCTTTCTTAAAGAGCTCTATATACAGGGATGGGCAAAAGTAGGTTTACAATTGTGGGTATGGAAAATAATACAGTAATTAATAGAGAATAGTACAAGATAAACTGTTTCGTGTACTCAAACTATAAACTTACTTTTGCCCACCCTGTACATTTGACCCTTGAACAACACAGCTTTTGAGTGTTGTCCCCATACACCAAAAGGTTGTGGGTTTGATTCTTGGTCAGGGCATGTATGGGAGGCAACCAATCGATGTTTCTCTCTCTCTCTCTCTTTCTCTCTCTCTCTCTCCCACTGAAATCAATAAAAACATATCCTGGGGTGAGGATTGAAAAAAAAAAGAATGCAGTATATAATAAAGCATACAAAACAAGTTTTATCGACTGTTTATGTTATCTATCGGTAAGGTTTCTGGTCAACAGTAGGCTATTAGTAATTAAGTTTTGGGGAAGTCAAAAGTTATACTCAGATTTTCAACCGCATGGGGGAGGGCAGTGGTCCTAACTCTCATATAGTTCAAAGGTCAGCTATAAATTTTCATAACTATTTCCTATATTAGTTAAATTATAGAAGGAGAGTCTTAAGAATAATTGTTGATTTAACTGACTAATCTGTAGTATTGCCCTTTATTGAAAGAATATTTAATCAGAAAACCTGTGAAAATTTAGTCCTGAGGGAAATTGGAGAAACATAGAGACCATGATCCTTAGAACTGCAAACTAATAGGTCTTAAATTTCTACCTTAACTAAAGAAAGACGTGAGAATTTAAAGATTGCTATGATATAAGTATATTTAGAAAAAAATGAAATACCAGAGAAGCATTTGTTCAGTGAGATTAAGCTTTACTATATGGGATTAAGGTAACATTATTTGGCTGGTGTTTTCTGATTTTTTCAGTAGAATGTGTTGGTATTAAGAGTCTACAGAACTCTATTATAATATACTAGTAGCCCGGTGCACGAAATTCATGCACATTGAAAGGGAATTAATTAGAGGAATGTAATTTGGACTCACTATCTAATATTAATAATATGTGAGCGTGAGGCAGTCCGCATTTCTGAAATTCAATGACATGAATTTTAGCTATTACTTTGCCAAATTAATGGAATTTACAGATATCATTTAAAAGAGCATCCAGCTTAATATTAAAAACTCTGGGTACCAAGTCAGGTCTGTTTTCAACTTTTTGCCAGCGTTGTAAATTGCTTGCAATATCTGCCCATTTGGGGTTGCATATCATGGTTATGAATAAATCGGGCTTGCCATTCTTCGTTACAATTGCCATAGCATCCTGATATTGCTGCTGCATAGTTCTGGGACTACCCTCAAAAGATGATAGAAGTATTATCATTTTACCAATCGGCACATTGTCATTTTCAGATCTAGATTTGAGATAATCCATCAAACCACTATGTTTTTCAACTCTCAACTTAGATTGGTTTGCTTTGATGAAATCCGATTGGCCTCCATTTTTGAATATGAATCCACGATAAACTGTTAATTTTCCTGCATTTAAAATAGGATTGAACGTGTCCCACACAGAGAGATGAAATCCATAATACTGCATTTGTGTGACTCGTGTCCTTACATTTTGTCTAGTATTATTGTCGATTACACTGTTGTCTCTTTAATGCAATATCTGTTCCCCAGCCTTTTTCACCATGTGGAAAAAGAATAGGATATGTCATTGCATCTAATATAGGAAACAGGATATTGATTTGTTTCATTTTAGTGGCATTTGGATTATTGGGATCTGGTTTACAATGAATGAGCAAGTCCCTTTCAAAAGGAGGTTCTCCATCTTTGTTTTTAAATATGACAGCAACCTTGGTTACACTGGGAGAATTATATCTACCTGGGTCACTGTTACGGTCATATTTAATTGCCATTGTTTCTTCTGTGGGAGCAATACCTTTTGCTGCTGCTTTAGATTGGGCTTCCTTTTCTACCTCATGTAGCATCTTGTATGATTTTGTTAATTCATTTATTTCATGCATGTGGTTGTTGATGTTGATCATGAGTCTTTCTGAGCAGCCCTGGTTTTCTGGCATTGCTAATCTTTTACTTGTAGCTTTGGCTGTATCCAAAATAGAGTTGAGCAAACTTCTGAGGAACACCATCCGAAGGATGTAAAGTTCCAGTACGGTGATAAACTTGTCCGTGTATTCTAAAACAGTATGGCCCATATCCTGATGGCGATGCAATATTTGCACCCATGGAAGCAAAAGCAAAAGAACTATTTATGGAACGAATATTTTCCATGAAATTTTTACTGTCAGAATTTTCGTTTGTCATTAATCTTTTTAAATATCCGGGTAATCTGGAAAATGTATATCATTTGGACAGACTCTCTTTGCTACAACATCGAGTAAATTTCCATTCCCATTGGATAGTTTTTCATCAGAGAAATTTAGTGATAGGCACAATTCACATTGAACAGTCATTCCACCACAACTATGTTTGAGAATTGCATCCTCATGTACTCCATTTTTGCCGAGAAGGCAGTTCCTACCAGTATTGGTAGTACTTGTTGATGACTGTTCTCTAGACATATTCTGTCGTCGCCACCACCTTCTTTCAACTTCAAAGGCATGTTGGTCTTTAGACATTTTCTGTCGATAACGCCGGTGTTTTTCGGCATCAGAGTGACGTTTTTTCAGTAGCTGGTGTTCAGATACATCCTGTCGCGGGTGCCGCCTTCTTTCAAGATCAGACACACGCTGCTCTGCAGACATTTTCTGTCGATAACGCCGTCATCTTTTGGCTGCAGAACTACGTTGTATCAACATTTGTTCTTTACACATAGTCCCACCTCTCTACTGTCACGGTCTGAGATGCAGGTGAATGAGAGTCCTGGCTGTCAGGCCACTGAGAGCTATCTGACCAAAGGCTGATTCTGGCAGATTCTGTGGGGGTGGGACTTCCTCCTCCCTGCTGTCAGTTTCCACAGCTGTAATGAGGAATCTGGGGTGACAGAGGGAGCCACGTCCTCCAAGCCACCCTCTCTCTCGCTCTGCTCTATGTCCAGCGGTCTCCTGCTCTGCCAAGTCCTCCAAACCTCCCGCTCTCTGCCCGCTATCCTGCTCTGCTCTCTCCGGCAAGGTCCTGGGAGCCCACAGGTGTGGCTTGGCGTGGCAGGCCTCGCCTCCTGGGCCGGCAATGGTCCCGGGAGCCCACAGCCGCCGTCGCCTCCTGGGGTGCTTGACACCTGCGTATGCAAATTAACCACCATCTTTGTCAGGTTAATTTGCATACTCACTCTCATTGGCTGGTGAGTGTAGCGGAGGGATGGTTAATTTGCAGGTTTCTCTTTTATTATATAGGCTAGCCAATTCCAGGGATTTAACATAGAGATTAGTTAATAGTAGCTGGACTTCCAGAGGTGTCAATGTCCTAGTCTTAAATTTCTAGGTTCCTGCATCTGTAGAGTATTTATGCTATTTTACTATCATTGGAGAATTTTATTTTTCTTCCCCTTTCTGTCATTCTTGGTTGAAGCTTTTTTTTTTTTTAAAGCAAACATTTTTTTTATTTTTTAACTCAATGAACTAATCTGCATTTGTTTCTAATCCATTGTTTAAGTCATCCTTTGAGTTTTTAATACCTCGATTTTTTATTTAATTTCTAAAGTGTTATTTAATTCTTTCCCAATTTGCTTGATAATTTTTAAAATACTTTCTCATTTTTCTGTTTCTTTTTTAAAACCTTGTTAAACATTTCATACATATTTATTTTATATCTTATATTCTCTGATTCCAATTATCTGAAGTTTTAAGGGATATATATTTATTATATGTTAACCCATACTCATAGCAGCTTGTTTCCTTCTATATTTGGTGATTTTTTTTAAATAAGCTCGCTAGAGGCCCGGTGCACGAAATTCGTACACTGAGGGTGGGAAAAGTCCCTCAGCCTGGCCTGCACCCTCTCGCAGTCTGGGACCCTAAGCTGGCAGTCAGACATCCCTCTCACAGTCCAGCACCCCTCGCTTCTTACTGCCCGCCTGCTCGCTGCTCCTTACCTCTCGACTCACTGCTCCTTAGCACTGTCACGAAGGTGGGAGAGGCTCCTGCCACCACCTCTGCACTCGCCAGCCGTGAGCCTGGCTTCTGGCTGAGCAGCGCTCCCCCTGTGGGAGCGCACTGACCAACAGGAGACAGCTCCTGTGTTGAGCATATGCCGAGTGGTAAGGAGTGAGGGGTCCCAGACTGCGAGAGGGATGTCCAACTGCTGGCTTAGGGGGAGCGGGCCTAAGCCAGTAGGCGGACATCTCCTGAGGGGTTCCAGACTGCAAGAGGGTGCAGGCCAGGCCCCCCCCCCCCCCCAGTGCATGAATTTCAAGCACCGGGCCTCTAGTGTTGAGTTAGAGTGGTGAAAGACATCCCTGTCTTGTTCCCGTTCTTAGGGAAAATGTTTTTAGGTTTTGCCCATTGAATATGATGTTGGCTGTAGGTTTGTCATATATGGCTTTTGTTATATTGGGATATGATCCCTCTATTCCCACTTTGCTGAGAGTTTTTATCAAAAATGGGTGTTGGATTTTGTCGAATGCTTTTTCTGCGTCTATTGATATGATCATATGATTTTTGTCTTTCAATTTGCTTATGTTTTGTATCACATTTATTGATTTGAAAATATAGTACCAGCTTTGCATCCTTGGAATAAATCTCACTTGGTCATGGTGTATGATCTTTTTAATACATTGCTGTATTCGATTTGCTAATATTTTGTTGAGGATTTTAGCTTCTATGTTCATCAGGGATATTGGCCTATAATTCTCTTTCTTTGTAGTGTCTTTATCTGGTTTTGAAATTAGGATAATGCTGGCCTCATAAAAAGAGCTTAGAAGTGTTCCTTTCTCTTGGATTTTTTGGAATAGTTTGAGGAGTATGGGTGTTAGTTCTTCTTTGAATGTTTGGTAAAACTCTTGTGAAGCCATCTGGACTAGGGTTTTTGTTTGCTGGGAGTTTTTTTTTTATTATTACTGCTTCTATTTCATCACTTGGCATTGGCCTATTCAGGTTTTCTGATTCTTTCTGATTCAGTTTGGGAGATTGTATTTTTCTAGGAATTTGTCCGTGTCATCCACATTGTCCAGCTTATTGGCATATAATTGTTCATAGTATTTTCTTGTAATCCTTTGTATTTCTGTGTTTCAGTTGATACTTTTCCACTTTCATTTCAGATTTTCTTTATTTGGGTCCTCTTTTTGTTTTGTGAGGAGTCTGGTTCATCAATCTTGTTTATCTTTCAAAGGCTCTTGGTTTCATTGTGGGGGTTTTTTGTGTTTTTTTAGTCTGTATGCCATTTCTGCTCTAATCTTTATTATTTCCTTCCTTCTATTTATTCTGGGCTTTTCTTGTTCTCTTTTTAATTCTTTAAATTGTAGGATTAAATAGTTCATTGCTAATAGTTGTTTTTGTCTTTTTTTTGAGATAGGCCTGTAGTGCTATAACTTCCCTCTCAGGACTGCTATTGCTGTGTCCCAGAGATTTTGGGTAGTGGTGTGTTCATTTTCATTTGTTTCCAGGAAGTTTTTGATTTCTTTCTTGATTTCATTGGTAGCCCATTTATTGTTTAATAAGATGCTGTTTAGCCTCCATGTGTTTGAATGTTTCTTGAGTGATTTTACTGTAGTTGATTTCTAATTTTTTTTGTTGTTGTTGTTATTTTGGGTGGGGGGCAGGGGGAGGGGGAGACAGGCAGGTTAATTACTATTGTGGAAGGCTGAGCGAAATAAATGCTTTAATAAACGTATAACGGGAGAGAAACCAAGATGGCGACATAGGTAAACACCGGAGTTTGCTGCCTTGAACAACCACTTCAAAAATACAACTAAAAGACAGAACGGACATCATCCAGAACCACAGGAAGGATGGCTGAGTGGAAATTCTACAACTAGAAGGAACGAGAAAAGCATACCGAGACTCAGAATAGAAGGAAAGAGAAAAGCATACCGAGACTCAGAAGAGGCGCAGCACGGAAGTAAAATACAGAGGTGTGGAGGTGCATGCGGAGCGGACTGGCGGCTGAGGGCGCGGTTGTCGTTTTCAATCGGGAGGGAGTCTCAGGCTCTGAGCTCCAGTTCCGGGCGAGTCTCTAGGGACCCAGACTCATACGGGAGAAGCGGGACTGTCTGGCATCAGTCGGAACCCGAGGGCAGCTTTCTCTCCGAGGGGCTTGCAGTGATTACTGGGACACTGAGAAGCAGAGCCTCTGAGGGCAAGACTGAGAACAGCCATAACTGCTAGCCCCGCTCTGTGGATCCTGTGGGACCTGCCCCGCCCAAGCCCTGCAGGGAGGCTTTTGCTGGATAGCCGCAGGCAAAGGCTAGATTAGCACCTCCCTAGAGATCCAGGAGCCAGGAAACCCAGAGGTCAGAGTGGGACCATCCAGTTTGCAGCTCCGTGGAACCATAAAGGACACACTCAGGGGGCAGACTCAGTGATCACCAAAGCCCCATTGAAGCAAGTCTTGCCCCAGAGGGGTGTCTCCAGCACAGAAGTTCTCCCCCTGCAGACACAGCTGATTCTCACAGCCAACTGGTCTGGAGGTCAATTCCTCCCAGTGATAACTACAACAATCAAGGCTTAACTACAACAAGACTGTGCACAAAGCCCACAAAGGGGTGCACCAAGAGTGTCCTCCTCAGGTAATTGGGGAGGCTGAACCACTGGGCCCTAGAGGACACTCAGCACAGAAAACCACTTTATCAACACAGGGAAGCATAAAAAATGCCGAGACAAAGAAACAGGACACAAATGACAGAAATGGAGGAAAGCAAACTACTGGATATAGAGTTCAAAACCACACTTTTAAGGTTTTTCAAGAATTTTCTAGAAACTGCCGATAAACTTAATGAGATCTACAAGAAATCTAATGAGACTTTCGATGTTGTGATAAAGGACCAACTAGAAATTAAGCATACACTGACTGAAATAAAAAATACTATACAGACTCCCAACAGCAGACCAGAGGATCGCAAGAATCAAGTCAAAGATTTGAAATACGAAGAAGCAAAAAACACCCAACTGGAAAAGCAAAATGAAAAAAGATTCCAAAAATACGAAGATAGTGTAAGGAGCCTCTGGGACAGCTTCAAGCATACCAACATCCGAATTATAGGGGTGCCAGAAGAAGAGAGAGAGCAAGATATTGAAAACCTATTTGAAGAAATAATGACAGAAAACTTCCCCTACCTGGTGAAAGAAATAGACTTCCAAGTCCAGGAAGCACAGAGAACCCCAAACAAAAGGAATCCAAAGAGGACCACACCAAGACACATCATAATTAAAATGCCAAGAGCAAAAGACAAAGAGAGTATCCTAAAAGCAGCAAGAGAAAGAAAGTCAGTTACCTACAAGGGAGTACCCATACGACTGTCAGCTGATTTCTCAACAGAAACTTTGCAGGCCAGAAGGGAGTGGCAAGAAATACTCAAAGTGATGAATACCAAGAACCTACAACCAAGATTACTTTATCCAGCAAAGCTATCATTCAGAAGTGAAGGTCAGATAAAGAGCTTCACAGATAAGAAAAAGCTAAAGGAGTTCATCACCACCAAACCAGTATTATATGAAATGCTGAAAGGTATCCTTTAAGAAGAGGAAGAAGAAGAAAAAGGTAAAGATACAAATTATGAACAACAAATACACATCTATCAACAAGTGAATCTAAAAATCAAGTGAATAAATAATCTGATGAACAGTATGAACTGGTGATTGTAATAGAATCAGGGACATAGAAAGGGAATGGACTGACTATTCTTGAGGGGGAAAGGGGTGTGGGGGGTGCAGGAAGAGATTGGACAATAATCGCGCACCTATGGATGAAGGCAGTGGGTAGGGAGTGAGGACGGAGGGTGGGTTGGGAACTGGGTGGAGGGGAGTTATGGTGGGAAAAAAGAGGAACCAATGTAATAATATGAACAATAAAGATTTAATTAATAAAAAAAATAAACATGACCTCATTATATGTAAAAATAAATAAATAAACGTATAACATGCATTATGGAGACGCAGGAGACCGTGATGACAGCTGGCGGGGCATTGGGAGGAGCTGGCATTGGAGCTGGGCTTCAAAGGATGCCACGGAGGAGGGGGGAGGAGGGGTACCACAGAGAAGGGGGAGGGTGCCATTGAGAAGGGGGAGGAGGAGGGTGCCATGGAGAAGGGGAAGGGGAGGGTCGATTTCTAATTTCATTCCACTGTGATCTAAGAAGATGCTTGATATGATTTCAATCTTCTTGAATTTGTAGAGACTTGTTTTGTGTCCTAACATATGATCTGTCTTTGTGAATGACCCAGGTACACTTGAGGAGAATGTATATTCTGCAGCTTTGGGGTGAAATGTTCTATAAATGTCAATTAAGTCCATTTGATCCAGTGTGTCCTATAGAGTCTGAGTTTCCTTATTAATTTTTTGTTTGGAAGATCTATCCAGTGAAAGTCAGTGGGTTGTTACAGTCTCCTACTATGACTATCTTGCTATTTCTCCCTTAAGTCCTCTAGAAGTTTTTTTCATATATTTAGGTGCTCCTATGTTGGGTTCATATATGTTTACCAGTGTTATAATCCTCTTGTTAGATAGATCTCTTTAGTATTATGTAGTGATCTTTATTGTGTTTTGTCAGTCTATTTTGTCAGATATGAGTATTGCTACCCTACCTTTTTTTGTCTTGTTTCTATTTTCATGGAAAAAAAATTTCCATCCCTTCACTCTCATCCTTTGAGCATCTTTTATTCTGAGGTGGGTCTCTTGTAGACAGTATATAATTGGGTCATGGTTTGGTTCCATTCAGCTACACTATGTCTTTTGATTGGAGCATTTAATCCATTTATATTTAAGGTTATTTTTGATAGGTACTTATTTGTTGTCATTTTTATTTCTTTATGCCTATGTTTCTGTTTCTTCTCATTATAGCAGTCCCTTTAGCATTTCTTGCAGTGCTTATTTGGTATTGATAAACTCATTTAGCCTTTTTTTTTTTTTTTTTTTTTTTTTTGGTCTGGGAAACTCATTATTTCACCATCTCTTTTGAATGATAGCTTTGCCGGATATAGTAATCTTGGTTTCAGATCCTTGCTTTTCATTACCTTGAATACTTCATGCCATTCCCTTCTGGCCTGTAGATTTTCTGATGATAAATCAGCTGACAGCCTTATGGGATCTCCTTTGTAAGTAACAAATTGCTTTTCTCTCACTGCCTTTAAGATTTTCTCTTTGTCTTTAATTTTTGGCATTTTTTTTTAAAAGAGCATTTGTGGGTAGTTTTAATTTGTTACTTTATTTATTTATTTATTTTGGTTTTTTTTTTTTAAATATATTTTACTGATTTTTTACAGAGAGGAATGGAGAGGGATAGAGAGTTAGAAACATCGATGAGAGAGAAACATCGATCAGCTGCCTCCTGCACACCCCCTACTGGGGATGCGCCCGCAACCAAGGTACATGCCCTTGACCAGAATCGAACCCGGGACCCTTCGGTCGCAGACCGACACTCTATCCACTGAGCCAAACCAGCTAGGGCAATTTTTGGCATTTTAATTATGATGTGTCTGAGTGTGGGCCTGTTTGGGTTCTTCTTGCTTGGGACTCTCTGTGCCTCCTGAACTTGTGTGACTTTTTCCTTCACCAGTTTAGGGGAACTTTCTGCCATGATTTCTTCAGATACTTTCTCTATCCTTAGCTCACTTTCTTCCCCTTCTGACACTCCTATTATGCGAGTGTTGTTCTGTTTCATGTTGTCTCCCTTAAGCTGTCCTCCTGTTTTTTGGTTCTCTGAGTGATTTTTTTCTGCCGTCTTCTAATTCACTGATCCGATCTTTGGCTTCCCCTAATTTGTTGTGTATTCCTTCCACTGTGTTCTTTATTAGTGCTTTGTCATTCTTTATTCACAACTGGTCTTTTTTCATAGTTACTATATCTTTACTCAGGCTGTTGAGTATCTTTGCCATCATTATTCTGAACTCCATACCTGATAAATTTCTTATCTCCATTTCATTTATCTCTTCTTCTGGAGAATTTTCTTGTTCATTTTGGGCTTGTTTTTTTGTCTCCCCAATTTGGCTGCCTCTTTTGGTTTGTATCAGTGCATTAGGTAGTTCTTCTATGACTCCCAATCTCTAGTGCAGAACTCTGCCAGATGCTGTTTGTGACTGGCCTGAGTACCCTGTTTGGAGCTATCAGCAATCCACAGGTTGTAGCTCCTTCTTCTGGGGCTGGGTGCCTTTGGAAAGGAACAAGATGTACACCAGCGTCTGCTTTTCCTAGTCCTGGGCCCAGACAGAGATCAGGCAAAGACTCAAATCCTCTATAGATCTGCCTTTGCCTGCAGTCCAATTGACACTCAGACTTGATTAGCTTCAGGCTGTCAACCACACAGTGGGGTGAGAGGTCTTCCAACAGGGTGGAGCAACTGCCTTTGCTCCTGGCAAAATCCACTTGGATAGCAAAGTTCTGCTGGAGAAAAGATGTTCTCTGCAGCATGAGGGGATGACTCAGCACAGGAAACCAGGGTGTCTGCCCTCTGAGCTCCAACCCCAGTGCTCTTAACCCTGGACTCTTCTTCATACTGCTCCAGTCCACTCTGTCCTCCCTCTGTTGGAGCCCAAGGTGAGTGGCTGCACACAAAGTTTTGTGTGTTAGCCCTTTAAGAGGATGCCTGAATTTGCAGCTGTCTCTCACTGGCAGACAGCAACCCTGCTGCTTTTCACAGTCAGGTGTTATGTGGGCACCATTCTCAATTCTGGTGCTCTGGGCTGGGAAGCCCAGCTTGGGGTTTAGACCCCAGAGTTTTCAGTGGGAACCCTCCACAGCTGGGAAAGCTCTCCGGAGCTTCAGATGCTGTCTTTGGGAGCCAGGCCAGCCCTTTTGTGCCTCCACACTTCCTACCAATCTCTATATGGTTTCTACTTTCCATCCTTGGTTATTAGGGTTCTCTCCAGCTAGTTTTCAGTTGATATTTCAGGGAGGTTTTTCTGTATTTTAGTTGTATTTCCAGTTTGATCCTGGGAGAGTGTCAACGTTAACTTCCACTTACTAATACTCCGCAGCCATTTTGGAATTGCCCTATTTCCCCTTTTTGTAGCATAAAAGTGATTTTCTAAAAAAAAAATAGTTAATACCTAATATAATCAGCTAGTATATTTTACCAGTTTCTAAGGTATTTACTGTTCCTTGTATCACACTCCTGGGTTTACTTTTCTACTTGCTAAAATATATCCTTTAGTAATCATAATAACAGAATATAGCTAGTTTTTGTCTGAAAGTGTATTTTGCACAATATATTTTTTAAAACAAATAAAGAATTCTTGGTTAATAGGTTTATCCCCTTCCTATTAGCACCCTCAGGATATTATTTCATTGTACATATTATGAAAATTGGCAGAGTTGATCTCTGAGAGGGCTGGTCTCTATATAATTGTTATACCTTTATATATATAAAAAATTCCTATTCTGTATCTTGTCACCACTGCTTATTTTGAAAACTTGGGCAAGTCTAAACAGAGATAATGAAATAATATCTGAATCATGGGGGGGATGGTTGTAGCGATGATTACATTAATATATGTAAAGCACTTAGGACAGAGCCCTACATACTTTAAGTGTGATATAAATGTTAGTATTTGTTGTTTGTTTTAGCATTCTTGATGTTCTGAACACATTCCTATGATATGCCTTGGTGTGTGTATGCTGTATTATCTGTGGGTACTCTTTGAAATACATTGTCGATCTGAAAACTCCTCTTTCTTCATGTCTAGAAAATGCCTTAGCTTTCATATCTTTGAATATTGCTTTTCCAGTATTTATTCTTAATCTCTGTGTTGTGTTCTAGGCATTTCCTAATCATTATTTTCCAGTTTACTAATTTACACCTTGAGTTGTTTCTGTGTTTTTCTCCTGTTCACATTCTCTCTCTTTCTGTCTCTCTGTTTCTCTCTTTAACAGCTACCTATTCTGGTTTGATTTTTGAATTTAAAAAAATTTTCCTTCATGTCTACTGTTCTTATTAACTTTAGGAGGCTCCTACACATACTTACTGTAAGTTACTCACAAATTATTATTCTTTCTATTATATTTTTTAATCCTCACCCTTGGATATGTTGAGAGAGAGAGAGAGAGAGAGAGAGAGAGAGAGAGAGACAGAGAGAGAGAGAGAAACATTGATATGAGAGAGAAACATCTTGTACATGCCCTGACTGGGGACCAAACTAGAAACCTAGGTATTTGCCCTGATGGGGAATGGAACCTGCAACTTTTTGGTTTATGGAATGACACTCCCAACCAACTGAGTCACCTGGCCAGTGCTATTTTTTCTTCTAGATTGAATTTCTGCAATTATTGGGGTTTTTTTGGCTGTCCATCTTAGTTTAATTTTCCTCACATACTGGTATGTTGGAATTTGGTTTTGCAGTCTCATGTTAAATAGAAATTAGTTTTGTTTTCTTTAAAAAAGGTGTTTTATTGATTTTAGAGAGAAGAAGGGAGAGAGAAACATTGATCAGCTGCCTCCCACACACCCCATCCCGGGGATCAAGCCCACAACCTCGGCATGTGCCCTGACCAGGAATCAAACTGGCAGGAACAATGTTCAATCAACTGGCCACACAACTGGGCTATTTTCTTTCTTTTCGCCCTTCGTATTTAATGTTTTTGCATGTGCCTACATGTTGTCCCTGGGGTGCCCAGTTTGAACCATGTCTTACGTTAAACACATGGTTCCCCTCATTCTTGATAACATCAAGATTAGGCTTATCTCAGACAGTCAGAGAAAGACAAATATCGTATGATCTCACTTGTATGTGGAATCTAATAAACTGACGAACAAAATAGAAACAGAGTCATGGATATATGGAACAGACTGACAGCTATCAGGGAGGAGGAGGGGTCTGGATGAAAGGTGAAGGGATTAGCCAAAAAAAAAAAAATATATATATATATATATATATATATATATATATATATATATATATATATATTACACACACACACACACACACACACACACACACAGAGAGACTCAGACAAATAGCATGGTGATAAGCCAGAGGGAAAGTGGGAATGTGGGGGGATAGGTGGAAGAGGGCAAGAGGGCTGGGGAGTGGGGATGAAAAGAGACTTTGCTTGGGGTGATGGGTGCACGATGCAGTTGCAGATGTTTTTCTGGGTTGTACACTTGAAACCTATATGGTTTTGCCAACCAGTGTTACCCCAATAAATTCAATTTTTAAAAAATGGTTAGGCTTTTATCTCTTTATACTTCTGTTCACTAAGCACATACTAGTAACTTCAGTGAGCCTGGGGTCTATCCCAGCCTTGTACAGGGACGTTGTTAGGCCCTGTAGGATGTGGACTTCTCTCTGTCGCTGTTACTTGAGCCCAAGTTTCACAGTTTCAGCTTCACAAAGTACTTTGTATCTTAAGAATTTATCTTTAGCAAAGGTGACTTGGTCTCTTAATGTTCTGTGTTATAGTTAAAATACTTTAAAAATACATTTGAAACAGAGAAGCACTTCAAAATGTAAATACGTAATATTTATATGAAAGTCAACATTTAAAATTAATGTATATCATACATATCCTTCAGAAAAGTACCAGTTTGCTCTCCTATGTACGAAAAGGATATATATTTACTTCTTTGCCATTAGTAGGCATTGTAAATTTTTACTCTTGATAAAGTAATATGTAAAAACAAATTTGTGTTTAATGGCTAATGAAATTGGTGGTCCATATATTTATTGGCCATTTGAATTGTTTGTTCATGTTCTTTGTCCATTTCTTTTCCTTTAAATTGTTCATTTTGTTGTCTTATAGGAGCCTTTTGTCTATTAGGAATATTAATTTGATTACATACACTGCAAATACTTATTTAAAAATATTTGCCATTCAAGTTTCTGAGCTTTATAGTGTAGAGATTTTATTCTCTGGAGTCACATTTTATTCCTTTGCAGTCAGTCTTTCCCTTTTTGCTATTGATGTCATACTTATATTTAAATAAAATCCTTTTCTATCATAAGATTATAGAAACATTTGCCTACATGTAGTTGCATCATTTTATTATTAGTGTTTCAAACTTAAATCTTTAATTATCTGGTATTTTAAGATGTGTGATAGGAATTCAGCTACTCTCCACAGGAGGGCAAGAGGATATGACAGCTGTTCTAATACTATTTATTGAATTTTTGTTTTCATAGCTCTCTTTCTGGACTGTAAATTCTATTCCACTGATCAATCCCTCTTAAATTGTTTTAATATTAGGTATGGTAAATTCTCATGTTTTGAAGACTCTTTTGGCTATTCCCAAACATTTATTCTTTCATATGAATTTTGGAATCAAGGTCTGGGAACAAAAAGACCCAGTTGTGCCATAGCTGGTTTGGCTCTGGATAGAGTGTCAGCCTGCAGCCTGAAGGGTCCTGGGTTCAATTCCGGTCAAGGGCACATGCCCAGGTTGCGGGCCCGATCCCTAATAAGGGGACATGCAGGAGGCAGCCCATCAATGATTCTCTCTCATCATTGATGTTTCAATCTCTCCCTCTCCCTTCCTCTCTGAAATCAATAAGAATACATTTTTAAAAGAAAAATTGTAAAGGCCCAGTTGTGATTATATTGAATTTCTGATTAATAAGGGCTCGGGTGCAAGGAACGACACTCCTACCGAGCCACACAGGCCAGGGCAATGAGTGATTTTCTGGCCCAGCCTTACAATTTTTCAATTTGGGAATTAGTTTGGTTTTAAAAGACCCAAATGTTCATTAAATTTTCTGGTTATATCATTGATGAATTCAGTCTTATGCTTGTTATAGTAGTTTGTTTTGAAATGTCCAGATCAACTGATAATGGTAGTGTTGTAATGAGACCCAGTATGTGCTCAGAGTAGATTTAAGACTTGATGAGAACTAAAATTTCTCTCAGAAACTTATTTAAACTTTCATGGGTAAATTGAATCCCCCTTGGGGTCTATTACTTGTAAATATATGCCAATTTAATAATTTGACTAAATAAAATATTCTTTAGTAGTTCACTTATGGAAGATGACTATGTAAACATAGTATTTGTAAGTAAATAACTTTTGGTAAGAATTATATTTACATAACCATCTGCTATATGTATGTAGCTATAGTTGGCTCCTTCACCAGGATTCTATAAATTACTCAGAACCCCAGGAGGTAAGATTTATGAATTGCCTATTTTCAGTATATTAAAGTTTAACCACAAAATTAATTTGCCATGACTATATTATACATTTGCTATTGAGCTGGACCTAAAATTTTACATTTCTAATATTTGTATTTCAAAAATTTGGGTTTTGGTTTTAGGAAGTATACCCTATTTATCTTAAAAGAATTATTTATTTGGTAGTTTCATATCTCTATCTGGAAAATAATTTCTGGACTTTTCTATAAAAGAGACAGTCAGGATCCTGTTAGGTGATAATTAGAATCTAGATGTGGCTACGTATGTAGGAATCTATCTTCTATATATATAAAAGTCTAAGCAACCAAATGACAGGTCGGTGGGTCACTATGAAGTGCACTGACCACCAGAGGGCAGATGCTCAACGTAGGAGCTGCCCCCTGGTGGTCAGTGTGCTCCCACAGTAGGAGTGCCACTCAGCTGACCGACGGGCGCCAGACGCAGGGCTCATGACTGGCCGCCGCAGCCTGGAGACCGCAGCAGAGCGGCAGCAAGCCTACCAAGTGGCAGTTTCAGCCCGATCCCTGCAGGTCACACCAAGGGACCCCACTGGTACACAAATCCGTGCACTGGGCCTCTAGTGTAATAATAATTAGTTTCCATTTGCTGAGTGCATCATTTTTGTCAGATTCTATATGGCTACTTTGCACTCATAACCTCATTTAAGTCTTGCGGCAATATTCAGAGGTATTAATATGCTCATTGCACAGATAAGGAATGCTAGATTAGTGGTCATCAAGCCTCTTTAATATAATACCTCCTTCTTTCTCTTTAGCCTAGCTAAAGGTGTCAAGAGATAAGGCAACTTGCTTTACCTTCAGCAGATGGCCTACCTTCACCTGGCTCAGTCATCTACCTACCAGACTTCTCTACTTGTCTAGGCATTATATCTAATATTTTCCACAGATGCCTAGGTTCCAACCCTACCCTGGAAATTCTGATTTGTTAATCTTGAGTTTTCAGAAGGTCCACAGATAATATTTGTGTGGACCATTGCCTTAATAGTAAGTGGTGCTTTAGAGTCAGGCAGGTTTGAATTAGAGTCTTGATTCCTCTAAATTGATCAATTGAGTGACTTTGGCCAAGTTCATTAGTCTAACAAAGATTCTTCACCTGTAAATTGGAGATATTATTATTACACTAGAGGCCTGGTGCACGAAATTCATGCACGGGAGTGGGTCCCCTCAGCCCAGCCTGCACCCTCTCCAATTGGGGACCCTTCGGGGATTGGGCCTAAACTGGCAGTCAGATATCCCTCTCACAATCCTGGACCACTGGCTCCTAATTGCTCACCCGTTTGCCTGCCTGGTCACCCTTAACTGCCCCTCCCTGCCGGCCTGATCGCCCCTCATTGCCTCTGCGTGCTGGCCTGATCACCCCTAACTGCCCCCCGTGCCAGCCAGGTCATTCCCAACTGCCCCCCCTGCCAGCCTAGTCTCCCCTCACTACTCCCCCCCCCCCCGCCAGCCTAATCGCCCCCAACTGCCCCCCCGCCCCCACCGGCCTGGTCTCCCCACGCAGCCTGCTGTTCAGTCGTTTGGTCGTCCCTCACTAACCTCCCTGACGACCTGGTCGTAGGCAGCCATATTGTGAGGGTGTGACGGTCAATTTGCATATTACCTCTTCATTATAAAGGATACTTTATAGGGTTTTTGAGGAAAATGAATGAGATAATGCTTATAAAACACTGAGACGTTTTAGAATTCTTATTTTTTTAAAATATATTTTTATTGATTTCAGAGAGGAAGGAAGAGGGAGAGAGAGATAGAAACATCCATGATCAGAGAGAATCATAGATTGGCTGCCTCCTGCAAGTACCCCACTGGGGATCGAGCCCACAACCCGGGCATGTGCCCTTGACCGGAATCGAACCTGGGACCCTTCAGTTCGCAGGCCAACGCTCTATCCACTGAGCCAAACCAGCTAGAGCCATTAAGGTGTCATCATGTTAATTTTTGTTCAGTCAAAACACTCACCCTACATTTACCAAAGTAATGTGTATCAACTTTGTGTCAGAACAGTACTCTGATGAATACCAACGTAAGAAATGAATGGTGATTAGTTTTCATTATTTACCTTCCATTAGTGGAATTACAACAGGGGCAGAGGAGTAGGCAGGAGATTATTTTATAGTACCAGTCAACCAGACTTCTCTACCAGTGTATTTGTTTGACCCTAGTAGGAAAAGGAACAGGGAGAGGTTGCTGGTAAACTGTTTCTTTCATTTTTCTTCTTTCCCTTTCTCTCCTACCTTCTTCTCAGTTTAGCATCACCAACTTCATCAATCCCCTAGTCTCATAACTGTATCCTGATTTACCTAGGTAATTTTTCCCATTCCTACTCCCTACTACCCATCTCCCCTTCACTTCCATCAAATCTCATTCTATCTTTTTTTTCAGATTGCTTTGTGTTCAGTTGTGACTCATTTGATGACTTGGACCCCAAGTCTCTACATTCTTAGACTATTACTCAAGTAAAAGCCAATCTAAATCCTGACCAACTGTCTCCCTGCCTTGTGTGGGCTCCTTTCACACCAGGAGTTTTAGTTTTTTATTATTGCTAAGCATTAGATTAGGTAAACTTTCAGGCTTGTCCACAGTGCTGTTCATAGTCCCTTTCACCTCCTTTACAATTTATACCTAATGACCATCTATATATACAAAAGCCTAAGTGACCGAACAACCAGTCGACCAGTCACTATGACGCACACTGATGACCAGGGGACAGACGCTTAATGCACAGGATCAGGCTCCCTCCTTTCTGGATTGGGCCTGCAGGGATTGGGCTCCCTCCTGTCTGGATCGGGCCTGTGGGGATCGGGCTCCCTCCTGTCTGGATCAGGCCTGCGGGGATTGGGCTCCCTTCTGTCTGAATTGGGCCTGCGGGGATTGGGCCGATACCAGCTATCCAACATCCCCCAGGGGTCCCGGATTGTGAGAGGGCGCAGGCCAGGCCAAGGGACCCCACTGGTGCACAAATCCATGCACCAGGCCTTTAGTAGAGTATAATAATAGTGATACTTGTTATTAGCACTAGATTAATAGAATACATTACAGTAGATTTGTTAATATGTAAGCTTTGTTACATGTATGTATAATTATTTTGCAACTTGAAATTTGAAGCTGGACCACTTAACGATGATTTAATAACTTACTATCAAAGACTGAAAAACCTATAGAAAAGGTAGAATTTAAGTAAACTTTAAAGGAGGGGTATGCTTTTTTTTTAAGTAGGAAGGAAAGGCAAGGGACTGACATGAGCAAAGGCTTAAAGGAAAGGGTGCAGATTTGGACCTTTGTGAGTAGATCACTTTTTACTTTTTCATAGGTTTGATGGAGTAGGAATAAAACTAGGTGATTTGGAATCAAACTTTGAAAAGTTTTAATGTTTCATTAAGATTTTTGATTTAGTAAGCCTTTCGTATGTCCTGTGAATTAACTTGGCTTTTCTTAATATATACACATACAAGTTAGTTCTGAGATTCCCTGATAAATTCACATGTTTAATGCAACCCCAAACGTGAAGCCTACTTTATATAAGTTAATGGCTTCTGCCAAGTCTTTCTTCCTCAAGTGGTTATGCCTTGAAAAGAGTGTTTGATTCTCCATTTTTATCCTGATGCTTTAGTTCTTTCTGCTTATTGTCCATTCTTAGCTGTTCCTGATCAGTCTTTCCTCCAATTCTTCCTTCTTAATATCCAGGTTCCAAGTAAGCAATACAATGAGTGTCTGCTAATCACAAGAGTTGTAAATTCTTATTGAAAGTTTTTTTTGTATCTCCTTCACTTTTAAAGGGTTGTTGGATATGTATTTTGTTTACAAAATAGTTATTAATTTTCTTGTTTCTCTTCCTTTGCAGACCTAAAGGATCAAGACATAATGGGAGCATTTTTAGACAAGCCAAAGATGGAAAAACATAATGCCCAGGGGCAGGGTAATGGGTTGCGATATGGGCTAAGCAGCATGCAAGGCTGGCGAGTTGAAATGGAGGATGCACATACAGCTGTGATTGGTTTGCCAAGCGGACTTGAAACATGGTCATTCTTTGCTGTGTATGATGGGCATGCTGGTTCTCAGGTTGCCAAATACTGTTGTGAGCATTTGTTAGATCACATCACCAATAACCAGGATTTTAAAGGGTCTGCAGGAGCACCTTCTGTTGAAAATGTAAAGAATGGAATCAGAACAGGTTTTCTGGAGATTGATGAACACATGAGAGTTATGTCAGAGAAGAAACATGGTGCAGATAGAAGTGGGTCAACAGCTGTGGGTGTCTTAATTTCTCCTCACCATACTTACTTCATTAACTGTGGAGACTCGAGAGGTTTACTTTGTAGGAACAGAAAAGTTTATTTCTTCACACAAGATCACAAACCAAATAATCCGCTGGAAAAAGAACGGATTCAGAATGCAGGTGGCTCTGTAATGATTCAGCGTGTGAATGGCTCTCTGGCTGTATCGAGGGCACTTGGGGACTTTGATTACAAATGTGTCCATGGAAAAGGTCCTACAGAGCAGCTTGTCTCACCAGAGCCTGAAGTCCATGATATTGAAAGATCTGAAGAAGATGATCAGTTCATTATCCTTGCATGTGATGGTATTTGGGATGTTATGGGAAATGAAGAGCTCTGTGATTTTGTAAGATCCAGACTTGAAGTCACTGATGACCTTGAGAAAGTTTGCAATGAAGTAGTCGACACGTGTTTGTATAAGGTAGCTAGACTTTTTTTTTTTTTTAAGATAAAATGATTTTATGCCATCTTAATTACTACTCTAGTATTTAATCATCTTAGAACCTGGTAGTTCTCAGAAATAAGATTTTGCCATAATTACAGGATACTCTTCACTATGAAACTATAGGAACACTTTTTATAAATAAACAACCCTGTTACCAAATATACAAGTTATAATCTGAATGTTTAGTCTTTTAGTAACCATGACTACTTGAGCTTTTTAATATTGTATAACATTGTCAAAGATAAAATGATTGTATAAAAAATGCATGTTTTAAAAAGGAGGATAGCAAAAGGTTAGGCCTCAGTATCTATAAATGAAAAGTATTTTAGAATTTTAATGTTTTATTTTTACCTTGGAATATCTCAGTATATTTATTGCTTTGAGACTATAGTCTAATGAATCTGTAGCATCAACAAAGAGAACTGAGCAATCAGTTGGTGTGATGTAATAGAAATAGTCTTGGACATAGAGTCAGAAGAAATTGGTATGAGAATGTGTATGACTTTGGGTAAGCTGTTTAGAAAATCAGTTTCTTTAATTGAAAAAAAAAGGTAAGGAATATTAATACACTGTCTCATGGGGTTGTTGGCATGATCAAATGGGTTCATGTGTGTAGATGAGCCAGCTCAACACCTTTATTTTACAGAGGAAGCTGAAGCCAGAGAAGGCTCTGTGACTTAGGCATACACACCTAAAATCAAGGCTTACTTACTTCTGTTACTTTTGTACTCTAGGGTATTGAACAAAGTATCAACCTCTCAGCTTTTGAATGAAAATAATAATATCTAACTTGGGATTATTAAGTAACTAAATTAATGAACTAATGTATACATATGAAGTGCTGAGTTTACCAAATAGTGTGTACTGAGTACATGCTGTTCCCTATCCTAGAGAAGTTAAAAATGACTTCTAGAGGGTTATACAATTTACTTCTATGGTAGCACTAAGGCTAGAATCTAAGACTTGACTTAGGTTTAGTGTTCTTTCTACCACACTGTTCTCTCTTGTCAGTAATGCTCCTTGACTAATTCTTTGATTGTTTTAAGCAAATATTGATTATGTACAACTCTTCTGAGGCTAAACATACAGAAATAGCAAGTCAACATAATACTCTTTATAGTTTTAAATTTTTTAATTTTAATTTTTTGTTTATTCTCACCTGAGGATATTTTTTCCATTGCTTGTCAAAGAAAGTAGGGGGTGGAGAGACAGAGAAACATTGATGTGAGAGAGGATGTGAGAGAGGCACGTTGACTGGTTGCCTCCCGCACGCACTCTGGTCAGGGACGGGGACTAAATCCAAAGCTGAGGTACGTGTTCTTGACTGGGAATCAAACTCATGAGCCTTTGGTGTGCACGCCACCATTCTAACCATGGAACACATGTGCCAGGGCAATACTCTAGTTTTATATGCACACTGCCAGCTCTACTTAAACTTAATTAAAATCTGATCGTACTTAGAGATCAGTTTTTTTTTATCATCCAACATGAATCGCGTTTATGTAACATTCAGCACTTAAGTTAAAAATTCAATAGAGCCACAACTTAATAGTGTACACTATTAATTTTTTAATTTGAGGAGAATCAAACAATGATGCATATGTTCTTTGTCCCTTTTAGTATACATAAAAATAGCATCTATTTGTTGGGTTTATTCTGTAGCACTTGAGAATTAAATGCTTTTTTGCTAAATTAAAAGCTGTTTTCTTAAGAGAATTGTCAGCTTCAGATATTAGTAAATATGGTTCAGATTCCACTTTTTCTCTTTTGCATTCTACTCTATTTTAAAAATTATTCAGCCCTGGCCGTTGTAGCTTAGTTGCTTGGACATCATCTCATGCACCAAGGGTTGCTGGTTTGATTCCTGGTCAGGGCACATGCTCAGGTTGTGGGATCAATCCTGGGTAGGGGGCATACAGGAGGCAGCTGATTGATGTTGTGCTCTCATGTTGATGTTTCTCTCTTCTCCCTTCCTCTCTCTTTAAAAATAAGCTATTATAAAAAACTAGAGGCTCAATGCACAAATTCTTGCACAGGTGGGGTCCGGCTGGCCTGCCCTGATCAGGGTCAATCAGGCCAGGCCAGCCCGGAGGAGGGGTTGCAGGGCAGTTGGCCGGCTAACTCCACCCCTGGTCGAACTCCTGGTTGAACTCCTGGTTGAGGGGACAATTTACATATTAGCCTTTAATTATATAGGATTATTCAGTACCTTATCATTTGCCACACTTAAATTCCCCAAGATCTTTTATTATTAAATCTTTGTATTGTTTGCTTAAACTAATGATACAAGGTCGGTTTTCCCATATAATGAGATTAAATATTTAAAATGTAAAAAGTTAATTCCAATTACTAATAGGAAGGGGAAGTATGGGCACTCCACATTGATTCAAGTGTTTTAATTATAGTATTTTGAATACCTAGGTGTTTTTAAAAATGAATGTGCTTTCAAAAAGTCAACTTTTTTGAAGTTTGAAAGTTAAAAGCTGGTTTATAAACTTGATATATGTAATTTTACTTCTAATTCCAATTATATATCTAAAGTAAATTAGCCCCACAATTCATTATAATTTATTCTAAATGGAAGTTTGTCAAGTATACATGTAACTACAGGTCATATAGTTAAAAAAAAACCACTGGAATTTTCTATTTTCTTGAATTAAATGAATGTCTGTGTATATGTGTACTTGTCTTTAGATATCATATCACTTTAAGTTAAGTAGGCCACCAACAAATGTTCAGAAATATTTTTGTTTTATAGAATTTTAAAAAATTGTTGCAGTAGAATTTAACTTGTAGTGTTTCAGTCCTGTTTTTTTATAGTGTTGGTTATACTGTGTACTATATGTACAATATGTGTTAGGAGGGGTGTACCTTCCACATATTCATAAATTTCTTTAGAAAATTATAGAAAATATATAGAAAAAACTATATATTTTCACTAAAACAATTATATTTATCATTGGCATGGCTGTAAAGGTTCTCAAGGCTTCCAAGAGCAAAAAGAAAACCAAAATATTTTCTCAAATTTTTTTCTTCCCAGGGAAGTCGAGACAACATGAGTGTGATATTGATCTGTTTCCCAAATGCACCCAAAGTATTGCCAGAAGCAGTGAAGAAGGAGGCAGAGTTGGACAAGTACCTGGAAAGCAGAGTAGAAGGTGGATCATTTAACAAAAAATAAGTTTCTTTATTAAAGAAAACCTCAACACAATCAAACTTTAACATTTTAGCTTTTATATCTTTACATGCCTTTGACATCTAGTGTTTAGTGTACAGAAGAGGGAAAGAGCATTTCTGTAGTAGCTGTTTAGATGTTTGTGATTGTTTTTATCACAGTTAGCAGTAGAAATAACAACTGGTGTGGTCCTGTACATTCTCTTAAGGATACTTTTGTTTTAAAAGGCTCAAGTGTTTGTATGCTTTAAAATTCTTGATGAATTCACTGGTTTGAGTGATTTTATGCCAGGAAAGTAATTTGTGGTTCATTTATTTATAAACATATTATTTATGATGGTGATAATTTGATTACCATCTTTGTAAAGCCGTGTATATGAATTTGAGATCTTTAGGAGTTTTGTTTTTTTATTTTTGTTTTTTAATAACTTGAAGATCACAGCATGGTTGTTAACAACTTCCATGTGCCACCACTTTAAAATTTTTATTTTAAACTCTTTTAAGACTTTCTTGCCAAAGTCATAAACTGCCACACCTGGACAACATAGACCTGAATAGAAGACATACTAGGTTTCTACCTAGCAGAAATATAAATGCTGAATAAAATCAAGAAATAAGTTTGGAATTCTAGGAGTATATTTGTCAGAATTCTGCAAATTATTTTGAGATGATTAGAAAGATGTTTGTAACTCTCGAATGTAATGCCTTTAAATCCTTGAAAAAAATTAAATGATCTTTAATGCAATTACTATTTGATATAAATATTAAATCTCCTCAGAGAATTCCAGTTTACTGCATATATGCCATAAGCATGTAAATTATGCAGTTTCTTTAAGCGGAAAAACTTGGCATGCCTATAATAGCATTAAAATGCATTTTGGGCTCCTAATGTCATTAATTTGCACGTTAAAGACCTCTAATAGCATGTAAGCATTGACCTACACACTATTATATCCTGCTGTGCCTGCATTATTAAAATCAATCTGCACTTTAATTTTGTTTTCTCCCTTTTTACTGTTTGATATCAGTTATAATCAGTCTGATATTAAAATCATGATTGGTTTTGATTTGCAGTACTATCTATAGCTGCTGTTTTTATAGTTCTCCACTTGATAGTGATATATTTAGTACTGTGTGTATGTTACTGTTTAATATTTCATTCATTAGACATACTATTCAATGAGTTTGTTTCCTCACGAAGGGTCGTAGAATTTTTATATTTTAAATGAATAATTTAAATGTAAGTTATTTATATATAATACAGTAAAATAAAATATTTAGTGATACCAAGTCATATCACATTGGTTTAAACTGCTGGTTAGTGAAAAAGTATGAAGCCATAAGAAAAATATGTATTGGGATAAGTTGATATTTAATTTATTGGCACTTTAAAGTAACTTGGGCATATATGTTTTCTTATTGATTTAAAGAAACAATAAGTAGTTTCATTTACTATGAAATGGGATCAAATTTTAGAAATAAATTGCTACTTTTCAATGTGCACTCTTAATTTTGATGCAATTCTAAATAATTGCTGTAGATATATAATTTTGTGGTACACTATTGAGTTTTACATTGCTTATTATTGAACAAGAATTGCCACCTGAACAGTTTACATTAATTCTCAATGTTTTTGATATGTTGTAGTTTTATTACACTTATCCCATTCAGTTGGAGATTAAAGAATATGATATTCTTTACTGAGATTTGATGAGACTACAACTAGAGAATAAATATTACATTAATTAAAGCTATATTTAAAAAACAGAAAGGATATAACTATTTGTATTATAAATATTATATCTTAAAAAGTGAAAAGTACTGCACTTAGCTTCTAAAATAGACATCGAATACCTTTTTTAAAAAATTTATTTAAATACATGCCTTCAGTAAATTGCTGTGACTTACTAAACCTCATTTTATTTGTTTTGAATACTTTTGGCTTCTCTGTCCACATCACAGAAAAGAACAGAGACCTTTCAGCTCTCCTGCTATTATCTGTGCCCATCTAAAACTTGACTCTCTTGGGTTGTGAAAAGATTGAGCTCATAATTTAAACCATATCACGTAAGATTGTGGTCGTACTAAGTCAATTTAAGATTATACTTGTATGTACATATTTTTTAAATCTTTGCTACTGAGTGCCCAAGCTTTAAAGTTGCTAATTTGGAGATAACTGCTAGAATCTCTCAGACTTAGTGGATGGAAGAGCAGAATGTGTTTATATATGAGTATGTGAAACACCTATCTTCTATACATAAGTGTTGTTCAATAAAAGGCAGTTAGTCTTTTTACAATTCTAATTAAAATGTATAGTCCAAGAACAATTAAGGAATACTTATTAAAGTTCTTTCTTTTCATTTTTTTTTAAAGCAGAAAGAAACAAGGCTAGTGTAGTATTAATGGTCAGATAATTTACATGTATTATCCCCTGTGGAATAGGAGATATTAACAGTTTTTAAAGTCTTACATTATTTTTTTAAGAATTTGTCTTCCTGTAATTTTCTTCACAATTAAAATATCCTAATTTATATTTTAACAAAGGAGATGTAAGATAACATCAAGTATAGACGACTCAAGGTAATGATTTTTTTAGACCTGAAACCATCATTGATTGAATTTATCATCAGTGTTCATTTCTATTATGTCTAGTTATCTACCCAGTAATTGTATTGGCTTAGCAGAGACTGTATGTTAAGTGTAATAACAGCTTTAGATTGTGAAATTGTGCAGTTTAGGTAAACATCAAATCCCTTTATTTTTGTACAGCAGATTTCCAGCATTAGAACCATGTAGAATAAATATACTAGATGTTAAAGATTACACAATAAAGGAACTTGGCAAACCAAATCTGAGATCCTTGCTTTTTGTTCAGATTTAAGACTGTTCTTTTTTAAAGGCAAAATATAATAGATGGTAAAATTTGGCCTTAATTCCAAAAGGATAGTTTGAGCCATTTAAAGAAATATGGGTAGTATTGTCTGTCTTTTAATAGGTGGCTTTACGGATGAATTAATATTTTGAGATTCAATCAAAGAATGAAAGATCTTTATATGCATTGTTATTTTAAAGGTATTTACAAATTGAGAACTAGAATGATAATTTTCTTGCCCCAGTGGTGACAAAGAAAATATCTTAGTATAGTAAACATTACTAAAGCAAAAAATTAAACAACTTGAACATATAACTTACACAAATACCTTTGGCATGATCTTGCATTTAGAATTAAATACACTAAAACTTCAAGTAAAGACTTGTACTTAAAGTGATTAGTTTGAGAGTTCTTTAAGTTGCTTGTACATAATTGTTGGTATTCTGTGGTATGAATGCACATGCATGGCAACACTGCAGATCATATCACTATACTCATTTAATAACTGAATTATTGATTTCAAATACAGTTGTATGATTTATCAGTTTTTTTCTTTTTAAAAATTTTGTCATGAAATTTAGACTTTTACATTCTATAGGCTTTGTTCAAATAATCAACTAAGGAAGGAAAAGGTATTATGTATCTGTATTGCTTAAGATACTTTAGACAAAAATTAAATAGAATGATGTGTTAGTACATAACCTAATCTGCACATGCTATTTAGGAATCATTTTGAAATATAAAATTATATGTAAAAGTAATTTGCATTAATATATAATCAGTAAATTCCTCTGTACTTAAACGTTAATTTTTTTTCAAATCTTGAAATTGTTTATGTTTTTTTAAAATCTGTGTATTTTCAGGGCAAAGTTCAGGAAATATATTTCTAGTCTAAAGAGAGGAGCTGATTTCAGAAGTAACTAGTTCGCATCTTAAGAAGACTACTCATTTGTACACACGTATTTCTGATTATATAATACATTGATTTTAACATGAAATTTTGTTTTCACATTTTTGTCTTGTTTATTTTCACTTTGCAATTAATTATGGAAAATATCTTTTGTGTCATTTTGTACATCCCTTTGTCACAAATGTTCAAAGGTCAACTTGATTTTTTTTCCCCTACACCAGTTTAGAAAATCTCAGATATGGTAAATGCCATCTTTAAAAACCTAAGTTATCTTTGTTTCAGTTTTTTTAAAATTAAATTTGGATAACACTTACAAAAAAAGTACTTCTGATTCCCAGAAATCATAAAGAAGCAGGGGGAAGGCGTCCCTGACTTAGTCCATGTGATGCGCACATTAGCAAGTGAGAACATCCCCAGCCTCCCACCAGGAGGTGAATTGGCAAGCAAGTAAGTTACATTCTGCATACTCTTATGTTTTATCTCAGTACATGAAAATGTTATGTGTTTGCTGATTAAATGTATATTTACTAGTACATAATTTCTAAAGTGATGCAATTATCTGTATCCTCAGAACATTTTATTTGTGGTTCAGTGTTTTCCAGTATTAATGATATATGATGCTTGTTTAGAATAGGTATCAGAATGTTATTGTTTTTAACTAATTACACTGAAAGCTGTCCTTAGTGGAGGTTGGATTTCCTTATATAGCATAACTGAGATAATATAGTGAAAGAATTTTTTAAATTAAATTCTATAGCACTACAAAATTCTAAGTGTCATTATTATTCCTATTATTATATTTGATCATGTCAAGCCCTGGATAATTTACCCCAGAGATTAGCATCTTTTTCCTCCTCCATCGGATCCATTTTTTTACATCTGACTTTCCCAGTGTTTTTAGTTGTTGATTGCTGGTAGGTTGGGTTTTGGTGTAAGGTTACATTTTTCTCTTTGCACTTTATCTCACAGAGCTGGACTTACTATGTTAAATATTAAGCTTACATCTTTATAAACTAAAGTGGAGACTTTAAGGCATTTTATAATTTAAGGTTTTAAACATTTTTACCTCAGATATCTATATAATTGACCTATAAGGATATATTGATTAATTTCATTGATTCTCCACTGTATTCTGTAAGTGTAGCCATATTTTTTTATCATCCTTTCACATTTAGTCATTATAAAACTTCCTGTTTGTAGCTTTTGTTTTTAGGAAACGTTTTTTCCCACATGACCTTCTGTGAAATGAATGTCTATAAAATTTTCAAATTGATTTTGGAAGTAGGGAAGCTAAAATACCACTACAGATTTTTTTTTTACGAAATATTATTCAAAAACGAATTCCTAGACTTGTCAGGGAAATGTCATACTTTACATTTCAGTTTGATTTTTTTAATCCTCACCCAAAGATATGTTTTTAGTGATTTTTTTTTTTTTTAAGAGAGAGATACAAACATCCATGTTAGAGAGAATCATCAATCGGCTGCCTCATGCATGTCCCCCCACTGGGACTTGAGCCCACAGTCCGGGCATGTGCCCTGATAGGGAATCAAACCGTGACCTCCTGGTTCATGGGTTGATACACAACCATTGAGCCACACAGGCCGGGTACACTTCAGTTTTAACAAAACTGTTTTAAAGGGGCATTACAAAAAGCACAAACTGAAATGTAAAATATATGTAAATTACTTTACTACCACAGAGGTTGAAGTTAACTTCTAGTTCAAAACAGTCAACTTTTAACCAGAATATATTAGTATATCTTAAGAACTGCTTCATCATTGCCAACTTAAAACCACTTAAACAGTTCCAATAGAAATGGATCATAGTGGCTGATTTTTTTTTTTTTCACTTTTAGTCTTCTGTTAATTAAGTTGGTGGCATAATACATTTTAGAGTAAATTTACCTCTACTTTAACTTTGGGCCTCAAGTATCTTAAAGTGAGGCTCATTTATTGACAGCTAGAAATAGAACTAAAATAATTTCCAAGTATAAAATTATCTTTGACATTTTAATCAACACCTGGCTGTGAGTTATTAAACAACTTTATGCTCTGAAGAAAAATTAACTTTCTGCATTTTTTAAAATTTAGGCGGAATATAATTGAAGCCGTTTACAATAGACTGAATCCTTACAAAAATGATGACACTGTAAGTAGCATTTTAGTTCCCTCTGCTTTCCCTTCCCCTCCACTCTAAATGCATATCCTTCCTACCTGTTTTTGCAGAGTTGTTCACTGCACCCATTCTTTTACACACACCCCTGATTGATTGCTCTGAACTCTGCCTGCACCACAGTTCTAGTGATTGAGGACATAATCATGGTGAGTGGCCACCTCTCTCAAAAAAGAAGAAAGTCCCTTTGAATTATTGTGGGTTTTTTAAGCCTCTACAAGCAGTCAATTTCAAGAGGTTTGCCTCCACTAAACATTTTTTTGAAGTTGGGAATAATATATCTACTCAGGATCTTGATCTGAGTTTGTAAGCAGATACAACAGAACTTCAGAATGCCCATCTCCACTTTTTTATGGTTGGAAATACTTTTGCCAAGAACCTGAAGTACTAATACTTCATTTAAATATTAAAGTAGAGAGTTCTGTTTATGTAAATAGACATTGGAATGCCATTCTTCAATTACGTTTCCTATTACAGTTGTGTTATAGTATGGTTTGTGTAGAAGAGTGGTAATTTCAAATCATTTGGGCAAGTCCTGAAATATTTTATATATTGCAAATGAAGCCTCCTCGAATCTTATATTACTTGAGGTCTTAATCTCTTATGCAATAAAAAGTTTATAAAAGTAGTGTTTTAAAAATTGAGTTTTATTGAAGAAAAAAATATTTAGTGGTTTTATTGGCTTAGAAATACTTTTGGTCAAACTCATGGAAAAATCATATTTCAAGTACTATTGTATTTGAAAACAAAACAAAGGGTTAACAATTTTTTGAAAGATTAAATATTGATATTTCATATACACATATACACATAAGCTTTAAGAAACATATTCTGAAAGTCAGCTTTACAAAACCTATCTTCTTCATTGTCCAGAAAGTATTGTATTTTGGCACCTCTGTGCTTTAATTTAGTTCCTTGTTTTGCTTTGTTTCCTTTTATGAAGGACTCTACATCGACTGATGATATGTGGTAAAACTGCTCATCTAGCCATGGAGTTTATCTTCACCTCCAAAGGAGAGTACAGCTCAACTTCATTGAACCTTTTAACATTCATCCTCATCTTTAAAGAAGGGCATATGACATGGGTGAGAGTGATTACACCAGAGAACTTCAGCAGTACAACAGCTAGCCCAGAACTGATTTTTTTTTGTAAATTTGAGACTTATGTAAACGTGATTTTAAACCATAATTCATGTTGTAAATCAGACTCCAGCAATTTTTGTTGTATGATTTTGTTTTTTGTAAAGTGTAACTGTCCTTGTACAAAATGCTCATATTTAATTATGAACTGCTTTAAATCATTATCAAAGTTATAAGAAATGTTTGGCTTGTTGTGTGACGCAACAGATATATAGATCTTTCAAGTCATGTTGTGTTTGGACTTGGGGTTGGGACAGAGAGAGCAGCAGCCATGTCAGCTAGACGCTCAACTGTGCACATGATTATGGAGAAAAATTCCAAAATCTTATAAAGCCAAGCATCCAGGGAGTTAATTAGAAACTATCTTAATGTTCTTGGCAGTGGGATTGGCATTGTTGATAAAGCTGGTCCCTTCACTTAATTGTCTCTAAGTTGTTCTCTACTTGTTGCCATGAGTATTGCAGGTTATACAGTATATTCATAAGAATATCAGTCTTGGGGCTAAAATGCCTTGATTCTTTGCACCTCTTTTACAAGTCCTTACATTTAATTATTAATTGATAAGCAGCAGCTTCCTACAGATAGTAGGAGACTGCCACATTTTGCTATCATGATTGGCTGGGCCTGCTGCTGTTCCTAGTAAGATATTCTGAATTCCATTTTATCAATAAAGCTTGATTTAACGAACAAGAAATTTAATCATGTATGTGTAATTCCTCCTTTACCTTGCCCTTTTAAAACACCATGCCATTGTAAATGAGAAGTTTCTATGGGAAAAGATGTTAGTCTCTTTTAATTGGAACATCCTGTTACTCAAGGCATAGAGGGAACTGTTTCTTTTCCATTAGCAAGACTAAAAGATTTAAGTCTCTGTTGTTCCTTAATCTATTTTTTAAATGGGTTTCTTTCTGGCTGCTTATTTTTCATTAAGATATGTATCAGCTCGAATTTGCCTACTGTTTAATTAAAATAATTGTCAGAGCTTGACAATCTAACATTCTGTGGTAGGTGTGTGTGTTTGTGAGTGTGTTTGCCTGTGATTTTTAATTGGCCCATGTCTTTAGAATCCAAGTAGTTAAGATGTATTTGTGATTTGAAATATAGCATGTTGATAATATTTAGCTGTTGGCCTTTAAAAATAACTCAAAGTTTAAAGAACTGTAGATATAAAAAAAACTAATTTAATTTAGGCTTAAATTCCTCTGATTAAGCATGTGAAAGTAAGTTTTAAAATCTGTCACATTGAAAAGACTACTGTTCTGTGCCCTTCTGTATTTTTTGTCTCTTTAGGTTGAATATTGTATTTATACCATGTAATTTAATCATTCAGTAGGCAGATTCCCCACTAGAAAAATATTAAAATACATTTGAATACAAGATCAAAACTTTGTGTATAAAAGGTAATATAACTAGTTTCCTTTTGTTTTTACATAATTTGAAAATATACATATTTGTATATATAGCCTTAAAACTAATCTAAAGGTAGGGGAATAGTGGGAAAAGTGATGTGAAATGTCTCAGATTTAAGTAGTTACATACCAACAAAATCTTTTCATTATCCCTCTTATTCATGAGGTGATTAAATGTAACTTAACTGTATTTAATTTATATTTTAATCTAGCATGAATTAAGAAAAACAAGTACTATTTATATTTAGAAATTCATAACAATTGGAATTACAGAACCAATTCCATACTTAATTTACAAATAAATGCTTAATGTCTAAAATCTGTGGTAAAGTGCGAAGTATGATAATGTTTTAAGTTATGGCTTTGCAAGCATCTAAATGTGCATTTTATGAATAGCAGTGCTTGTAGTATAGATTGATTACCAGACATACTGGTACTGAAAACTAAATCCCTATTGCAAGAAGCCAGGTCCTTAATTTTTTTAAGTAGACTCAGTTTTTAGTTCTGGAAACTTCAATTAGTTTTTGAAATGAAAAATCTTAAATCACAAGTAAGATATATGATAGAAAGCTATATTTTAAACCATAACAGCATATGTAGAGCCTTTTTAAATTTAAGGATCTTTAAATAAAAAAAATCAAAATATTCCTCTGTTAAAGTTACTAGTAATGAAATTAGGCTTGGAAGTGAGAGAAAACTGTATGAAGTGTGATCTGAGAAAACTAAATCTTTTCTACATGAGTCAGCATTGCCATATTAGGTATAGTTTTTCATTATTAAAATACAGGAAGAAAATATACATTGTAACAGCAAACTGTGTTCTTCATTCCTGGGGGTAATGGTGGTTGTAGGGAACCAACCACACTTTTAAAAGGCACTTTTGCACCTCTGTTGTGCACTTCATTTTTGTACCACTTAAATTCTTGACCTCCCGCCCCCTTTTGTGTGCTAATTAATTAGCATCTCAGGGCAATGCCTCAAAATTTGTTTGATGTGTTGTATGTTATTTTCTTTGGAGGGAAAAAGTTCATGTGTGATGATAATATACTATTCAACATGTGCTTTCGCTTAAATGTTTTAATAGGATGAACCCACTTTGCTGCTTTTAGTGGGAGATTCATTTTGTATAGCAGACTCTTGTTACCCTAACATTAAAGAATTTCACTGATCTCTTATTGTTTTAGCAAGGTAAACTCTTAATTTCTACTTTCTTAGGGAATATACTTTTACAGATAACAAAAGCAGGTCTTAATATTAGTGTTAACTTTTGAAAATCCTAGAGGTATTTTTCTTACTCAGCTTTAGAACTATTTGAAACATATTTTTAATTATAAAGCATTAACTTGCTTCTAGAGTACTATGCAATGAGTGTACTGCTTCACCGCTAATTTTTTAAAAAAAAATTAACTTAATAACCAATTTGGGTCAAAGAATAAATCAAGTATGTAATTCAGATGCTCTGAATTATAGCAGTACTTTTAGTGATCATCTATTGACCAATTAATAACTCAGCTTTTCCACAAAATGTTTTGAGTAGTTATCTGCAAAATACTGTGCTAGACAAAACATCTTGTACTATAAAGAAATGAATACATAGGTCCTTGCCCTCAAGGAGTTTACATTTGAGTAGAATTTACAACCTAATATATGTTAATAAAACTGGGTCACTCATCCAAAAAAATAGTTAATGTCCACCTACTGTCTGCCAGATACACACAGGTCTCTACCGTCTCTACCCTAAGCAGCTGATTTGTACTTCCTTTATTCACTTAAAAATCTGTTTATTTTCTCCACAAAGTTAAAAAAGAAAATTTTGCTCAGCATAGGAATAAGGTTGGACTGATGAAGCTCAAGTCTATTCAGTATGCTTGACTGCCTTGAACAGATAGCCTTTACTCGCCTGCTGAGAGCAGCAAGTCAGAGAAAAGGGTAATGGATTTCATAGCACTCTGCAATCCTGGAAATTTTGGTGGATTTTGAAATTTTAGCTAAAATATATATATTTAGCTAAATTTATCTTATTTAAGTAAAACTGTTCTTTACTTGAAAACATACTGCCAGTGCTAATATCTAATTTTAGCTAAATGATTACTATGTGTTTTAATTTTTAAAAATAACTTCACTGCCTATTTTTATTGGACAAATTCATATGGGAATTCAGTTTGTGATTTCTGAAAGAAATGATTAAATTGGTTAAGGGTTTTCTCTTTTGTTTTAATTTTTAATTTCATGATGTATATGCTTTTAATTCATAAAGTTTGAGTGAAAGGTTTAAGCCTTTTAATGTTTTAGTTGCTATTTGTACAGTTTTATGTTAGGATTTGGTATTAGAAAATACTCTGTAAATATTTCAGGATATAAATGTCACTCATTTGAGGTTTAAGGAACTTTAAAGAGTTTCATATACTTTTGCTTGCAGATCCTGCTGGTGAGGTGACCATTTTTTAATTGAGTCATCTAGTCTTTTCATTAGTAAGGGTTTTCTTGTGGGTTTGTTTGTTTGTTTTTAGGATTTAGGAAGACTTCTTTATAGCTTAAAATTTTAGAAGCCTAATTTTACTTTATTTCTTTCAATAATGTGTCATGAGTTTTGGATTGTATTTGTTTTAAATTAAACATTACTTCAGAATATGCTTGAAATATTTAAGAATACATTTTCTAAATGTTATGATTATAATACTTCATTGTTTGTTAATGAGAATAATGTGTCAGTTAAGTGTTATTACTGATAGAATGCTCTATGCAGAAATGATGAGAAGCATTAGCCTCCACTTCATTGTCAAATGAACATTTCTACTTTTATTCAACTCAACACAGATTATTTCTCTTTTACATGCTTTATATATTAAACTCGTGGCTTCTGATCTCATCTTTTTCTAATTATATTACCAGCAGTTAGGAGTGTGCCAATTAGAAAAATTCAACTGTATTGAAGTTGTAGTTGGAAACTTATACTTTTAATTAATTGGGGGGGGGGGATGTTTAAATTGATATAATAACAAAGAGATTTTTTCCCCCACACTTATTCTGTATCAAATGTTGCTTCATTTCCTGTACTAGCCTCTTGGTGTTTTCTCTCTTTCTTCAGATGGAAACTGGCCAATTTCTTTTTTTAAGCAAGAAAACCTAATGTATTACCTCACCAAAGCCAACAAATAGTATATAAAACGGCCAAAATTAAGAAAACTTGGGAGGTGGAGGAGTGGGGATATGCCAGTGAGGATAAAGAGGAGAATTAATTATTTTTAAAGTCATAGGAAGGTCTTTCTTGGACCCAGCTATATATTAAAAACTGTTGCATTACGTAAACCTGCAAGAACCAACTTTGCTTCTTCAGATAATATGATTTTTCCACCAAGGGAAATAATGATAAAAAAACTACTGCTCCTTCAACATAGAAACTACTGAGAAAAATGAATGCAATGTTTCTTCACCACAAAACCCAACCTTCAGTTCTTTTCATTGCTCCAAACCCAGTATTTTACTAATAGCTTTGTCATTGAACTAAATGTTTAGAAAAATTTAGTTTTTCCTTTCTTTTTACATAGTTCTCTTGACCCAGTAAAAGACATTTACTAACGTTTGCATTTGTATGGTACTATCTGAAGTTAGATTTTGTAGGAGATTGGGTAATGATTAGGTTTAGGTATAAGCATAAATTCACTATAGCAATTGTTCTTAATCTTTTAGGGTTATAGGCCCTTTGAGACTGGTGAATCCTAGGGACTTCCTTACATAACTCCACAAAGTATACAATATTGCGTGGTTTAGGGACCCCTGCTTAAGATCCCATATAATCGCACAATAGGGCATCAGCTTTTTTCCTACAAAGCCATAAGAAATACTTCAAGGGCATCAAAATAATTTGACTCTTAAGGAATTGTTCCACTTTTTGAAAAATAGAGGAAGTAGAAGTGGGCCTACCCTGGAATCTGACATTAAAATATGCTTTTTAAAGGTTGTGTTTTGAGGAAATGGAGAGTAATTAAAGGTGAAAAACTAGTATGAGGATAGTTTCAGAGGATAACATTATTCTCTGATTTTGCCACTTTCGAAAGTCAACAGGAAAGAGTTAAAACAGAAATTGAGTGTTTCTGGAAAGTTTCTGACCTTCATGGTGCAGATGTAATATATTCACAACCAACATACTTAAGTCAGATCTCAGATTTTGAGCTTCCTGGTGTTAGAGTTCATTAAATGTTTAATTCACTTCAGATTCCAAAGAATTAGATATTTACTTACTGATACAGAATGTTAACATGCAGCCACCAATATACAGGATTAATGAGATTTCTACTAAAATATAACTACCATGAAAAAATTCATTAGCTTGTAGCATTTGTTGCCAAAATTGGATGTTTAGTTATAGCTTATTTACTTCCCATTTATGGGACTTTTTAACAAAAACCACTCATTGTCTATGTTGTTGACTAACTTAGGAAAATAACTTGTTTGTAGTAATATGTCCTTTTCTGCTTAGTTTCACTCTTGAAATGATTTCTCCTAATTTGTATAAATGTTATGAGTGGAGAGACCATATACATATTAGAAGCATGTTGTATAATATATAGATTTTTTAAATCTGTAAGTGTAAAAAAAGCTAATACAACTGCAGAAATATTTTTCCTAAATACAGTGTATAACAAAATTCTCTACAGTAACTCACCCACTCTTTACAGTTTTTGTGATCCAAACTTTTGAAGAAATTTCATAAATGTATATTTTGTATTATGTACCAATTCCTGTTCCAAGGAAAAGAAGTGAATTCAGTTCTAACTTTAAGAATGTACTTTTTGTTTTCAAGTCCGTTGGAGAAATTTCATTCAGCCTTTGAATGGTTGCAAATTATATGTGAGATGAAAAGTAGAAATAATCTCTAGTTTGCAAAACTGGTGCCATTAAGTAAACAGGCAATTGCATAATGTGTGAGTATTTATGATTGATATTAAAAGCAGCATTTTTGTTCTGGCTAGAAAAGAAACCTGGACTTTTTAAAACATATATATTTTTATTGATTTCAGAGAGGATGGTAGAGGGAGAGAGACAGAAATATCAATGATGAGAAAGAATCACTGATTGGCTGCTTCCTGCATGTCCCCCACTGGAGACCGAGCCTGCAACCCGGGCATGTGCCCTTGACCAGAATCAAACCTGGGACCCTTTAGTCTGCAGGCCAACACTCTATCCACAGCCAAACTGGCTAGGGCTGGAAATTTTTAATTAGTTATTAGGAGACCTTACGAAATTTTTTAAAAATTGAAATTGGTTAATTTGCTAATAAAACAATGGATCTGATAGTAACTGTTTGAACTACACCTCCTGTTTCTTCTTGATTTAAGGAAGAATACTGAAAGTCAGTAAGTTTGGATTGATGGTTATTTGCAATGAACACATTCCAGAAATAAAGGAGCCAAAGTTACTTCCTTTGGCAAGATCATTCCCGTTGTCTTCTTACAGATGATATATATATTTCTTATTCCCTTGAAGAGTTGAGATTGGGAATTAGGAGTAGAACTTCCCCATATAGTATCTCTGGTGTAAACTTTGACTTAGATTGCAGCCCGCTTTGTGGTAGACATGCGTGTGTGTGTGTGTGTGTGTGTGTGTGTGTGTGTGTGTGTGTGTGTGTGTTTTAGGATGCTTACTTCCTCTGCTGATTACGTTAAGTGGTTGTATTACCTGTGTTTTTTCTTGTCTAAAAGTGTGACTTAGAGGCTTACACAATTAAATTAAAGGGACTTTAGAGTAAGTTGAATTAGTGATGTAAGTGAACTTCAATGACTGCAAGAACTTATTTTGTTTGTTGTAAAATTTTTAATGAAAGCACAATAATGAGGCCTCCTAACCAAAGTCTTTAAAAGTAAGTAAGATTGCAGCAAATAAGGATTTACTTAGCTATATGTAGCTAATACCTGTTCACTTGCCAAGGTGTATCCTTTTGTTTTAGTTTTTCATTTGAAAGTTGAAGCTAGGTTTATTTGTTTTTAGTAAAACATTTATTTCAGTTATTCCCCCCCATACTTGATTACTTCACTGAGAAACTAATATTGGGGTACTCATCTTTTTCTTTTTCCCTTTTTACTGCTATTAGCTCATACTGAAATTTTCATCAAATCACAGAAATTTCTGTTCCAGTTAAAAAGTCTGTTTGTAGATTAATTACCCCAGAAAACCTTGGCTTGCGTGCCCTCCATAGGACTTTTGTTTACTTGCCACAAAACATGTGCTATGCTACTGCTTGTTGTATACATGAGAGTTATATTTATTTGTCCTGATACCTTATTAAAATGATTCAGAGTTTCTAAAAAGCTTTTTATTAGTTCATGTGTTTCATGTTAATAGCTGTATTGTTACCTAAATAGTGGATTTACTAAGCACACCATGTGTGTCATCTATTCTCTGCTATATTTTAGGTCCAGGCTTGGGTCTTCAGACCAAAGCACTTCCCCTATAACTTTCCTGGTAACTACCCAAAATATTTTCCAGGTGTTAATTCAAGCCAATGAAATTTCCAATATTTGACCATCTACCAAAATGGCAGGGTTTTTTAAAAAATATATTTTATTGATTTTTTTACAGAGGAAGGGAGAGGGAGAGGGAGAGAGTTAGAAACATTGATGAGAAACATCGATCAGCTGCCTCCTGCACACCTCCTACTGGGGATGTGCCCGCAACCAAGGTACATGCCCTTAACCAGAATTGAACCTGGGACCTTTCAGTCCGCAGCCCAATGCTCTATCCACTGAGCCAAACTGGTTAGGGCCAAAATGGCAGTTTTATTTGGATCAATTTACCAGTTTCTGAAATTAGTTCTTGAATGGCCAGATTACAAGTCAGTACTTCTCATTTATATTTCAATTTAATCATGTCTCCTTAGAATTGATCCTGAAGGGGAAAATAAGACATTGGGGGGGGGGGGGTAGCTATCTGAATCTGTGCCAGTAACCTGCATTCTGACACACTCTTACTTGCCAATAAACACCATTCTTATCTGTGATGCCTGTCCTGCATTGCAGAACCTGTTTCCCAGAATACTCCCATTTTACAGAGATCATAAACTATGAACCAAATACAACCCCCTGTGGGGGGTTGGCAGCACTGGCGCCAGACAGGCCTCTGAATATAATCTCACTTCCCCCATCCCAACTCACGGCGGGCTGCAAAGCCCGTGAAAAGTCCGGGAGCCTGATCTATATTTGGAGGACAAAGAAACTAAAGGGGGAAAGCTTCGTCCATATTCATCACTCAGGATTTGGAAACGGACTCCCCTGAGTCACGGCACTAGTGCATCTGCAAATAAAGGCTACTTTTCTGAATATCCGCTGAGTGCCGGCTGATTAATTCTCCCGCGCCTCCTGGCAGCTTATCTGCAACAATCCTTAGAACTAGGTAGATAACAGGTTTAAAGAAAAGCCATATATATTTGAACAAATTTGCAAATACGAAGTTTGCTAAAATAGACAATATCAAATATATCGTTTATTTTAAATTACTAATTTATTGTCCAATTTTTCATAGATGTTCAACTTCTGCTCAGACATTGGTATGAGAAATGTTACATCAGCAGTAACCTGGAAAGAAAATAATACTGAATTTAGTGTTCAGGCAGGCTTATAATAAAACAAAGATAAGATGGGAAAATGATTTTAATGTTTTATTTTGAATTATATAATTAAGTGAGGTGGATGCAGAGTTTCTTTCAAATATTTTATTAAAGGTGTTGAGATGTATGGACCCAAAGGATCCTCACTGAAGTCTCTGAACTATTTAAGTGCAATCTTGGTTAAGGGCTCTAACTTTGTTCTAGGTGAGTAACTCTGGCTTAGATTGCAGCCATGCCGTGCCCTTCCTAAATATCTTTTTTATATTATATTTTGCTATTTGTTTTGGTAACCGTTGACTAAAATTGTCTAGTATTTAAAAATCAAAGGGTTTGCTAGAAGAATTGTGACTGTTCCAGGTCAAAGGAGTTGTATGTGTACCTTACATTAGCTTACTGAAACCATTCCAGGATTGTTTGTCTTCTAAATTCTCAGTATAACAGCCTTGAATGTGTAATTTGATTATGTTTAATGAAAAAAACAAAGATTTACTATGTGTCATTATAAAAGCAGAATTATTCTTATTTTAGCCTTTGATATTTTAACTGCTTACTAACAAAACTGAAAGATTTTTCAAAACTAAACATCTCCAGAACATTCCTAACAACAAATTTTCTGGTGATTGGATGTAGTAGAAGCACACGGGAATTGGCTTTTTGAAACTGTGATGTTAGACAAATAAAAGTCTCATGTAACTGATATAAATTCAACGTTTATAACTGTCTGCCTTTCTTGATGTATTTTGACAGACTTTGCTGCAATGATCCTTAATAAAATAAAAAGAGAGAGAGGCCTTAGCATTTAATAAGGGAAATGAAACTGCTTCTGTGCCTAGATCACACAAAGAGGCTGCTTGGTCTCCTTTCTTAATATTTACTTTTATGTCTGAAAATCAGAATGCTTGCCTGTTCTTTTCCTTTGGTTTTGTTTTAAATATATAAGTTCCTAGACTACATTCTGCTTTAGGGCCTTTGTGAATACTTTTTCAGAAAAGTCAGTGGGCGTTGAATTCTGCATCCTTGAATATCATAAGGATTTGCCATGTACTTTATGCTGATTTTTTTACAACATGACAATATGGCTGTAAGTGTATTACATATGCATGTATCAGTCAATACCCTTTCCAACTCCATAGTCCCTGTCACTAGTGTTACTGGTTCAACTTGACCTTCAGAGAGTTTTGCCTGCTTCACAACTGGATAGATTTGGCATATTATTGATTTCAGAGAGGAAGGGAGAGGGAGAGAAATATAGAAACATCAATTGATGAGAGAATCATTGGTCAGCTGCCTCCTGCACACCCCCTACTGGGGATTGAGCCTACAACTGGGCATGTGCCCTGACCAGGAATCGAATCATGACCTGGTTCATAGGTCAATGCTTAACCATTGAGCAACACGGACCAAGTTACAGCAATTTTTTAAGATCACGTAGTTGATTCTCTAAATCTACTTGAACTCTTTTGATATTTTAGTTTTCTTAGACTGACTGAAAGTCAAACATTCAAAAATCATGTTTAGGTATAAAAATTTTAATACTTTATGTAAAAATAATTGTACTTTTTAATTTTAGAATCTGTGATTATCTTAGACTTTTTACTTGAAATTTAGTGAAGTTTACATTTTTCTTTTTTTGGAAAGGAAGGGCAAAAAGAGGAGGTTTTAAAGTAAAGGTGTTTTTTTTTTAAGTAAAGAAAATTCTATTTTTCTGTTATTCAAATGGAATTAATCAGTTTAGGCCCAATAAATCATTAGGTTTTATAGCAGTCAGTCTGCGTCACTGGTTGGTAGGTTAGTCAAGTCTCTTTGTTCTCCCTCAAAGTATTAGGGGAAAGGGGAGGTAATCTAATTTCAGTTGTCAACTATCACTTGTATGTTTGATTAGCAAAGCAGTTAAAATTAGGTTTAAGATAAGGATTGCAGATTTCCCTTTTATTATCAGTTTTGTTCTCTGGTCTTCAACCTGCCACCTGCCGGCAAGATAAAATGACCTGGGAAATTTTTTTTAAATCCTTCAGCAGTAAAGATTAGGTTGAAAGATAACAATTGAAAGTCTGTTCTCTCCTCCCTCTCCAGCCCCTTTGATTGCCTGCATCCTCCTTTGCCCCTCCTAACAGCCTCTGTTCAAATGCCTGTGATGGCTCCTGTTTCACTCAGTAAGAGCCAAAGTCCTTACAGTGGACTTCAGAGCCCCCTATATGATCTGATCCCTGTGACCTCTTGGATTCGCTTCAGTCTGCTGTACCCACACAGGTCTCCTTCCTGGCTCTCCTGTTTCACTCAAACCCCAGGGTCTTACAGGCACTTGCTTTAGCTGTTCCCTCTACCTGGATTGTGCTTTTGGCCAAAGTCACATCTAACTTCAAGAGGGACTTAAAAGAAACAGAAAGGAATACTTGTGAACCATGACAGCCTAAAATGCATTCAATGGCTGTATGCGCCTGCAGAAAATGAGATTGGTGTTATGTACACTCCAGGAGACAGTCTTACTTGAACAAATGCCAGTAGCAGAGAGACTAGGACCATAAGGGATCGTCTCATTGTAAGTACTCATTATTAGAAAGAGGTCAATGTTCCTGCATCTTTGGGGATGAAGTGGACTGGTGGTCTGTGAGGTCCAAAAGGTTGGCGACTGCTGGTTTAAGGAAATGTTTGGAGCAGCGATCGCCAACCGATGGTCCATGAGGTCCAAAAGGTTGGCGACGGCTGAAGTAGAGCACCTGGCGTTTAGGGCGAGGTGAAATTTGCATGGGCAGAGAGCTAAGTAGGAAGAGATTCCAAGCAGAAGAAATAGGATGGCTGAGTAGGGAAGGCAGTGAGGCCAGTGAGGATGTTGGTCTTAGCAGGAACTTCACACACACTGACCTCCTAAGGGGACTGAGAGGTACATCCCTAAGAAGGCCTGCTGTTTATGTCTGAGGTTTCTTATGTTAATGATATTGCTTATCTCAAGTCAGCTTTACTCTCAAGTGCAGTGCCATTTCAATAATACATGAATTTGTTTTTCACCCAGTGCAGTGCTGCCCTAAACCTAACAGTCTTGATGTAATTTTGGCTGATTGTCCAATCAGAAAAATTTGTTATGCCCCCCACCCAGATGAAGTGTTTAGGGCCTCAGGAAGAGATGCGGGCTGTATAGAGCCTTGGCAGTGGTCTGGCAGACCTGTGGGTCCACGCAGAAGACATTCTTCATAACCTCAGTGAGCCTCACTGGGCTGCCTGGCTAGCACCTGGCCAGCAGGAGCTAGGACCTGTGGTCTAATTTGAACTGTGCACTTTAAGGCAAGTGCATGTGAGCAGAGGGGCGGGGACCACATGAAATGCTGTTTGAGGTTTCCTGTTTGCTCTAGCTCCACTGTTGCTGCTGCTCCTTTGCCACCACCACCCTCCAAGCCAAAATGAAGTAACATTAGCATTCAGGAGGTGAAGTTAGAGCTAAACGCAGTTAGGTATTTGATAGTTCATCATATTCCAAGTTTTAAACAATGGACAGCGTATTTCATAATTTTAAACATAGCCTTCAATTTATTAGCAACTTGTTTCTGAAGTGACTATCTTAAAGTGTATCATTATGTGCATATTTTTAGCTTCTAAAGCTATTACCCAAGTCTATTTATTGTGAATATAATTTGGATGTAAATATTACAAAACCTTTTGTTTTAATCAGAAAGCTTCCCTCCATCCACAGTGCTCTACTTCCTTCCATTCTAAAGCAGTAACCTATACCAGTTGTGGCTAGGACATGAGATAAAACGACATATTTTCTTCTTAGCACATGTGATTCTTTGGAGTAGAAAGTGTGTGAATATAGTGGGAGTAAAAAACAAAAGCAAAACCCAACAGTGTGGGCCCTGCTCACTCACAGGACATTTCATCTTCCTGCTGCTCCAGCTGTTCTGTCTCACGTTGCAGGGGAGAATTATTAATCAATGTTAATAAATAAACCCTGCCGTCACTAACCCTGAAATATGAAAGCTGCCCCTTTCAGAGTCTTCTCCACTGCCATCCACTCCTGCAATTGGTGTTTCTGCCTTTGAGACGAGTAGACAGTTCACGTGGAAACCGTTGCTGTCTGCTTTCACACAGCAGCAGGAACATGATGATCTCATCCTCTCTAGATAATGATACTTATCTCTTTGAGGTGCTTCTGGGTCACTAAAGAGAATTTTATGTTTGCCACGGAGCCTATATTTTAAGTTAGACTACCTTAACCCCCCTAATTTGATGTCAGTCTTTCTACTCATTTTCTGGTGGTGTGGGGAAAAGACAAATAGAAAATCTGAAAATATGGATTATTGTATATGTTGAATATTAACAATTAAAATGTACTGGATTTATTTCCCAGCATGATTTAAAATAACCTGTAAAAACAAATCTCAAACTGGGGAAAAAATATTTTTTTCAAACATCGTTGATTAACATTAACCACCCTAATTAATTTCTTAGGGAAGATCTCACCAGCTTTATTACCTTTTGACATAATATAATTATAAAATATGCATAATGAAATTTATCATTTTAAACATAAAATGTCGTGGCATTAAGTACATTCACAATATTGTTTAATCATCACCACTATTTCCAGAGCATTTTTATTATCCCAAACAGAAACTCTGTACCAATTAGGCAATAACTCGCCATTCTCCCCTCCCCTCAGCCCTTTGCAACTGCTGTTCTTTCTATCTCTAGGAATTTGCCTATTCTAGATATTTCTTTTTTTTTTTAATATATTTTATTGATTTTTCACAGAGAGGAAAGGAGAGGGATAGAGAGTCAGAAACATCGATGAGAGAGAAACATTGATTAGCTGCCTCCCGCACATCTCCCACTGGGAATGTGCCTGCAACCAAGGTACATGCCCCTGGCCGGAATCGAACCCGGGACCCTTCAGTCCGCAGGCTGACACTCTATCCACTGAGCCAAATCGGTTAGGGCTCTAGATATTTCATATAAGTGAAATCATACACTATTTGTCCTTCTGTGTCTGATTTCTTTCACTTAGCATAATGTTTTCAAGTTATATCCATGTTATAGATTATAGGAATGTCATTTCTTTTTATAACTGAATATTATTCCCATGATATATATACTAGTTTTGTTTATCCATTTACCCATTGATAGACACTTGGGTTTTAGCTATTGTGAATAATGCTGCTATGAATGTAGGTGTGTATAAGTTTGAACCCCTGTTTTCAATTCTTTTGGGTATATATCTAAGAGTGGAATTGCTGGGTGATATTTTAATTCTCTGTTCAACTTATTAAGGAACTGCCAGACTGTTTTCCACAGTGGCTGCTCCATTTTACATTCCCACCAACAATGCATGAGGGTTCCAGTTTCTCCACAGCCTCACTAATACTTTTTTTCTGTTTGAATAATCAGTGTGCAATGGTCTCTCACTGTAGTTTTCGTTTGCATTTCCTTGATGACTAATGATGTTGAGCATTTTTTCATGTGCTTATTGGCTATTTATGCATCTTTGGAGAAATGTCGAGGTTCCTTGCCCATTTTGTGGTAGGGTGGTTTGGGTGGGGTTTGTTGTTGTTTTCTGGTGTGTTGAGTTATAGGAGTTTTATATATTCTAAATATTAATACTTTATCAGATAGGTGATTTGCAAATATTTTTCCCCATTTGTGGGTTGTCCTTTTACTCTGTGGATGTTTACCTTGTTACTCTAGTGTCTTTTAATGCACAAAAGTTTTTAATTTTGGTGAAGTCAATTTTTTTTTCTTCTATTGCCTGTGCTTTTGGTGTCATACCTAAGAAATCATTGCTTAATCCAAGGTCATGAAGATTTTCAGCCATGTTTTATCCTAAGAGTTATATAGCTCTTAAATTTGGGTCTTTGATCCATTTTTTATTTTTATTTTTTTTAGCAGTGATATAATATACTATTGTTTACTTTGTTGAGTCAGAGGGCTGTAAAAAATAATTTATTGCCAAAGTAGATATCAGACCAACAGAAGTTCAGTTACCCTGGGTTTATTTAAACTAAGAGGAAAAGGTCATAATGTTTCCATGCAATACATAATTGGTTCTTTAAATAGGAACAAGTAACAGAAAGAATTAAGGAATGCTACACTTGTCATCCATATAAAACACCAACATTTTGAGTCATACATAATTTAAAGAAATGTTTCGAACACTTTTCGAAATAGTTGTCACCATACATGGAGGCATGCCTTAGGTGGGCATAGGAATGCAGTTTAGAAAAGAAAGAAAAAAAGTCACACTGGCCCTGGCTGGTGTGGATCAATTGGTTGGAGCGTCCCGTGCACTAAAGGGTGGTGGGTTCAATTCCTGGTCAGGGCACATGCCCAGATTGTGGGGTTTGATTCCTGGTTGGAGTGAGTGTGGGAGGCAACCCGTCAATGTTTCTCTCTCTCTCCCATCCTTTTTCTAAAATAACTAATTTTTTTAAAAAAAAATCACTCTAGAACTACTCAATTTCTTCAAAATTACTGTGCAAGAAAAACAACATTCAGCTACCATACTAATTTTACACAACTTCTATACAGTACCTTGACTTAAATCCAAGAGCAAAAGTTAAGACTCTCCTCTATTTTTGACAAACAACTGCACTTAGGTGACTTCCCCCCACATCCCCCCTGGGTTTTACAATTTAGGCCTTTTAAATTGTTTTATTTAAAAGAAGGCAGGTTTTGTGCTTTTATACTGATGTCACCAGTGTTAATATTTCTTGAGATCTCAGGAAGATTCACATCTTTACTGCTAATACAGCATGGGCTAGAGCTCCCGCTAAGCCAGCCTCAGATTTCTCCAGTTTATTTTGTGCATCAATTTGTGTAACAATCTCATTCATGTTGGTCTCATTCATGTTGGTCCCCCATCACTATTTCTGCAAGAATATTGTGAACCTCGCCTACATAGAAAATTAAATCCAGTTCACAGACATTTTTAAAAACTGTCTAATGTTTCCACAAATACTTGAATTAGATCTCAAATGCCAAGTTCACTTTCTGAAGAATCCACACAGAAGACAAAATATAACACTGCATAATGTCTGCAAATCAGTTTGTTGTCAGCTCCAATTAATAATCCTCCTCCTAGGAAATTACAAACATGTGCATCTCTCTTGGATACCAAATGGAATGTCTCCCTGATGATTCGTTGTGTTTCTTCACTGGAAGGCCTGTAGAACTTGGAGAGCCCAGCTTCCTGTGGTTGTTGAAGATGAGCATGGCCTTGATCATGGCTGAGCCAGGCTGGCCGGGTGGGTGCTGGTGGCCAGGGCGGGGGCAAGAGCCTCACCTGGGATCTTGGTGGGGATCCTTCCCCATCCACCCTTGATACATTTTTTCTTTCGTTAACTTTGGTATATGTTGTAAGGTAAGGGTCCAATTTCATTCCTTCATGTGTGGATACACAGTTTCCCCAGCACCATTTGTTGAAAAGATTACTGCTTTATTTATGATGATGGATTGAGCTCTTCTTTTCTTTTTTCCTGCCTCACCTGACACTGGACACACAGTTTGGAGATGGAACGCTTGCAAACTGCTTCTTCCCCTTCATATTGCCTGGTTGGTGAAGATCCACCTTCATTCCTACAGTAATAACAACATTTATGCTCCCCATGGGTTCTATGATTCTTGCTACCAGCAATTAGCCTTCATATCCCTGTCTTCCCCATGGGCTGGGAGGTGGCTTTGAGAGTTGGTGAGACAATGTTTACAAAACACCTAGCACTGTGCCTCCCACTCAGCAGGGGGATCAGTTATGTCCTTCCTTTCCAGGCAATAGCTCCTGACTCTTCATGACTTAAGCAAAAAGTGAAATTTATAGAAAGGCCATTAAAAGCTCACAGACGAATAGGAAGGCTGGAAAGCCAGGCTTGGAAATGGGTAGGAACCAAGGTAATTTGAGGAAGGGTCTGTCCTTTCTTGCTTCATAGTGGGGCACACACCAAAATTTAGTGAAGCACCAAGACTATACATAATGCTGCATAAAAGATTTCCCAGAGGAAATCAGGGACCATTAGGAAGAGGGAGTCAAAGATGGGTGACAATTTATGGCAACTGTTTGCAATAATTCATCTGGTTGGTTTCCCAACATCCACATCCTTTTCATGCATACACTCCCCAAAATGCTCCTGCCTCACATAATGCATTAGCCTCTCCCCAGAGGGAGACAATAAGAAGTGTTTTCAACTTCTGTTCCAAGTCCAGGATGGCTCTGTGATGTATATATGTATGTGTACATATATATTTTTTTCTGAACGATCTGAGAATTCATTGGAAACATTGTGCTTCTTTACCTCTGAATACTTCGATGTATATTTCCTGAGAGCAAGGATGTTTTCTTACATAACCACAGTACAGTTATTACAATCAGGAACTATAATAATGATAAAATAGTTACCTAATTTAAGTCCACATTCAAATTTTATCAATTACCCCATAGCTCCTTTTCCCACTCCAAGGTTCAGCCCAGGATCATGCATGGCACACAGTTGTTGTTCCTTTAGTTTCCTCATTATGGGACAGTTCCTCAGCCTGCCTGCATCTTTAATGATGTTGCCACTTTTGAGTAGAGGCTGGTTATTCTGAGAATACGCCTCAATTTGTGATTGTCCAGTGTATTCTCATTATTAGTTTCATATTACACAATTCTGGCAGAACCACCACAGAACTAATGTCATGTCCTTAGTACATCACATCCGGAGGCACATGTTATCTGTTTGTCCCATTACTGGTGATGTGATGTTTGATCTCTCAGATAAGGTGATACCTGCTTTTTTTCCCCTCCACTGTGAAGTCATTGTTTTCTCCCTTGTAATTAATGTGCAATTTGTGGAGAGATTGAGTCTAAATAGTCTGTTCCAGATCAAATTTTCACGCATCAGTATTTTCCAGCTCCAATCTTTATATTCTACTACTAGAGGCCTGGTGCACAAAAATTTGTGCACTCGGGGGGGGGGGGGGTCCCTCAGCCTGGCCTGTGCCCTCTCACAGTCTGGGACCCCTCAGGGGATGACCACCTGCTGGCTTAGGCCTGCTCCCCGGGGGATTGGGCCTAAGATGGCAATCAGACATCTCTCTGGCAGCCCGGCAGCCCTCGGGGGATGTCCACTTGCCAGCGGGGAGCAGGCCTAAACTGCAATCGGACATCCTTAGCGCTGCTGAGGAGGCAGGAGAGGCTCCCACCACCACCGCTGTACTGGCACCTATCAGCCTGGCTTGTGGCTGAGCAGAGCTCCTCCCATGTGAGAGCACCCTGACCACCAGAGGGCAGCTCCTGCATTGAGCATCTGCCCCCTGGTGGTCAGTGTGTGTCATAGTGACCAGTCATTCCCAGTCGTTCTGCTGTTAGGGTCAGTTTGCATATTACCCTTTTACTACATAGGATAGAGGCCTGGTGCACGGTGGGGGCCGGCTGGTTTGCCCTAAAGGGTGTCCCGGATCAGGGTGGGGGTCCCGCTTGGGTGCCTGGCCAGCCTGGATGAGGGGATGATGGCTGTTTGCAGCTGGTCTCACCCCCTTCAGGGTGGGGGTCCCCACTGGGGTGCCTGGCCAGTCTGGGTGAGGGGCTGAGGGCCATTTTCAGGCTGGCAGGTGACTGAAGCTCCCAACCTCTCCTTTTTTTCTTTTTTCTTTTATTCTGAGATTTATTTACCTTCTATGGCTGTCACTGGAGCTGAGAGCCGGCTTTAGCTCTGAGGCTCGGCTCCAGCTCTGAGACCTTGGCTGCTGAAAGCAGGTATCTGGGCTTTGTTTAGCTTCTATAATTGAAACTTTGTTGCAACTCCAGCTCTGAGGCCCGGCTGGCTGAAAGCAGGTTTCTGGGGATTGTTTAGCTTCTATAATTGCAACATTGTTTCTTAGAGTGCAGCTCAGAGCTGGGCCGCAGCAGGCGGGGAACCTTGGCTTCCTCCATCACTGGAGCAAGCAAGCCTCCTGTTTGCTTCAGCTGCCTGGCTGCCGGCCACCATCTTGGTTGGCAGTTAATTTGCATATCACTCTGGTTAGCCAATGGGAAGCATGTCGGAGGTACGGTTAATTACCATGTTTGTCTATTATTAGATAGGATAAGGAAAGACTTTCTCGTTTCCAGCTTTCAGCTCTTTGAAAATTAACACGGGCCCAACATATTCTCACCCCATCTCTGACTTACCCTATTCTCAGTTCACTGTTAGTCCCTATTCTAGTCCTGAGCCTTACCTTTGACTGACTGCTATCCATCTGACTCCTACTCAATCTCTGGACTTCACCACTCCCCAAGTTTTCCTGTCTCCTTCACCCCACCCTGTTTTCTGCCTAGAGTCTGGACAGTATACCCTGGCAGGTAGAGTGGATATTGATAGTCTGTTATCAAGAGCATTTACCTCAGAGAACATTATATCAATCTTCCCCTCCTTTTAAGTATTTTATTACATCTTTATAGATTTCTACTATTTCCCATCAATCTTAAAAGTTATAGACAGCCCTAACCGGTTTGACTCAGTGGATAGAGCATGGGCCTGCGGACTGAAGGGTCCCAGGTTTGTTTCCGGTCAAGGGCATGTACCTTGGTTGTGGGCACATCCCCAGTAGGGAGTGTGCAGGAGGCAGCTGATTGATGTTTCTCTCTCATCGATGTTTCTAACTCTCTATCCCTCTCCCTTCCTCTCTGTAAAAAAATCAATAAAAAGTTATAGACATACTTTCATTGTTAATCTTCGTATTATTGGCTTTTCCAATAGTCAAAACTAGTTGGGGGTTTTTTCTTAAAACATGAGTCCTGGTTTTACTTTTTTTAATACTTTATTCTAAAATGTAGTTTTCAAAAATATAGTGGGGCCTTGACTTACGAGTGTCCCGACTAACGAGTTTTTTGAGATACCAGCTGTCTCTCGGCCGATTTTTTGCATTGAGTTGATAGAGTAATTTGAGTTAACGAGCTCCTTAATGAGCTCGGTCTCAGAACGTATTAAACTCGTAAGTCAAGGCCCCACTGTATACAATCCAATGACTTTTTTGAGAGAGAGAAAATAGGAATTAAGGAGTGGGCTGAATGTTCATTTATTTCATCCATTCATATATAAAACTCATATGGTGAAACCTTAATCTCTAATATGATAGTATTTAGAGATGGGACCTTTGAAAGGTAATTAGGTCACAAGGGTGGAGTCCTCATGAATGGGATTAGTGCCTTAATGAGAAAAGGCCAGAGCTGGCCAGCTCTCTCCACCATGTGAAGACACAAGAAGTTGGCAGTTTGCCACCCAGAAGAGAGCTCTAACCAGAGCCTGACCATGCTGGCACCTTGATTGCTGACTTCCAGCCTCAGAACTAGGAGCAATGAATGTTTTATGTTTATAAGCTGTCTTTGTTATAGCAGCCCATCCTGACTAGGACAGGAAGCAAGAATAGCAAAAGTACAATTAAGCCTGAAGTAAGGCTAGTATATAGAATGCATGTCATGTGGGCATTGCTTGGTTTGGGGTATCCTTGTAGCCATGCGAAAGGAGTTTTATCATTAACTTGTCATCTTTATTCATCAAATAGCAATACATTTTAAATTTCCCAAACTGAAGTAACAAAGTTAGCTACTGAAAATGTGGGATATTTTTACCATTTTCCAGTGCTGGGTGGTTCTGTCCCTGGCCTTACATAGTTTCCTCACATGCAAATGCTGATTGGTACTCAGCTGAAGACTTGCATGGACCTCTGCAGATCTCTAGAGCTCTTTCCCTCTTCAGCTTTTTCCAAGACTCTCCTGAGAATTCCAGTGGCCTTGGCTTCCCTGGACTCCCAACTCTATCTGCTCAATGCATTGAGGCCACCAGGCCCCATGTGGTTCTCCCTCCCACAGGGAGAATGTCCCCAGGGAGGATGCTGGAGCACTCATGGGGCTCATGTTTTATATTTCCCTTCTCTCAGGGAGGATCCCTGTGTCTCGCTGCCTGGTTGTCCAATGTCCCCAAAAACTTTGTTTCATATATTTTGTCTGTTTCCTTAATTGCTTCATGTGGAAGGATAAATCTAGTCCCGGATAGTCCATCTGATTGGAATCTGAAGTCCCTTGCTTTTTTTATATTTTTAAAAATTATTTATTTTGTTAATTCTCACTGGAGGATATTTTTTCCATTGCTTTTCAGAAAGAATGGAAGTGGGGGAGGGAGGGAGGGAGGGAGGGAGGGAGGGAGAGAGAGAGAGAGAGAGAGAGAGAGATGAAAGAGACACATCGATTGGTTGCCTCTTGCACATACCCCAGCCGGGGCTAGGGATTGAACCTGCAACCCAGGAATTGAACCCATGACCCTTCGGTGCACAGGCTGACGCTCTAACCACTGAACACACCGGCCAGAGCTGAAGTCCCTTGCTTCTTGACAACCCCACACTCTTAAGTCCTAGCCCGATGGACCAACCTGTGATCAGAACTCTCAGGAAATGCTGCGTCTTCTGGACAACACTTACATAAAAACATCCTAACGAAAACTCAGTGACATTTTGTTTCTTCTCATTGCTTCCACGTTGGATGTCCTCAGATCTACAGTGATCTGGGAAAGGAGATTTTGTATTACTACAAGATCAATTATAGTATCAGCTTTTCATGTTAACTGAACCCAAGACTTCTTTTATTTTCTAGAATATAATTACCTGGGTATCAATAACAAGCACCTACAGATTGGAAGGCATAGGTATCTCTTGTTTGCACTACCTGGAACAGTAGACCCCATGCTGGATCTACCATACCTAGGAATGGCCCCTCCCTGGCCAAACATAAATACAACTTATCCAAATAGAGCTTGATTTCTCAACCCACAGCCCCCTCTGGAAAGCAAGGCAGTGACCTATCGTCTAGGAATGGCGTCTGCATGGCCAGAGATCCTGTTCCAGTCAGCCACATGAGACCGTGGAATTGGGTTCAGAAGGGCTGAGGCAATGGAAAGCGCTTAGCTATGTCCTGAATTTCAAAACAATGGGCTCAGCTAAGAAACCGTTTGGCTGTTTTCATCCCAAAATCCTTTACAGCATTTATACCTTTGGATGATGGTTGTAGAAGAGTCAACCTGTAGCATGTAATTTTAGCTAGACAGACAATGCCTCAGGGTTACTCATTCAAGGTATAACAGCTCCAGCCTTATCCACGGGCAGCCATTGCTGGTCACTTTCAAGATTCCACCACATTTGTGACTCAATTTTGTTGCTACTACTCCTACTGATGGGCTCTCTCCACAGACCTTTATTCCAGTTTCCCTCAAAGAGAGGATCTGAGTGGCTGGCCAGTCAACATGGATTCTCCAGTCCTGCTGAGCTGACCTCCCTCTCTGGGCCACAGCCAGCCTGTGAAACGGCTGCCTTAGACTCAGGGGCCAACCTTTGACCTCGGGCAGCAAGGTCACGTGGGATAAGACCAGGTCACCTGTGAGCGTGACAGGCACTCAGTCCCATCACAAACACCACAGTGGACAGTTTTACTTAACATTTCCAACAGTACATGCAAGCCCCTGAGCGACCCTCTGTAGAAGATAAAGATGTAGGAAAGACTTCATTCCTGTCCTGAGGAACAGTGTTAGATGTTGTACAACAAGCATGTCAAACTCGCGGCTGGTGGGCTGCACGCCTCTTGCCGTGATTTTGACACGCTTGTTGTCCACAGTTATGAGACAAGCCTGTGAATGAACACGGACTGGAAGAATGGCAGTGTCCAGCTGATGCAGAATGTTAGTTCTGCCCCCAGCCAAGCCTTCATTCAATTGCTTAACTTGGGGCTTCTCCCTCATTAGAGCTCAGTACATGATAGTTGTTACTATGGAGACAGCAAAGCCCCATCTTGGAACCTTCAGGCCTGCTGAGTCCCACCCAGCTCTGCTCACCAAGAAGCGCTGGTGAGCACGCACAACCAGCCTGTGATGCAGCTGCTCTTTTGCAAATGGGGGAAAGCACAGCAGGAGCGGAGTCCACAGAGCTGCCACTGTCATTCCAAACCACCCCTAACTACTCCCCCAGGCGGGCGCTTTGGCTGGGCTAATGGGAGGCGTTCAACAGGGACTTGAGGAAGCTTAGAGTGCATCCAGGCCTCCAGTCACCCCACCCTCTGCTTGTCAGCAGGTCAGCTGACACCATTCTTTCATGGCCCCAGCTCCCATGTCTGCCTGGGAATTTGTGGATTCAGATGAACTTCTCTTGCTGGGTTCTTCTCGCCACCTTCACTTTCTTTAAAGCCGTAACCATAGTGGTTGGCTGGAAGTCTTCCTGAACAGCAAGTAGCTGTGTTTCCCTGACTGTCCCCAGCCCCTACAGAGCCAGCCGTTGGCCCCCACGGGCAGGGGGAAGGCTCACATGGGGACTCCCACCCATCGCTTCGCTCGCACAGTGAGCGCTTGGCCTCAGATGTATGATTCCCAGGCCACAGCGAGGGAATGAAAAGCAAGGGATATTTTCATGTAGCTCTGCCAACGCTGCTTGTAAATCCCATTGGGGTCTTGAGTTTAAATTGGCCCAAATTAATCTTTTCACCACGAAAGCTCAAGATCACCAGGTAGTAAGCATGACTTTGGAAAAGTCACCTTTGAAATGTAGGTAGGAGGCTCTCAGCTGTTGGGAAGTGCAGAACCAGCACTGTGGTCGGGCCTCCCGTGGAACTAGGAGCAAGGGCAGAGGGCCAGGGCCACCCTCAGGGGCTGCCCCACTGCCCAGGGCTGCAAACATGAATTATATCCCTGTGACTAGATTTGGCCTAATTTCTTATTTTTGATCCTTGCTTTTGTGTGTGTGTGTTTTAATGGGGGGTAGACAGTGTTTCCAGCTGTGGCCGGGGTTAACACCAAGTCTCATAGGTTAGTTAGGGAAGGGGAGTTGTGGCTGATCATCAAGCTTTCCATCCAAGGGCAGGTATCTGATCCTCCCTCATGTCCCTACTCCTTCCCAGGTGTCCCACATCACAAGTCACTTTATTCCAAAATCCTTGACTTGCTAAGTCCTTTCTAAATGTCCAAGAGACAGAAACCTGGCCAGGGAACGGGCATTTTCACAAACTCCTTAAAGGCAACGTAGGCCACAGAAGGGCTGGTGGGGAGTGTGGGGGGCGGGGGGACCTGATTTCTAAAATAGGGCAGTTAAATCCTCCAGAACTGGCTTCTTAGCAAATGCATTGGTCTCAAAGAGACCAAGGACCTGCCAGGGATGCATGTACCTCTCATCATCCTACCGCCCAGAAACCCCACAGGAGGGAGACACGCAGCTCAGAATCACTTGTATTTGAGTTATGTAATTTGTTCATCCACGATGAAAGTTACTTACTAATCACTCCCTTATCTCTTTTAACTCACTGAAGGGAACTTCCCAATGTCTCAATCCAGAATGGTAGGTCTCCTGAGCCAGGTAAAGACATGCAAGGAAGAAGCGGTCTCTTTTTTCCAAAGGAAAGAGACCTGCATGGAAGCCCACAGAAGCAAGAAACACATAAACCCATTTTCCAGTCCTGCACCATTCCATTCTCCAAGATACGGGACATGACAGCTTAGCGGGACTTGCCCAAAGAACATGGTGACTCTCTCCCACAACCACTTTGCACAGCGCCAGACAAAGCAAGTCAAACTAGCACACCACATGATTGACATGTGTGTACCCTGTGCCAGGGACTACGCTAAGTGCTCCCATGCAGCATCTCCTCTAAATCCTCCAGATAACACTGTGAGGTACACGTGACAATCACCTACCACTCAGATGAAAAACAGAGGCTTTGAGAAGGTGCCTGACCTGTGCGAGGTGCACCACGCCTCCCTGGTTAAGCCCTCAGATCCACTCTGCTAACCACTCTGTGGTCCCCACTGGCAATCTGTTAAGTGGATGAGCCACAGCCTTTGCTTCCTTACCGTAGCCTCAATTTGGCACTAGAGCAAATGGGATAGTGGGTCTACTCAGCACCGACCCCCAGAAGCTTCTGCAAGAAGCCCCTTCCTTCCCCCAGAGCCGTACCGTGGACCCCACACAATTATGCAAAGCTAAAGAGAAGTGAGCTGCAGATTCCTTTGTTCCTGGGTAAATTCCATTTCCTTTTCTATTGTCGGAGGAGTCTTAGTGATGTAACATTACACCCAGCTTATCCTGCTTTCAAAAGGAAAGGTCCATGGAGGTTGGCAAATTACCATTCACAGCTCCGAGAATGATAAAGTCGGAGGAGATGAGTGGAAACGGTGCACCTGG
>NW_005871214.1:2472558-2475608 GCF_000147115.1 Myotis lucifugus | reverse complement strand
AAATAAGTAAAGAGAAAGGATATGGGTAAAGGGATTAGAAAATAGTTAAAAGTCATATTTCTCAGCTACACTATAACACAATTCTTACCTAATTGTGGTTGGGAAGATTAAGTTTAAAAGGGTATTTTGTATAATGTGCTCACATTGTCCGGTTCCATAAACACCTATCTCTGCCATCTTAGGATTCACACTGCGATGTCATGTGAGCAGCAGCTGGGAGACCCACTGTCTCCAGTACCTGCACTCAGCAGCTTATTGAGTTGAAATGCATTCTTTTCCATAAAAAAAAATGCAGATTTTCCCCAAAGGAGAAATTTTGAAACTCTCAGCTTTCCCTTAAGGCCACATGAGAGAAAACTGAAGGCCAAATCCTTTGGGAAGGAGCCCACTGGTTTGAAATGGGAGCAGTGTCCCGGCAGGAAGGTACTGCTTGTCCACTTGGGAGGAAAGGACACTGAACAGCAAGTGGAGGGCCACAGTCACTTCCTCGGGATGAGCCAGGACTTTCTTGGGATAAAGTGATAGAAACGTAGCCAAGCGAGGCGAGGCGAAAGGGGGACTTGTTAGTTCAGAGTTAGACTGAACAACTAAGTTAGAAGCTGGGCCTCAGGAACAACAGGGCCCTGGCACCTGCACACTCGCCCTGGCCTACTCTATCCTCCATGTGGGCAGAGCAGCTTCCTCCTGTGGGAGGCAGATGGCTGCTGCAGCTCCGGAGCCTCCTCTCTCCTCCACCGCCACTGGGAGGGCGGAGAGTCCCTTTCCACTTCCAGTTTTAACAGCCCCAGGGATGCCCTGGTCAGTGTGGCTCAGTTGGTAGGGTGTCCTCCCATGAACTGAAACGTTGCTGGTTTGATTCTGGGTCAGGCCACAAGCCTGGGGTTGCAGGCCGGATCCCCGGGATGGGGCATGCAAGAGGCAGATCAATGTTTTGCCCTCACTTTGATATCTCTCTCTCTCTCTCTCTCTCTCTCTCTCTCTCTCTCTCTCACTCTCTCTCTCTCTCTCTCCTTTCCTCTCTTTCTAAAGATCTTTTTTTTTTTAATCTGAAAAATAAAAATAAAACCCCCAGGAAAGGACTCCAATTGGCCAAGCTCCAGCCACGCTGCCACCAGCCAATGGTGGTCACAGCTGCTCCCACTCTCGCCACGCGGATGAGGGAGGCAGCAGGCCTCGGTTGGTCAGGATGCCCCGTCCCTTCCCCTGCACAGGCCCCGGCCAGCAATGCTTTGTGCTTGTCACGTATGAAGTTGTTTGTTCCCATGTTGACACTAAGCTGACAGATCTCTGTTCTTCTCAGGCAAATTCTGCATTTTAGGTTGACATCTTGGAAACCCTGACTGTCCTTAGGAAAGTGTTACACGAACCTGTCTTGTGTGATTGGTTAGCTCTGCTGGCCAGTGAGCTGCGCTGAGCCCGCCCTTCCTGGCGATGTGCTTTGTCCCCATCACGCTCTGTTTCTTCTCATGGTCACTGAGTCGGCCCCATGCAGCCCCTCAGCACCCAGCCTGGTGTCCCCGGGGCAGAGGATCGAATGTCAGTGGGACATGATTCGCTTCACGCTGAAGGTGGATATTAAATTTTTTTACTCAGGCTCTTGTCAAGGAAAGCATAGCTGCCTGCTCTCAAAGGCACAGAAAATGCCCCTTCCTATATCAGCAGCTGTCGTGTTCACCGACACCCAAGGCCCGTCTGTCCCCGGGCCTCCCAGGCGCTTTTGTCAAGGTCAATTCAGCTGATCTCTTTCCGTGATAACCCAAAGAGGATTACGCTAACTTCTGACCTTTAAAGAACTTTATCTTTGGGGAACCAGGCTAATTAGAAAATTAAAAGGCTGCTTTTTAAAAATATTTAGACCACAGCCTAGGGAGAACATGAGCACACTGCTTATAGCAGCAGAACTATCCCTAGAAAAATGCCATCAGCAAGCTAAATATGCCGTCACATGGCTGAACTTACTGTGTGGATTCTGGCATCAAACAGAAGTAGGTCCGATCTGGGCTCCACCACTTTCTAGTTGTGAGACTTCAGGCAAGTGTCTCACCTTCTCTAAGCACTGTTGTCTTCTTTGTAAAATCTATAATAATCTATAATAATAAAAGCATAATATGCTAATTAGACTGGACGACCTTCCGACCTTCCGGACGAAGCCAGGGCTGCAAGGGAAGCCCGGGTCCCAGGTGCCAGAGGGAAGCTGGTGCCGGCAGCCAGGGGACGGAAGGCCTACTCTTCCCGAACTTGGTGTGCATCCGGCCTCTAGTAAGGATAATAATAGTAACCACCCTGGGAGGTTGTTGAGAGGATTAAGTGAGATCGTACAGGCAAAGCTCTGTCATTTAGGTTAGCTATTAATATCACTGTGAATGTGTTTAATTTTTAAAATTTAAAATTTTGCTTTACTTACTGGCCCCATATGTTGACTGTTCAATGGGACCTCCCTACAGTGGCTGGTTCTCACAATGCACAGAACTCAGACTAGCACCGGTGCAGCAATGCCAGCACCCAGCGGCCTTGTACTTGACCAGATAGATACCATGATGGTGACTCTACTATTAGCAGAGCCGTCTTGAGGAAAGAGTCACACGAGAATAGGAATGGTAATATTGTCCAGAAAAGGCAGGAACATTCCTGTTCCTAAATTCTGCAAATACTTTTTCATTCAAGGACATATCAATCATTGTTAAATATTTTCATCCAAAGCCGTGTTCTTTTTATATTTTTTAAATTATTTTTTTATTGACTTCAGAGAGGAAAGGAGAGGAAGAGAGATAGAAACATCAATGATGAGAGAGAATTATTGATCAGCTGCCTCCTCCACACCCCACACTGGGGATTAAGCGTGCAACCTGGGCATATGCCCTGACCGGGAATCGAACCGTGACCTTCTGGTTTAAAGATCAACACAACTACTGAGCCACACCCGCAGGGCAAAGCCATGTTCTTTTTTTTTTTTTTAATTTTTTTATTGCTAAACTATTACAAAGGGTATTACATATGTGTCTTTTTTCCCCCTCGCCCTTGACATCCCCTAGCTCCCCTAAAAGCATGTT
>NW_005871214.1:2470672-2472390 GCF_000147115.1 Myotis lucifugus | reverse complement strand
TTGGCGCTGGGATTTTATAAATCTTCCCAGGGGACTGCAATGTGCTACCGAGGTGGAGAACTTATGCCCGGGAGACAACCTTTCCTCTTCGTCTACTTCAGTGGTTCTCAACCTTCCTAATGCCGCGACCCTTTAATACAGTTCCTCATGTTGTGGTGACCCCCAACCATAAAATTATTTTTGTTGCTACTTCATAACTGTAATTTTGCTACTGTTAGGAATCGTAATGTAAATATCTGATATGCAGGATGTATTTTCATTGTTACAAATTGAACATAATTAAAGTATAGTGATTAATCACAAAAACAATATGTAATTATATATGTGTTTTCCGATGGTCTTAGGCGACCCCTGTGAAAGGGCCACTCGACCCCCAAAGGGGTCGCGACCCACAGGTTGAGAACCGCTGGTCTACTTAGTCCCACCATGTTTATTTCTCCGAAAGAGAAAATCTCTCTATGTTGTTTATATCAGTGGATGGATGACCATTTTCTGGATAGTGTTACACAATTTGATGATTCACTTTGTTTTAAAAATAACCTTGAGGGCCCTCGCCTGTTTGGCTCAGTGGATAGAGCTTTGCGGGCTCTCCTCCCCTCCCCCCCAAGGGTCAGGGTGGGTGCGGGAGGCAACCAATCCATATGCTTCTCTCTGTCTTTCCCTCTCTCTAAAAGATCAATGGAAAAATACCCTTGGGTGAGGATTAACAAAAACTAAAATGAAAAAATAACCTTTAGGAGTGTTTTCTGAGCCTTGGCCAAGGTCTCCACATCCCTCTGTTATTGTGAAGTCCAGCACTAGCCGCAGTCCTCCAGGGCAGCCCTGAACAGTGCTGACCGCCAGCCTGAAGGACGTCTGTGTCCTTCTGAATGACACGCACTGTGATAAACACAGTCTGGCCGTTCTAAAGGGGAGAGGGGTGACTTTAATGGCCAAGCAAAAGACTTCCTCATGCCCACACTCACGCTGGGAGCGAATGAGCCAGTTAATACAAGGAGAAAATCTACCTCCCAGTTTTGAGTTTTTCTAAATGGTGCAATCAATGTGCTGTTATTTAACTAAATAATTCATCAGCTTTCTTGCTTCTGTAATTCACGGACAACCAAACTTTAAGGCAGTTTTGCTGATTCAAAAAATTTGGCTGCCATGAGCATGAAAGTCACCTGAACCTTAGGCCTCCCAACCTGACGACTCAACTTAGAAGGGTCACCTGGGCTACTTACATAGATGTTTGGGCAAAGGTATTTGTGGTTTGAAAAAGCTAGATCTTCTCACCTTTAATGAAAAAGCCTTGTTAAAATTTAGATTCCCATTCCACGGGTCTGAGTGGGGCCTGAGATTCTACGTTTCTATCTTGAATGCTGCTGGGTCATGAACCACATTTTGAGCGGCAATGCCCTTGAAAATTCTTACCATCACCCAGTTGAGGAATCAGACTTTGAGGTATCACACATATGAAATATGAAAAAGCTCATTTTCAAGGTTTATCAACAGCTCCGGGTGTGTCAATGCGAACAGGACGTAGGCTCATGTAAAGTGTTAGTGGGCAAATTCAACCTCAATCGGTGGGAGAGACCTGGCTGAGAATGTTTAATTGCATCCATGCTTGGGCAGTAAAAGAAGAGAGGGGAATCTTAGTTCCTTTAATATCTCTAGTGATCTCTTCTTTAGAGTCTCCAGCAAGCACCGAAGCCAGGGACGAACCATTTACCCTAAAT